>NC_092524.1:2969166-3313750 GCF_037038585.1 Patagioenas fasciata | reverse complement strand
CTGTTTCCATAGAACATCATATTTAACTTACAAATCTTGGGTACAATTCAGATTGTTTATTCCAGTGCAGCCTCTCTTTTCTCCAGTTCTGCTGTATCAGGGCTTAATTCTAGGGAGCGAAGAGCACAAGGCCAAATCTCGTTAAAATGACCACTGTTTGTGTTTGTTAAGCACATCTAAATCTTCGAACAACTCTATCACCTCCCAGCTGTGAAGAGAAATGTTCAAATCTTAACCCCTTGCTCAAAATTAAACTTGCGATGTGGACTTCCCTCAACTTTGGGAAAGTTATCTTCCAGAATCAGAGTAGGAAAATGTATAGAAACATTTTTGTGTGGCTTGAACCAAAACTCAAGATCATCATGTGGATTTGTAGCTTTCAGTTTAGCACTACCTTGCGAAAATAACAAGCATTTGAAAGCAAAAGCAAATCAGAACATCGCAGCCATCTTAAATTAGTGAGTCACTCCAGTTTTTGTCAGCTCAGTGTGACTGTTATTCCCCTTCACTTCCCAAATTGTTAAAATATATTTAACCTAGAACTCGGACTTCTTGTAGGAAACATAGCAAAACAAAAGTACCTGGTAAAGATTCTCATCCCCAATGCTGAATTTTCATATCCTGCAACTTCAGTCCACACTACAAACTCAGCTTTCACATCATATTTGGGTCTTATGAAGGATTCATCAGTTGGTAAACAGGTAGATATTGCTAAAGCTTGGCCAATGCAATTGCCACTTCACCAACATTCATTTATTTGAATGACAATGTCAGGTGTCTGAGGTTTTTAGTTAAACAAATTCAAGAATACTCTAGTAACGTGTAGGTCTGTTGAAATGTTTGAAGTAGTTTACAGTTTCAGGTTTCTTGGGCAGTCATGGGAGAAGTATAATTGATGTCGACTGATCATAAAATAAATATATGTAACTTAAAAAATAAGCCAGTTTTCTAGTTCCTGTATTCCAGAAAAACAGGAATGTAATCTTTTATGAAGAACTGCCAGAAGAGCCATGAAAGTGTTACACTTTCTCTGTGAATGCAAAATTGGTAAGGGTAAAATATTTGTATGATCTAGGAGGACACTGAGATAATACCATATGGTAAGTCAGCATGAAAATACTAATAATGAAAATGACTATTTTCTTTTTTTTTTTTTTTTAGAAAAGAAAACGTGAAAGTCATTGACAAAATTATTACATCCAACTAATTTACATTTGAATGTGCCTTAGTTTATATCACATCTCTTTTACCACAAATAGTAAATCTACAATAGCTAAAAGTAAGTGATGTGACTTTCAGTTATATCGTACAGTGTATAAAAAATGTCCGTGTTAATGTCTGCCATACAATCACAGCTGTTAGTGTTTTTAGTAGCATTTTGAAGACTTTCAGCCACTTCCAGCCCCTTTACAAGCTCCCCCGACCCCCATCAGCGTCCTCTCCTCCTTCGCTGGTTCTTGCTCGGGGGCTTCAAGAGACTCTCTCGATATTTCACATTTGTGTGGAAGAGTCGGACCATTTCATGGTCTTTGTTATCCAATACTCTGGGCAGAAAGAGAGAAGATATCTGTGTCCTGCGAGTTTTAAAACCCCTTCTGGGTCGTCCTTTCCCATTGATTGAGACATACCAGAGTCTCTCTGCGCTGGCTTTGCGCTTGGTGCCGGCTCTGTTAGGTACAGTTCGGTACAGACGGGACGCGTAGGTGTTATAACCCAACTCATGGATCCTCTCCACAAACTCACACTCTGCGTTATAATTTTCCTGAAAAACAAACACGACAAAATTGAAGGCAATAGGGCAATAGTTTCTACCTTAATAACATTAAGCAATATTCTGCTCAGTTTTAGGATTAAGTCTTAAGCAAGATTTAGGATAAGGACAGCAGCATGTATAGTAAGAAAAACTCAAACTGGTGCTACAAAAGGGGAGCAGAAGAGAAGCCCTGAACCTGAACTGCTGTGCAACAAGGTGCTCAGAGACAGAAAGAGGTCAAAACACAATTTGAAAACAAAAAAAAGGGCATATGAATAGGAATTAGTAGCTCTGCTGAGTGTTCAGCTGTAAATTCAAAATGTTTTGTGCTTACAGATCTAAATATGACGGTGAACTGGTTGTGTGATTTAATTGTCGCCTATCAACATTTGACGTCGATTAATATGGTAAAATCCCACAGTGTAGTGTAAAATGTGTCTCTTTAATTGTTATATTAGTAGTTAGATACACCTGTAGTCTATTGCATCCAGTTTTTAATGGGTATTTGAGCAGTAAACAACATATTTGTGAAGGTCCTTTGCTTGCTTCAGCATCACAAAATCAAAGTATGCCCTGTCCACCACTGTGTTTCTCCAGAATACTGGGCTGCTCCTTTATCACCAACTGTAAGGGAGAATACACACCCATCCCGGGTACCCACATTTGACATGATCTGTCAAAATTCACCCCTTTTCACCTGATTCTTGAGATAGAACTGTGCAAAAGTCTGGCCCAAAGAACTCCCTGCTCTCTAGGAGCAGTAGAAGCACTGCAAATCAAGGACCTCCCACATTGCACATATTTTCTTAACTAAAAAATTATCTTTGCCGTACCTGTGCGATAAGACCTCAGTATCTAACACGTGTAAAGCACAGAGGCAGAAGGGAACTGCTACCGTGGTGTTTACAGAGGTTTTTTATTTGGCATCACCTCCATGGAGGACATGGAAAAGGCACAGGTAGCCAGGCTGGGACCAGAAAAGCTCCCTTAACAATGTCTTTAATGCTGTTCACTCACTAGAAAGGCTGATAGGCATTTAACAAGATGTTAAAAGGCTCCACATGTCTCAGCTTCACAGCTGTAAAACGGAAGTGCCTTTCCTTGCAAGGACAAGGTTCTCATATGCTGCGGTGCTGGAGCCCACGCAACTACCATATGTAGGTAGATTGGTCCTGCTGTTTGCCTCAGTGCTGCTTCTAGAGGGTTTATCACACAGGATAAGCCTAGTGGACTATCACAATCTGCTAAGGGCACAAAGATATTCTGCAAACTCGTCAAATTCATTTGATTGACATGGGAAAATTGGTGATCCAAGGGATAACGGAGCTTTTTCAATACTATTTAATTAAATATTCCCTGTATCATTGTCCCTGAAGAAGTCAGTCTTATTTGAAATAGGGGCCTTGCACAGATTCCTGGCACAGTGAGAGCAGTGAAGTCCTTGGTCAGATTTTTCTAGGCAACTCAAGCCAGGTAGTTCCTTCTGAGCTGCGCCCTCCTGAGGGTTGTCCTCAGTTTCTCCCTTTGCTTCGTCCATGAAAAAAGCTGGAGTTGACTTGGAATAGCTCTTCCTAGATTGTTCCCCCAGCTCTGAAACACGAGTCTGAAACAATCTCTCTCCAACTTGAGCTGGAACAGCAAAAATTGTATTTTCTAGTTGTACAGAAAACTTTAATGGCTGCTAATCCTTGACATGTAGCTGCTGAACAAACTTCAGGATGGCCTGATGCTCCTTATACTGGAGAGGGAAGTCCAGGAGAAAAGGACTTTCTGGGCTGTCCAGCTCCAGGATTTCTCCACTCAATGAGAGGAGCTTTGTGCTCAGAATTTGTTTAGTCCTATTTTAACTCAGCTTAATTAACCTGGAGGAGAAACCTACCTATTTTGAACAAGAAAGAGATAAAGATGAGAAAGAGCTTGGAAATTCATCCTTCCCATTAATTTTTGGGGGGCACACACTGGCTCTGAGCTGATGGATAGGATCCCTTGAAAAATATGCTAATTTTAATCAGAATATTAACTGAGAGCATAGAAGTGATCAGTCTCTGCTCGGGCACAGCAGAGCTAGTATGTCCTCTTTCCACTTCAGCTGCATTTTTCTTTCCCAAAATTGTTTGTGATCTGCTTCTCTGCACCAGAAAAGAGCCACCATCTTTCCACACAGACCTTTTAATCAGTGCGCATCACGTGAAGCACATTACAGAAGCTGGGTCGTAAACGCTATCAGAACACTCGTGAAAAGGTGGAGTAAAACACATTAAACCGGGGAGGCGACTGTGTTGATTGTGTTACCTCACTTGCATTCACATGGAAACAAACTCACGTTGCTTGAGGATGTATCATGCTGTTCAAATCAACAGAATTACATGTAATGACTACTTGGAGGAAGGAAATTTCACATAACCATATTTTACCCTCTTCAAATCTGTTTCTGTACCACGGGAATCCTGGAGAAAATGCACACTATGGCTGTTGCATGGTAAGAGATCACAAGATTGCCAGGGATGTAATCAAAGATGATGGAAGAAATTCAAGTAGGTAGATAACGTGTACAGTATACACACTGACAAATACACTGTAGCATGTCCCTGAATGTGAAGAAGTCTAAGCTAATGTATTTTATTCACCAAGAAGAAACACTGGCTGGGCTGAAAGGGCAAGACTCCCACTCATATCAGTAGATCTCAGATTTTGCCTCAAAGATCAGGACAAAAAATGAGGTCAAAGGACTGGAATAAGGTGTTTATTTTCACCTTTTTCTTCTTGGACCTTCTCGTGCTTCCTTTCTTTGCTATAGCCCAGCCTTTTAGTACCTGTAAATTCTTTCTCTGTCCAGCCAAATGCTCTATACAAAGAAACTGCCATCAGTAGGCTGCTTTCCTGTAACAGACATGCTTAATTGCTTCTGGATATTCTTGATCTGACATGTATATCCTCTGCCAGTGCCCAAGATCCACATCAAATATAAATACGGATAATTCTGAAGAGAGATGGGTGTTCAGCACTGCAAAGGCTGGCTCCTGAGGTGTTTATTAATGCACAGAGTCTCCCAGAACTTTGGCCATGTGAAATACCTTTGTCAAATACATTCTTCTGCCTTTGGCTGTACAGGTAATAAGAAACTAAGAACATAGCTTCTTTCCACTTTAAAAAAAATATACTGATTGGTTGCCTGTAGCACTCCCAGACAGAAATCTTTTATAAGATTACTCTTTTCTCCATAAAAGTTTATTTATAAGAAATCAGTGCTCCCCATTAGACCTCCTCTCCCCATAGCAAATGACAGGCATATGCCAGTCTTAAATCAAACTTACTGATGCATAAAGTCTGCCCCTTTTGTTCATGGCCAGGTATCTGCCGGAGAACAAGCCCTTGATGGCAACGATTCCAACGTCAACAGCAGTTATTTCAAGAATACCTAGAAACAGAAAAAATTATGAGATTTGTTGTTGCTCCCCATCATATGTATTTTTTGAGGTATGTTTTAATGATGGTTTACCTGCAGAGTTTGATTTCACAGCTATCACTAGCTCTCACCAAAATAATAGTGCAATCATGTGAATGAAACTACTATTATTTGAAACAATATAAAACAATGCTGATGTGGGAATTGTTTGAGACTGGCTTGACAATAAGTCCCTAGATGTCTGATTGAGACTGAACTCTTTCAAAAATGAAAAAGATCTGACACTGAACTAGAGGTTCACTTAATCCTATATGTATATTAAAAAGTTTAAATCCTCTTTAATGCTTAGGAATACAAGAGCTCTTGACTTATTGAAGCCAGTCACAAAGCTGTCCATTTCAGGACAAAGCCCTTGTTGAGGTCTCCAGAGGGTAAAACAGAGTGGGTCGGCTGCAATTTAGAGCCATGTAGGTAATCATGAAAGGAACTTGTCATTTAGGAGGTCAATGTAGCCCTCCAGACAAGGACAATATGACTGTCTGAGCCAAATTAAAAGGGAGGAGATTTTCAGGCCATCAAAGATAAGGTCTCAAACACAAGAAGAACGTCACAGGCGAGGCTGGCACAATACCTGCCAAAAGGTTGATGTCCAGCCAAAGGTGCCATGAGGCTGATGGAGGCACAAATGCCCCGGGACACACTGTGTTATATGTGCATGGCTCTCCAGCTGGCTGGCTCAAACTCCCCTCTCAGTTCTCCACTTGCGGCCTGATGATTTTGTAATTTCTAGGGATGTTTGGAGGAGAGAGGTGACCCTGACATCCAAGCCCATTGCTGCGTTTTGGCCATGATGAAGCAGAGCCAGAGGCCTGCCCCCTTTGCAAAGCTGGGTTGCTTGCCTGTGTCTGGGAGAGTTGGGGTGGTTTCGGTACAGCTGTTTTGAATCAGGCACCGGTTCGCTGCCGAAGGATGCCTCCTCCAGGCTTTGATAGCGAGGGGGTTTTCCTCTAGGAAATAGTGGTTTTCCTTTATGGACTTCAGACAGATCCCTGAGGTCTCCCTATCTCTGTGTGCCATCACCAGCCGAGATTTACGCTTCCTGGGGTGGCGGGGCCGGGCTGTGCCCACGGCCGGGGCCGGGCTGGGTGTGGGGGCCCCCGGGGCAGCGGCGGCGCTGAGCTCCGCTCTCCTCCCTTCTGCCGCCCTCGCACAAACCCCCTCATTCCCCACATATCCTGTTTCATCTTAATTACCGCCGATCCCCAGCACATGTCAAAGGGGACAGATGTGATTTAGCCCGTGGAAGCTCGAACCCCCCGCGGGAGACAAGCTGGGGAGGGACGAGAGAAACCAGGGTAGCCCGCAGCCCGTCGAGAAGGGCACCGGGACACGGCCCCGGGAGATGCGAGGGCACCGGTTGCCCAGCGGTTCGGGGAGCACCCGGTGGAGCGAGGGCAAGTGACAGGTCGGGCGGGGTGCGCAGGGCAGGTTCTCGTCGCGGGGAACTTGGGAAGGAGAAGGGGTTTGGGGGTCCCGCTCCGTCCCGCGGGGACTGAGCCCCTCCGCCGCCACCGGGGACAGAGGGGGCTGCCCCGTGGAGCCCACCGGCTACCGGGGACGGAGCAGGAGGGTGTCAGGGCGCGGAAAGGGCGGCATGGGGTCCGGCGGAGCCAGCGGGGCGGCTCCCGAAGCGCCGAGGCGAGGTCTCACCGAGACCGACGAGGGGAGGGAGCGAAAGCTCCGGTGGTTG
Organism: Patagioenas fasciata; assembly: GCF_037038585.1. Taxonomy (NCBI): domain Eukaryota; kingdom Metazoa; phylum Chordata; class Aves; order Columbiformes; family Columbidae; genus Patagioenas; species Patagioenas fasciata. The sequence goes on along the minus strand of NC_092524.1, from coordinate 3,306,841 downwards.
GGGGTGCCCCCGTTCGTCGCCGTGCGATGGCACCGGGGCAGCCCTGGGCAGAAGGAGAGGCGGGAGCGGCTTCGCCGCCGCCCCGTCCAGCACCGTCCCAACACCCGCCGTCGCCTGCTTCTTGATGCTGGAGCAGAACGCAATTGGTCCGAGCCAGAGACCCCCCCTCCCCACACAACCCCTGCCCGGGGGGAAACGGGATGGGACAAGATGTGCCCAGTACTCACTAAAGACGCTGTTTTTCTCCAGTGTGCCGTTGATCTTGCCGTTGGGGTGGATCTGGAGATGGTACTTGGTGGCACAGTAGAGCTTCCTGCGCCTGGGCGCTCCCCCGAGGTGCTCGTAGACGCCGCCGCGTCCCCCCGCATCCCGGCGCGGCCTCGGGTGACTCGGGGAGGCTCCGGCGGCCTCGGGTACCCCCACGGCCCGGCCCGGGGACCACGGCTCCTGCAACAAACTCAGCAACAAGATCCAAATTATAACCATTGTGGCATGATGGCCGCAGCGCTTAATCTGCTGGGGAGATGGAGGCTTGGAGCGAATGACACCAGGGGTCCCATTAAAGCCGTCTTGCTAGCAGCACTCCAAAGTTGCAGAGCACACACTGGTTCGAGCCGTGAAGCATTGGCAAGTTTTTATCAGCCTCGATCTGGCCCTTTTATCTGTCTCAGATTTACTTAAATCAATAGACATCAGCAAAGGCCACCGAAGAGTCCCAGCTGTTTGTATTAGATGGAGCTGCCGTGATCAGCCTTCTCCTTGGGTTTCCAGATAGACAGACGGCATGCAGGAGAGAGAGAGGGAGGGAGAGAGACACCCACTGAATTTCGGCAAGAAACTGTGGGGAAAATAGTTGATCGACGGAGCATAGACATAAAAGCAGCTTCCTGCAACAATAGCCTGATCTGCGACCAATTGATACAAAGCAGAGGAGGCAAAAGGTATCAGTCTCGTGTGAACTCCCAGGGCGCAGCGTGGATAAAATTACACAGCATCTCTCTCCGACACACCGCACACCCCCGCACGGGGGGGGGGCTGCGGCCGCCGCCCGCCCCGCTGCCGCCCGCCGGCCCCGCGGAGAGACGCGGAGCGGCCGCGGAACAGCCGCGGAGCCTCCGCCGGGCACCGCCACCCCCTGCGGCAGCCGGGGGAGGGAGGGGGACACGCAGACGGATGCTCGAAACATTTTCTGGAGGTGGCTTTTCAAAGCGCGCATGTTAAAAGCAGAAGCGTAAGAAAGGGGGTGCGGGTCCTGGCTTCTGGGGAGGCTGGAAGGGGACGAGCAGGGGGTGGCGGTATTTCAAGATTTAGTAATTTCTAAATTAACTTAGACACAGTAAGGCCCAGCAAGTGTTATGATATACGTCCCTGAATGCATTTGCAAGGAGTTGGAGCTAATCCTTCCTCCTAACTCTGGTGCCTGGTAAGTCTCATTAGCTACAGCAGATCTGCACTCGCTACCATGTAGCTTCACACAACTGCCTACGCTTTCAAAATATGATGGGGCTGCCTATAAATAAATACAAAAGAAGGCAAAACGTTCAACAACTCCGTGAATTACCCTGTCCCTGTGTGCGACTCAAAGGCAGCTCGTTAATTAGATTTGCATCTGAAACAGGCAGTAGGAGTTTTGGGGAAGTGTTTGAGAGATAATTAGTATTAATGTGCTTGAAGGGCACACAAATACACCTTTGAAGTGAGTCACGTCAGAATTGAAGCGTTTGACCTTGATCAATATATTTTTTTTCCAGAATCGGTGAAAAAGAAGAGGTCTATAAAATATTTTAAAGACATTCCTATGTTGAGGAAAAAAATGCTTTTACTAGTGGGAAAATATGGGAAGGGATACGACCTTTTCCTAAAAGAAGTGGCAGGACGAACAATCTGGAAAACTACTCTCTATTTTAAGCTGTGCTTAATATTTAGTAGTTCTCCAAGGCTAAAAGGCTTTTCATTATATAGCCGTCTGGAATAAAAGGAAACACATAAAAAACCCACAAGCACCCCTCTCCGCCATTACCACCCCTTCCTCCCCCTTTTCTTCTCCGCAAGTTAAGCCTCAGCCTCACAAGAAGAGTTTGATCTGGGGATGATAAATGTTTGTACAATTAATTCTTTATTGCTGTTCTTTTGCAACGCCACTTCCAGGCAGTCATGTAGTTCCAGTATATTCAGTAAAAAGAAAACGATTGGAAAATTTAAAAAGTTAAAGCACCGCATCCATGTAAAAATATGAAAACATAAACATGCAGAACTCTAATCTTGGAGTGTGTGGAGGGTGGGATCGTTGTTTGCGGGCCAAATCCTTCAGTCCCAAATAAAACAAGGATTCCTCCTGGCGAGGATGCCCCGCAAATCGTGTCCCACGGACTCGTAACCTCTGAGGAGCTACAAGGCAGAGCAGCAGAGAAATGTCTCTGAAAGTGCCACGGGTCTTCGAAAAGATGCTTTCACCGGCATGGGGTGAAGGTGAGAGGAAATATGTTTGCTTTCAGCAATTAGAGCGATGTCTCCCGAGTAAACATCAGGTCGTCCTGAGCCTAGTGCGTGGCCCTGTAAATGCGCAGCTGACATGTTACAATTTTCGATTTGCAGGGCATTTTTCATTAGTGCTCTGAAAAAAACAATCCCGCAAGATCCGCCTCCCTCTCCCCGCCCTCCACCGCAATAATAAACCAAAAAGACTAGTGGGTGGAAGAGTAACACGTTAATGACTTTTCCTCAAATTGCTTCCATCTTGATCACATTTTCATAATTAGCACCATCATCTACAAATCTTTCCGCCCTGGGCATCTAACACAGACAGGCTTCCCAAGCGATGTGTATTCTACTTATTAGGGAGGGGAACACTTATAGGTCTATCATTAATGGTTCCCTTTCAAATGAAATGAATCTGACCTCCACAGAAATATCAAAGGGCCGTAGCTACCTTGTTTCACTCGCTACAACACTGAATAGCAAGGAACCTGAAGTCGTTTTGCTCTAGTCAGACATCTATACAATAAAACATAAGCCCACTCTTGTATATTTTAAGTTGTCTGGTGACCATTTTTTGAAAACAAAAAGGGTCCCTTTGATGTGGTCTAATTCTAACAGGGGGTGGGACGTCAGATGTGGTCTACCGATTCTTTCTGGAAATATTTTTAATTATGCCCCAAAGGTCCTTGTAACCCCAAAGTAATTATCAGAGAGCAGTTTGAGTCTGTTGCTTAATGTGAAGGGGGGAATAGGCTCTAGATCGTATGGAACTGAATTAGAATTATAACCGATAATGATCTATTAATTCGCTGGAAACGTGCGATTTTAGGTGGAACATGTCAGGTATCTGTTATTCTTTGTGCTCGATCTTGCTAAGAGAATATTTATAAGCCTTCTTACAGTTAAATCATAGACAACGTTTCTCCTGGTAGGTCAGTGGGTAAAAGTATTAGAGCGGGATGTTTTCATCCTTACAGTAAGCACACAAAGCACTTGTTTTCTTAAGTGATTACCCTTGGAGAAGGGGATATTCGGACATGTACGTCTAAGATCTTAATGAGAAAACAATGCATATTTCTATTTAGATATTACATAAATGTAAACAGTTGGGGGGGAAGCAAAATTTGGAGCTCTCCCCACACACACTTAAAAATACGAACTTTAATCTGTAATAAACTTTACAGACACCCATTTTAACAGATCCAGCTTTAATGCTGCTGTGAATCGGGGTCTGATTTTAGTCCGCGGTCCGACGGCTCCGCTGCTGCAGCCGGCGCTGATTTACAACCGGCCCGTTACTCCGACGAGAAGGAAGTTACAATTTGTAGAGCAATAAATACCGAAGAGGTGGGTGGAGCCCACAGTGAAGTAAAAAAAAATCGCCCTCCTTCACCAATTAAAAATCCATCTTAGCTCAAATGTGGACCGTGGGAAGGTCTCAAAGAAAACACAACCTCGGTGATTTTTTGGTGTTTGTTTGCAACGTGCTAATGTCATCTTCGGAACACAACTTCGCTTCCCTCACACCTGCCGATATGTGGAAAAGATTATCAAATTCAATTGATTTTATCCAGCTATATTTTGTTTTCTTTGCGGTTTCCTAGCGAGGCTATTCTGTACCCTGCGAACAATATAATCTTGTTTAAATGACTTTCCAGACCACACAGCATCACGTTACCCTGTTCTATACGTGTAGGCAATACTGTTTAGTGTATTGTACACTATGAACTCCCAGCAAGCAGGATGAAGGGAGAGTGGAGGAGGAAAGCTCCAGGGAGCAAATTCATAGCTTCCGAGGTTCAGGTTGCTTTCTCAGGTGGAGAACTTAACACTTAGATAGTTTCAAATGAAAATAGATAGAAAAAAAATGTTTAAAGGAAATTTTAAACACATAACAAGCATAGAATAATTTTTATTTTAATCCACTCATACAAAATGCTTTTCATGTTTACAGTTACATTCAATGATTTATGGACAAACAATGTGAGATCTTCAGATTTAGGATTATACAGTTCAGCCTATACCTACTCTGTGAACAACTGTTACATCGCACTTTGGACAATAAATTAATTTAGAATTTTTAAACTTATGTATTTAGGTTAAAAGCATCTGTGGTTTACTGATATCATTGTTATCTGTTAGCTTATCATGTATATGTGTATTTATAATTATTTTATTGACATGAAGATGCAAAATCCTAAGTTCCTTACTCCTGGAAATTTCTGCTGAAGTTGGCAAGAGTTTCTTCGGCTGAGGACCGAGGGATTAATCCTTCATTCAGAGCCCATGGAATTCACTAAGAGCCTTTTCTTTAATGCTAGTGAACTTGGATCAGGCCCAATTTTATTACTAGAAAAATGATTTTCCCTTGTTCTAGGACAACCTCTTAATGGTTTGCTGAACGAAAATATTCCAAACAATGAACTCAGCAACACGAAACAAAAATGTGAAGCCTCTTTCTTCCCTTTGTTGCTTACTCCTTTTCAATACACAAAACAAAAGAAACAGTAGAAGGGTAACACTACCGACAAATGTGCGACGGTGCGGTTTAGATGACTCTCACGTGGCTTGGAAAGATTTGTGGCAGCCTCAAACTGTGCTACAATAGGGATATTCAGACCAATGCAGAACTGTAAACTGCAGCCATGAAAATAACTAAACACAAGGGATAGGAGGATGTCTAGAAGAGGAGAAAGGGAGTGTAAAAACAATAGAAAAGTCGTTTGTTGATAACTTGGAGAGCAGATTTACATAACTGCTTCACGCCTTTGATATCTCATTTATCACTTAATAACCTGAGCTCTTGGAAAACCTTTGCTCCTTTGTTTTTTTGATAACTCAGCATGTGTTTTTGAAATCAGCTTCAAAGCATTTCTTTGGATTTACAGAGAAGTGAGGTGTACCTGAGAGAAGTATCTGGCCCATATCCACTATGTAATTGTGCTTGGTGCTTGAGGGACCTGCTATTCAGATAAATCTCTTACTACTTTTAGAATTTATCCCGTAGTTACCTTCACAATCAACGGCTTGTTACGATCTCACTCAGCCCTGCAAATCTTTGGGAATTGGGTTACCTGAAGATAAAAGATCTCTCTTTCTCCAAGCTGTGGTTGGATCAACACTTTGCAAAATCAGATGACAGCCATAGGGGTCAGGCCCAGGTCTGTGCAAGGGGCTGCTCGAGTACCAGGGATAAGAACTGGAAGTAGCTGCCTTAGGGAAATGCCACGTGCACGAACATGGAAGAAAATACCCAGTGCCAGGAATTATCCATCCCTACCTAAAGATTAGTAACTTGCATTTAAACTTTTCCGGTTTTAGGGAAGTCTACTTCAGATCAAGCTTTGCATCGTGTGGCTGGAATTTTCCTAGAAAATCCCATTCATGGTTATATGTTGTCCTAAAGTGGTCATGATGCAAAACATCTTGAAGTTCCACCTAGATCAAGGGAGAAGAAAGAGGGTCAAGTAGGCAGAAGTACAGGCAAGGCAAGGTTGTGCAGCTTTCAAATTTGAAAAGGTAATGTAGAGAACAAACATAAATTGAACTTAGTACCTTAGACGAATTACAATTGAATTTCTTCTTTTATCTCAAGGGAAGAGGTTAAAGCACCTGGCATTTGTCACAAATGCAGAAAGGAATGATCCCACTTGTATTCCTCACACACACATGTGCACAAACACACACTGACCTGCCACACGGTAAAGGTGAGAGGAAAAAAAAACAGTGTGAAAAAGGAGCAAACTAAAAGGATATTTTCTGCTGCTGATCCCTGCATCTACCTATCAGGGCTTGGATGGAAAAGAAAATGGAGGAATAAATATCTCCCGAGTGTTCTAGGTACAGCTGCAAACATATCAGTTTATCTCTAGACCCAGCATCACTACGGGCGGTTATGGAGCTCCAGACAGTGGCCACGACATCTCTGTCCCATCTGTGCTGAGCAGGTAGGAGGCACTCAGGACACGGGTGTCACCTGCAATGGTCCTCAGGAGTCCTGAGAGGCTGGGGGTGAAATCAGTGTTATTTTGCTCCCCCCAGGTCTCCTCTGCGGTCACCCAGAGGGTCTGTGTTGAGGAGAACATGGGACCAGGCTCTGGGGCTCACCTAAGCTGGCGGAAAAGCGGCCTCTGCTCAGGTGTAGACCTTTCCCACAGACTCTCTCTTTAGGAAAGGATGAAGGTCCCTCTTGCTAGATCTGGAACTCCCTAGAGGAACTGAAAAAAAACCATGCATGACCTTTCTTCAAAATACTTTCCTATTTTGTGGAAGCAGAAGTCCTATTACTTAAACCCTTCTGACCAGCAGTGCGAACAAGGAGGAATTAATCTCTTTTCACTACTGCCTTCCTTTGGGAAATCTATACTTTTTAACTGTCACTTTACCATTGACATTTCAAGGTAGACCTTGTAGTATTTTTTCTGAGTGGTAGCTAGGCCTGGCAGTACAGCTGTCACTTGAGATGTCACCACACTGAGTTCCCTTTTGCATAACATTTCAGCATCCCCCCCCTTGGGGTGTTTGGTCTCTGGGTATCAAACCTCTTTGCTGGGTGTTCCTGAAACCCTGGTAGGTTCTGCTGCCACCCTCCTGGATGCTCTCACCCCTTCTGCAAGGCAAGGGGCTTCAGCACCAGGGTCCTGTCCTGTCACTGCTCACCCCACATAGCAGACGTGTCCTCAGGCCCTCTGCATTGTTTTACAGCCTTTAAGAAATTCTTTTTCATACTAATTTCATTAATTAGGTTCTTAATTAAGTGATTAATACCACGTTCTAGACACCCTATACCTAAGTGTATCTAAGAAAGCATTGGGTAGATCAAGACAATTTGGTTCTCCTGTTTCAGCTCAGTTTGACAAGTGGGTAAGGCTGTCAGAGCTGCTAGATCTGAAGGTATATTTTTCACCTGTAACATAAAGAGGGAGGTTTAATAATTTAATAGTATGTTATCTCAGTGCACTTTCTTCTGCTTCTTTTACTTCTGCTATTTCTTCTGTCTTCAGAAAAAATTCTTAGAAGTGGTGACTCAAATTGGCAACATGTTGGCCAAGATAAATAAAAGATCTTCCTGAAGAATCTTAGAATTAAGGTGTAGATGGAATTTGCGACTGATGAGAACAGAGAAGTGCACTGAAAACTGCATGTGACACAGTGGGTGTCACAAAGCCACAGAACCCTCTTCTTCACTACTTGCAGCCTCTGCTTTAAATTAGTGATTAATAGCCCCCATAGAATATTTTCCTACTGAAGAGGGCTTTTTGGTGGCAAAGGGATATATTGTGATCAATAAACATTTTCTGTCCTGGTTTTTCATTGCACAACCACAGCACTGCTGAAATGCTGTAACTCAGTCTTAGATACCAGCACTTTGATACCCAATTTCAGGTGATGCCTGAGCTAACGGTTTGCATAGAAGTGGTTGTGTAAGCATCAGGTGTGGGGAATTTTGGTATCACCCACGTCCGCAGCCAAATTCTACATGTGCTGGAAGCCACGGGTGAATTTGTAATGGATATATTTCTCCTAACTACCTTGACAGCTGTCTGTATTTCCTTAGAAATAAGTAACATAAGCTCATAAACTCAGAATAGCAGAACCAGGATCTAATAGCCAATATTATTTTATCCATCTCTGACCCTTATTGCCACATCTCACCCTACTTCATAATTTTCTTTCAGAGATTTTACCGACTGGGAAGAGAAATCCAGCCTTCTCTCTCCTCTAGTTGGGATGGCTGACCAGTAAGCACAGGTGATTCTATTTTTCATCATGTCTGAATACCCCCAGCACAGCTGAGTTGCATTCCACAGATGTGGCATCTTAGATAATTTTACTGAGGCCTTTTTATAGGCAGATAGATACAAACCAGAATTTTTGCTCTGGTTCATTTAAGAAGTATGGATGTATCTTGCAGAATTGGTTCTTTGGTGAGTTACAGACGGCTGGGTAAGTATTTATACCTTTATGTCTGAGAATGGCTTTCTCCAAAGGGTATTCTTTGCTGTTACGATTGTCTCATAGGTAATCCAGCTGTTTGCCTTAATAATCAAGAGTAAACATAAGAATTTCCAGAGCTGTTCTTGTATCTTCTCTCACAAACAATGCACAGAAGATTGAGGCTATATGAACCCCTTCAGCCACTTCTGATTTTGGTTTTAGCTCAGAAGCCTCCATGACTCTTAACTCCATTGCAGCAGCAATCTGCAGAGTGGAGAAAATCAGCATCTATTTTGGATGCACCTGTTTCAGTCCAGCTCCTCCTTTTCTGGGTTGATGGCTCTTACTTTAAGACAACAGTGAGGATCTAACTAGAACAATTTTGCAATCCAAAACTGTAGAGCAATCTAAAGATCAGTGGAACTCCAACAGGTGTCTTGAAACTTCCAGGTTTATTTTCTTCTCTGAAATACACTTGTCTGATTTTAACACTTAATCACAGAAAGCCAAAACACAGCAGGGATTTCTGCAACAGAAGGGTATAAAACTTTTTCGGGAAAGCAGAGAACCTTACTAAAATATTTGGAAATCAGCCACCATAAGCAGATCCCCCAAGAAACAACAGCTTTTGCAGAATTTCTCAACTGAACGTGTTCACAAGAGAGTGCAATGCTACTCACAACCCCCTCCTTTTCCCATCATCAAGTCTTTAGCAGACAGGCTCTTCCAGCCTAGCAGTAGTTGTTTTTCAATAGATTCTCTTCAGTTCCCAGGGCTGCAGGGCTCCAAAGAAAGTCAGACACATGTTGAAGATCCCCAGAACAGTTTAATAGACTCTGGTCTCAAGGTCAAGGTGGGTCTGACCCCCTAACCACTGCCACAGGCAGTTGAGTTTCCTGTCCCAGGAACATCATTCCCTTCTGCTCCACTCTGTTACTTCACCATTATGAAGAAGGGTGAATTCTAATATGAAAAAGTCCATTTATCTCGGAAGTATCTTGTTTATTCGTATATGAAGGATGTTACTTGGAGCTGTGCTCCAGCTACATCAATGTGAAATGTTGTTCCCTAAAAACTGATCTCTGTGTCAGATCTCAGTAGAGGAATCCTGGAATAGTTTCCAAAGACACTTCTCCAGATGATTTGGATATTGCTAAAAGAAGTACAGCTCCCCTTCTACTTCCCCACCCTGCCCACCATTGCTTTTATGCACAGCTGATCCAAGGGTAACAAATCCTACCCTGTGCTTGCAAAATCTTGCACCTGATCACAAAAATCCCTTTCAGTTAGTTAGTTAGTCTGGCCATCTAGCTCTTTCGCCACTCTGCACTGGAAGTAATCTCACCATGGCGCAAGACAAGTTGAGAGACTTATTCATTCACTAGCTGTACCATTTTCCATCACAGAAGCGAAAATATACATCTTTTCAGTCTACTATCCAACCCAATCCAGCCTAGCCCTTAAATATCCAAAATACACTTATTCTTGGGTAAGAGGAAAGCCAAGGGAAGCACACAAAAGCAATAGAAACCCTCCTCTGTGTGCCTTCTGCCACTCAGGAGGATGAAAGTGATGCCCAACAAGGCTTGTAGCTACTCTCATTCTGTATTACCACCTCAGACTCAATTATTTTACTGTTTTGAGGACAAGAGGGTTGGTCAGCCCACACCTTTACCCACATCGCTTCTCTGCTGCTTGATGGTAGGATGTGCATCCCAGCAAGTGTTGTCCCCTCCAGTCAGCCGTGCAGGGACCTTCTCCTGGGGTCAAGATGCCATTTCCCAAATGAGCTGGACGCAACCTCTGCCACTGGCATCTTCCACCAGTTAAGGAACAGGGTCACCTGTTTATAACCTAAAACAAGACATTCTTTGCTCAGTAATAATTGGAAGAGAATAATTGCTGGGAGTGATCTATGGTGGGTGGCAGTTCAGAGAGCTCCTCTGAAATAAACCAGTGAAATAACTGTCAGACAAACATCTGGATTAAAAGAGAACAACAGGTTTCAAAACCATCTGAATTTCATGGACGCAGAATACAAACAGTTATAGAGATTTGTTTGTTCGCTTTTGTATTTTCAAACATATATAATTTTTTATGTTACTCATTAAAATCAAATCTTTACTTAGAAAGAAGGACACCCATCTCTGAGCAGCCACACAGACAGGGACACACCTGCATCCCTTAACCCAATGTAATGCCTGAACTTGCAAACTCTTTGTTGTGAGAGTAATCTTTATTCACGTGAGCAGCCCCACAGCACTATTCATGCAATGCAGAATTACTCACACGAGTAGAACTTTGCAGGATCAGGTCCTGGATCTAACAACAGCATTTTAATTACAGACAATCCCCAAGCAATGTGTACAAAAGAGTTTTTTTCCTGGACAATAACAAAGGTTATTAGCCTGTTCTTTTTTGCCCCCCTTCTTGCTCTTCGGTTTAAAAGGAGGCACCAATAATCCAAACCAAATAAAACTGACCTTTGAACCTTTTCTGCTGTACTTTTTCTCATGCCATGATTTCTTTAGTGTGTTAGTGATCTGAAGGCTGGTTCTGGGCTACAGCCACTTTCCCAGACAGGACTGCCTTTCGTCCCCTGACAAATCACTGCTGAGCCCCTTTTGTCCTGCACCACTTTGATCTCACCTGCCTGTCAGGCAAAAAAGAACTCCCGTACAGTCAGAATGCATTGCAAACAAATTGGCAACCATTTCATTCCCATACACCAGTTCAGCAAAGATCAAGATAGAGATAGAGAATTTTTAACCCTTTCACTGATCTGTAGAACTGGGTAGGAATGCTGGATTCTGGAGGAGTGATAAGATAATTTCTTAAGGGATTGGAGGATTAAAAAGAAAAACAAAAACAAAAAACAACAACTCTCTGTAGATCATAATTGCACGGCATATTAGGTCTCAAATGCAAAGCGTTATTGCACAGTGGGCAGTGCTATGTTCAGATACAAGCTTTGCAGAAGATCGATTCCTTTTAATTAGACAGCTGCTTAAGCATAAACTAAAGAAACATAATAGGTATTTTCCAATGCAAATGAAATTAATCCTATTGTAAATAATCATTGGTGTATTTAATGAGCTATCTGAATCCTTTCCAATATACAAACTTAACCATAGGTGAGTGTCCTTCCCAGTTTAATCTTGGTAATTTTCTCGGGTTTGTTTTTGTTTTACATTTTACAGTTTCTCGTTGCATAAAGTTTAGAAAAGGCATTATGGAGCAACCCGAAGGTGATATCGTGCTTGGTAATGACTTATCAAGACCTGTGCATTTCGCTCTGTAATATCAGAGGTATCCAGTCCTCCGCTAGGTCTGTTCCAATGCAGCTACTGGGCTGGTCCTGCGTACACTGAATCACATTTTGTCTATTATTTTAAGGGCAAAACTGCCTGTCATCTTTGGTGATGTCAATTAGTGGGAATATAGGTGTATTTCAGTTGTTTACCACTGATGTGGTCCCGGCCATTCCCACGTGCCAGCCTCCTGCCCTCTTTCCACAGCAGCACCCTGGTTACCCACCAGTCTGCTTTCCATCAAAATACCGCACCACCTTTATTTTGGTTTAAAATGCACTGACAAAACATTTAGTACTCAGAGAAAGGAAATTTAACACATCCTGCTCTTCTGTTTAAGGTGTTCGATAGAATAATTATAGACTTTTGGAGAAAACAAAGTTACATCAGTGATGAAAAGAAGAAATGTACATTGAAACCTGCTGTCAAACACACATATTAATGAATCAGTGCTATATGGCACCAAATATTTCAATTATATTTTATAGCTAAAAGTGGAAAGCATCTATTTTCCTGCCACACTTGCCCGATACAAACAATATTAATTGTTTTATTAATTTCAAGATACCCCTTCATTCATTTGATTTAGACTATATACATTTTTCTTTCAAGTCCGCTAATTCCTTCACAAGGAAAGAGTCCTTTATTTAGCAGTGTATACTTTCTGAAATTAAAATGAAAGAAACTGTTTAAGAGCTTATTATAAATGTTAAAAGGAAGCTATTACCAAATCTCAGCTTTTCTTCATTGTGCTAATGTCCTAATACTGTTCCAATATACTAATAATTAAGGTAAAAATGCTATTCGCTAATTCTTTTAATTCATTACAGTGGACCATTGGTGGTTTATGGGTTTTTTATGGTTTTGGGGTTTTTTTGGTTGTATGTTTGTATTGTTTTGGTGTTTTAAAACTGAGCTAAGTACAACTTCATATTCGGAAATCCCAGTCTCCAAAGCATGAGAGCAGAATCTCAGTATTAATTAGTTTTGCTGGACTACATGAAGATATTGGTCTGTGTTTTTCATTTCCATCAGAATTTCCTTCAATTCAATACATGAAAATAGCCTGGTAACAGCGGAGGAGTTAAACAACCTCCTGCATTTGTACTTCATGGCTTCTTTGATTTGGAAAATGGTTTCTTTGACTTGAAACTGGACAGTATTTTTTTTAGAAGGTCTATTTCAAGACTGTTCCATGACCACCCTTATTTTGGAGATGCTCGGTATCTCTTGACCTGAGCTCAGCCTTCAACAAAACCTTTGAGACTCCATCCCTGTTTGGGTAAGGTATAATTTTGTCCCAACAGCTGCCCAGCAGTTAATGCTAAGTTGATATTTTTGAACAGGAAAGTGTCTGTAATGAAAATCCGTAAGTTTGGCGTAGGGTCATTTTTCAGGGGATTTCATGGTGTCCTTTGTCCTGATGTATGGCTGGGCCAGACCATCTAAACCAGCTCTGAGAAGGATTAGACCTAATAAAGATGCCGATGATGGTACATGCGGTGATGCCGCTGCTGCTGACCCAAGCACAACATTATCGGTGCAGATACAGTTAAGGAGAGATAGTAAGTAAAATTCTCTAAAGACATATACACACCAACCATGAATACAACGGCACCCACTGCAAGACGTTGCCAAAAGATCCCAGTGAGAGGTTCCTTTACCATACTGATCTCCAGATTTCTTTATGACTACCCTGGACTTTTGTTTTCAGCCAGTATACATTAGATTCTTAGGGTGTTTCTTTCTCACGAAGGGAAACTACAGCTCGTATTTCACGCAGTGTGTGCAAAAGTCAACCCCACATTATGTGTCATATCAATCGTTTTGACTGGCGTTCTTCCCCATGTAACTCTATGTGCTACCTTCAAGACAGCTTTAAAAATTCTTTCATTTCTTTTTTTTTAATCTGTTCCTATCAGTGTAGTCACTTTTCCTTTTTTCTTTCTTTTTTTGAGTCTGATTATTTATAATTAGCGTTTTCTACCCACATGCAATTGTGCTCTAAACTCTTTCACACTGGGTTAATTCACTGACTTTAAAATCTATTAATTGACATCCAGAGGGAAAAAAGTAAACATGTCTTTAAAGATGACATGAATGGCTGAATCAAGATTAGGTCCCCACTCTTTTTAGTCCCTGATTTTAAGGGGAGGCTGCAGTCTTCAAAAATCAATTGTCTTCAAAGGTCCAAAAAGAAATTGAATGAGCAGGGGTCAGACTCAAGAGCATCCCTTGTGTGTTGGAGTTAACATTACCTAAGTACTTTAAACGATCACTAATTAGTGCTTTCAATGGACGCTCTGAAGACCACAGGATTGGAATATCTTATTTGGGAATAAACAATTGGGTAAGGCAGACTAGATCAATTCTCTAACAGGGGCAGCAAAATAAATCTTCTGTTACAACCTGTAAGCAGAGAGAGCTTCTCAAGGACCTGCTAAACCATCCACAGTTGCCCTCTCTCATTATTCCCAGGTTAAGGTGGCCACAGGATTCTCGTCTATTCATGCAAGTGCGATTCTCTGTTAAATTCGGTTTTTAAAACAGCCCTGTTTGTTTAAAATCAGGTACATGGCTCTGCCCCTTGGTATTTAGGAGACCAGGCAGTAAAAGCAGTATCCTTGCTGGTCATTCCAGATGCAACTTGGAATAATTCTTAAAATATTCTTAAAAGTCACAGTAAAAAAAAAAAAATCTATAAATATCTATTTCATAGTTGAGTTTAATTCAGTAGAGTTGGAGTTTACTATTCACAGCTGCATTTGCACAAGAGTATCTAACAGAGCAGCAAATGATAATCAAATATTGCCAGGTCCTTGAGTTTCAAATCAACAGCCATAGATATTTTCTAGGTGTAACAGGTATAAAAAACCAAAATCCTAATAAGGACGATTTGACATACATATCCAGTCATTTTTTAAGAGTGTAATTCCAAATACTGAGTATTCTCGGTGGAGCTTTTCTAAATCACTTGCTGATCAAATGCAGCTTTCATGAAATACAGACTAAGGAATATATACAAGGACAGGGATCTGCCATAGAAAAACTCAATATTGACATAGGAACACTGTTTGTAAAATAATACTTAATAATCACTTATTTACCTTTTGTTTTTTAATTAGTATTTGCTCATTGCTATAAGGTAGGATGAGGATATGTAACAGAAAGCCAGTAGAGATTCCAAAATGAAGGGAAAAGCTTTGACTTAGACTCTTATCCAGAACCTCTCATGTTGCACAAATTACATTTTCCTTTCTGGCAGCTATCCCTTACACAAACTGACCCATGTATAACACTTCACATTCCTAAAGCGCAATACAAAACACATGTGATCATTAAAAAAAAATCAGAAAAATGAAACTGAAACTGTGACTGCTATAAAGAATGGTGTGATAGTCTTTAACCACCAGAAGAGAGATTTTCTGTTTTTAACAAGAAAAATTGCATGAAGAACCAAATTTTTCTTATTTCACAGAGGCTTAATGCTTTCTTTGGAAGAAAAATTATTTATTTTTTAATTTTATAAAGAAAATATTGGTTCATTTATTCCACCGAAGACTGGAACTCTGGTTTCTGTTTATCAACAACAACTACAGCAACATGTCCTGGAAGAATTCTGACCAATAATTCTGAAAGGCATAATATCATCAAAAATCTTGTGAAGTTCTAGTCTGGCTTCTAAGCCGTTTGCTAGACCCTGTGCTAGAAATTCACTTTGTGTGCTTTACAGCATATTTCAATGGAGGAGCTTAGTTATTAAGCCTTGAAGATAAATAAAAGATTCCTTAACTGATCTCTTCTATCAGTAGTTTGTTTCAAACTCAATATTTAAACTGCAGCCACTAGAACGCAAACTTCTGATGTTTTCAGCACTGGTTTTTTGTTGGTTTTTAATTGAGGAAATTGGCTTCAAAGATGTTGCCAGTCCCTCCTACAGGTAGTAAATAAGATCCAGCCAAATCACAATGTATAACAGAAAGCAAATCCTACAGACATATCAACTCCGAGGTTAAAGTTTAATAATAAACTCTGAATTTCTCAGATTCAGTGATATGACCTGGCCTTGATGCTTTCAAATGAAAGAATCATTTAGAAAAATAAGAGAACAATGTAGAAATTATTCTACCACTGCCAGAAAACCTCTTTTCAAAGAGAAAAAACCAGCCTGTTGCTCCTTATGGCACTACCTGAGAGATCAGTCACAAGCCTCTATCTCAAGCATTCACCGACAGGCACACGGAAATGAAGTTGCCTTATTTCGGGGGCTTTGTTTGGGTTGTTTTTTCAGGGCATTGTGTTTTGACATGCCGCGTTCTCGGATGAATAATGCAGGGCTGTTTGTCAGCCCCGGTGCGACCAGGTGCTTTGGGCTCGGGCACTCGCAGCGCTCAGCTCTCCAGTTACCGCTGGAAACTCTCCATTATGCCCCATTCTGTAGCCCGGCCACAAGAAACAAGCGTTTTCTGCCAAGTTAAAGCAGGGGTCATCTCTAATTGAAACAAGTCAACGCGCAGGTCAGATTTGAAGGATCTTTAATGTGAGAGATCATGAAATTAAGAGATGTAAGCAATTGTTGAAGCATGTAATTTTAAAAGCTGATCACACAAAAGGACACAAGAGTTGGCCACAGTGGGGAAAGCCCAGCTGCAGCTTGAGGATGCTCAAGAGCTGACCCGTGTTGTCTTTATTCTTTGTCAAAATGAAACTTGTATTTTTCTCATTTTCATTGCTATGGTTGAAAGCTCAGTTCTATAAAACTCTCCTGTTCAGTAGCAGTTAAATGAATCAAATTGTTCTGATGTAAAACTACACTCTGGATCAAGATCTTTTGTTCTATATTCTATGGATGTTCAAAACTGAATTTGTCCAGACAAAATATAATATAATTCCATAATAAAAGTGAGTTTGTCAGGTTTTATGTGTTGGAAGGGACAATGCCACCAGTCTTTAATTTCTAGGAATTAGATCCAGCAAGTCTAATCCATGCAAAATGTTTAATTTACTTTCTTGAATCACTAACCACTGATTTTGGAAATGCGATGTATAAGCTGCTCTGTGGTGCAATCCAACAAACATTATTGTATTATTGAATAGTGGACCTGAAATTGAAGATACTAAGCAGCTGAGAATAATTGAACTATTTTAATTACCTATTCAAGAAAGTAGGGATGGAGTAATAAAAAGCCTTTATTATTTTACGTTTGCAAACATCAAAACAGTTTGCGCAGTAAGGTTTAAGGCTTGATCCTGTAAGAAAGTGGCCCTTGTCTAAAATTTCAATTCCCCTTGTCATAGGAAAGACAAGAGTAGTGCAAAACATGAACTACTCCAGTGGGTCATTGCTTATTTCTAGGCTATGTATCATCCATGTAAACATTTAGATCAGTAAAATACTTTTTAACTGAATCTCCCATTTCAAAAGCAGACAAAGAGAAATTGGAGGCAAGACAGTTTTCTGGAAAATGAGAGAGGGGTTCAAACACCAAAATAAGGTGGACAATCTTTTGAATCATAATTGTATCATAAGAAACCCTGGACATGTGGAATCTGACTTCATAAACTCAGTATCATGAGCTTTGGAGTGTTTGGAAGTTAGATGCTGACTTTAGAAGGCTCATTGAAGAAAGGCTTTGACTACTACCTGGCAGACCGAATGGTTAGCAAAGTCTTCAGAGGAGTTTCAAGATGCTTTTCTTGCTCTGTACAAGGCATCTATGTGCTATAGCCATAGGAAGCTGCATATGTGAAGACTAAACCAGCAGCCGATGCTTTCCTAGATATATTGTGAGATGTTTTCCTCTCTGTGGCTTTGGAGATTGATGGGTGTAATACGAAAATTGTGTGCATCAGGTATGGTGTTTTCTATTAGTAACCTGGTACCAAAGGGGTTACTTTTTAAGGCAGCCTATGTGACCATTTAGCTAAGTGCCACAGCCACAAAGTATTTGAGGTCCAAATAAAAGTCGCTGGACAAAATAAATTAAAACTAACTGCATATTTTTGCAGCATAAGTCAACAACTACTTGGGCACAGCATCCCAGGGACACTCTGTGACGAGGTTTCTTGCAGAGCATCAGTAATTGCTGTGAGCTTTCCCCAAGGCTCGTTCCAGCCATTCTGAAAGAAGAGGGTGAAAACACAGGAACGCCCGTCCTGTTTCCTACGTGTGATCTGACTCTTTTTGGAGCATTCTGCCTGCAGTCCTTTGCATCTACCAGCACACAGCCACAGAGCCCACACCATCCCTCTGTCTTACCATTCTCAAGTCTCCCCAAATTCCCTCGTAGCAGTAGGATATACCACCTTTTTGTTTATAGCAGCATGTATCCACGTGAGCCAGATGTGGGAGCAACCCTGATCATATCACAGAACTGGGAAAAGTCCCACGTCACCCTGTTATTGTAAAAGACTGATTTTGAAAGGCTACCTCTACCTAATGGTGATGGTTGACCAAACAGGCCAACGGGGAAAATAGATTTAAGTTAAGATTGTAGACTATGATTAGAGGTTGCATTACATTAAAGACCACATTAACAGCAAAGATGGAAACACCCACTAAAGAAGCAGTAACTTTTCTGATCTGGATAGCAGTGGCTAAACCCAGCATGCAAATAATGGAGGTTCTTGCCCAGTTTGCTGTTGGGGAAGGAGGAACCTCATCACTTTTGGGATAAAGACTGAGTAAGACGTAGCAGAGACGTAAGCGTCTTAATACAACGCAGTACCTGGAGAAGACAGTAATAAAGAGCTTTGGCTTCCCATCCCAAAGCCAATGAGATACGGTCTCTGGCATGAAACTTGCTGCTGATCCAGACAAGTCAAACTCCACCTTGGAGACAAGGTGGTGGAGCAGAGCAGAGTTTTCTGTCTGAACCCATTCCTCCCTGGCTCAGCCAGGATGGAGTCTCATGGAGGACAATTCTGGGAGACAAGAAGCTCTCCCGGTGCAGAACAAGGCAAAGGTGCAGGGTTTGTACCCTTGCTGCTGCCAGCCTCACCTTTGGACAAAGTATGGCAAGGAGAAGCCTTCTTCTGTCTCTAACACTCAGGACCTCTGGACTGTTTTCAAGGTAATCCGGTGTGATATCAACTGGATTATAAACTGGGAGCTAAGATGTTAATTGACTTGACTCTGTTAGACAAAGAAACATATGGCAGAAGATAGAGCAGACTCGGGGTCTCCCACGACCCCAAATGACAATGCAAAAGCCAGCTCGCTCCTTCTGCGTGTCAGGCTTCCATATGTTGCACTGCTAAATTCTTCTTAATCTGCTCCGTACTGTCATACTTAATAATTCGTAGCGTTCGGGTAGGGTCATTATTTACAGCTCGTAAGAGAAATCGTTTAGTAAAATATCCTCATCAGTTATTTGATCTTGCTCTGCCCTTGTGGGAAAATCTTGGGTTTCTATTCCAGTTTTCTACGTTTTCCAAGTACGTTAGCAGCAAAGCAAAAGAAGAAACAGCTTCTCCAGAAACCTCTCTATTATATACCTCTTAGCAAAAAGATTTTAAAAATAGAAGTGAACATCGCTGTGCACATAGCATAGGCTAAGATAGCAGTTGAATAGTTTAAATGTACTCTTTAGAGTTTTAATTCACAAGGAAAACCCTCTCAGAGAAATTAAATAGTACTCATGGGAAAAGATCCTTCTTTCAGCAAGTTTTCTTGGGACTTTCAGGGCCATTAACAAGCCTAATACACTGCATTACCTTTCCAGTCACTTCTTTTCCCTTTGTTGTGATACCTACTTAAAATATCAAAGCTGTGAGAAGTTCAATGAGATATTGAAAACTGAGTAACACAGGTTTTATATGACAATCCCAAATCCCTCCCTCTGCCTTTTTTTTTTGAAGAGTTCTTTGCCAGCATCACTAGATGAAAAAGAAATCAAAAGTCTATGGGTGGGACATGAAGGACTGACAAGGTAAAGCCAGATCAAAAAGAAGCCTCCGTTAATAAATCAAAGAGGCTGAACAAAGGGCAGAACAACAGAAAACAAGTATTTTGAATCCTGTAACCTAGATGTAAACTGTCCTAATTCAGCATTAGTCGTTCTAACCTGAAGAACAGGGAGGGGACGAATCCATATTCCTCTAGCGGTATCAAGAAAAACAGCAAACTTAGGAGTCAGCTGACAAAACCGACAGATTTTTCCTGAAGATAAAGAATGGGAAAAAGTGTTAGTTCTTGATGTTTCTGATTAAATGTCAACATTTTGGGGTTTTTTAGTATGCACAGCTATTGGTCTAATAAAGCTAAAGAAGGAAACTGGAAAAAACCAGAAGTGGAAAGATAGGTCTGAAGGTACAGCTGGGTGATTTGTTAACTATCACTGGCCAGAAATATATGCCTAGAATATGATCTGGAGTGGCAGGCTTATCGTATGGTGTTTAACCTAAAGTCAGTTCTACATTTTTAGAATTAGCTTTCCATAAGGTCTTCCCCTTGTAACTGTTTCAATCACCAGTGTGAGTAAGTGTGAGACACATCAATAAAGCTCACAGAACCTCATAGTGCAGAGGCAGCTATTAAAACAAAACCAGGAAGAACATTTGGAAAAACACTTTATAATGCACATATCCAGCACATATCCCATGCTATGCATAAGTTTGTGATACAGCCGGTCAATCAGCTTTTGCAGTCCTGGTCCAAAAAGTTGTTTTGTCGAGGTTTGCAACTGGTTCTGAATTCAGAGCAGATCCTGACTTCCCACTGATGGATGTCATGGGTTGAATCAAATTGTGTCCTAAGGTTTTCAGTATCCAAACCAAGTCTGATGGGCTGAGGACACTAATTCAGAAATCCAACCCAAATTGCAGTATAATATGTATAAAGCTCCCAAGAGTAAAAATAGATTGACATAAGCATAAATATACAGAAATCTTGCATGGCTCATGGTGTATTAATGTGAATTACTGACTTTTAAAGAGCATATAAAACACAAAATCAACAGTTTCACCTTGAATACGCATTTGGTGGAACTCTAGAAATGTATTTCCGTACAATTATATTTTTTAGAAAAAAATAGCAAGTATTTCCATTGATACATTCTGACCAGTACATTGTTTTAGTGAACATGTGAGACTTGTGCAATGCATTGCTGTCTGCATTTGGCTATTAACCCTGGGAATTCTTCTCAAAACCAAGCTGCGATTCAATCTATATAATCCCATTGAATGAAATCGAAGAAGTGAAGATCTGGTAAATGAAATCCAAGCATCCCAGGTCTAGCTTTTAGGAGCTAACATTAAAGTGCCTGGTTGCTGTAAACAGAGGTCTGCACCTGCTGGATTTATTTCCAAAGATACAGGTATAAGCCTTTGTAAATGCTTTTTGTTTTACTTCTACATTCTGTAATTTGACTAGTCTTAATTTGAAATTGAAGCCAAATCTTTTCTTTCTCATCAATAATCTGCTACATCTTTAAAAATAAATATTCTTTTGAACATGCTTATCAAATCAGACATCCACTCTGGTTCTTTAACAACGAAACCGTTTTTTAACCTGACACTTTAAGGTGGACTTGATAACCCCTAATCCTCAACTGCTCCGTAATCTTTTCTTGTTTTGTAAATTGCCTTTAAGAAAGTAACCTAGACATGTCTTTGATGTGGGTTTGTCCTTTATTTACTACAGCTTCCGAAAACCTTTGATAAATCAATCTCACCAATAGAATAGCAATGTGTAATTCATACTTTGATGGCTGCTATTGAAGGAGCTGCTATTCACCACTGCTGCTCAGTGGGTTAGAGCTTCAGGAGAAAATGCACGGAAGGCATCCTCATTTAAATGGTTCCATATATCTAGATGAGGAAGACTTTGTGTGTGCTTGAGAAGCAAACAATTTCTTCCATAATTACTTCCTTCTACTTATACTGTTCCCTGCAGTTCTGCATCTGTGCATATGTGATCCACTATGACTCAGCTTTCAGAAGGAGTGGGCTCTGGGAGATTTTTTTAACATATAAATATGCATAATTAGAAATAAAAATAGGCATTTAAATAAATAAAGTATATATGTCTGCGCACATACTCCACTAGTGTTCAGTGAGACTGTTGTTGCGCACCTTCCTGCAGCATTTTGAGATGACTGTTGTACAGTTATTCACGCCCTGTGAACTGACACATTTCAGATTAATCTGGTATTTAGCTCTGTGAAAAGGAAATCTAATTCTCATGACATAGGGCAGACAGGCAAATTTTAACATGTGGAACCAGATGTACCTGCCTGAATCAGAAGTTGTCTAATTTCCAGTACCTTAGAGGCTGTATTTGAATTATATCAGCACTGCCATGGTAAATTGTCGCTATGAAAAGATAGTGTGTATATGCACCCAGTAAGTTCACCCTGCCAAATCATCTCTGCTTTTATTAGCCCTGCATCCTAGATTAGTGCAGCTCAAACATGACATTGAATATTGTAGGCTATACCTTTGTTTGCAGCCCATTCCTTTGCTTGCAATGTACTTGAGTCTGAAAAGGACGCAAGAATCAGGACTTTCAGCGTCTTGTACAATTAAACCCTCAGGCACACTCGAAACTGAAAGTGTCGGTTGAAAACAGAAACTTGCTGATGCACCGTACACAAAGCAATACGCCAAAAAGCCTCTCAGCAATGACACAACGTTTGAGTTTTTTCTTAATTTTAATACAATGGCTTAAAACTACAAGTGCTAAGGGTTTTCTTTGCAGAATGAGCGACATTCCAAAAATATTTGACACTAAAAATGGACATAAACAACATTATAATTAGGCAAAGTCTATTTTGGGAATGTCAGAAAGAATGTCAAGAGTCTGTTGGGCCTGTGCCCGATGTCATCATTTGGTATAATGACTCTATTCATCCCATTTAAATCCCAGATCACAACATTTTTTTCAACTGTAGGGCAAAAGACATGAGATCCTTTCTCATTCCCTTCTCCCCACAATATGTAATGTTCTTCCCTTTTAAGATACACTCAATTTCTGCCTTTACTTGTGTTCTGCCCTTCTCTCTCTATTCATACACAGAGAAAAGTTGCAAACTTTTCCAAAAATCGCAAACACAAATATCAGTGTGAAAAGCCAGGCTTAAAGACACCGTGATCTCTGCTTACACTCAAAGAAAAGAGCAGAGAAGAGAGGAAAGAAAGAGAACATAAAAGAAAAAGGAAAGACACTGTTTGTCTTGCTTAATTGGTAAAAATACTGGTCTTCTCGAAAGGGTGAATTTAGGGTGAATTTTTAATTTTTTTTTTTTTTGCATTTTAATATAAGGCAGCTTCCTGTCCCTAGGAAGATTTTTTTGTGTGTGCTGTGATGATGGTCTAATATTGGTCCAGGTTGCCTAGAGATGTTTTGAAATCTCTGCCCCTCGGCATATTCAAAATGTCACCAGGCACAAGCAAGCTGCTCTAACTGGAGTCCCTTCAAACAGGTGATGGAACTGGATGACCTCTGAAGGGGCCTTCCAACCCAATTATTCTATGATTCTGTGCTGATAATGCCTAAGAAGATAAATAAAAAGACATAGTGCTTCTCCCTCACATGGTTGTGAAACACGAGAAAAACATGATGTCTTCTTTTCTATGAGTCTTTGGAAGTGTCAGTGTTAAAAATGTTTTTCATGAAGCTGAAGGAGTTGGTCATTTCAAGTTTGAAATTAGGTTGCAGATCTCTCAGTTTGGTTTGTTGATATATGGATGTCTGCTTAATAGCTCAGATGATGCCTGCAAGTGCTTCTTCTTCTTCCTCTTTACCTTATTCCCTTTCCACATTTTTCCTGACTAATTAGTAGTTTGGTGGGTTTTTTTTAGTCATTTATATGAATTTATTTGCATAGTGAGTGGTTTAGTCACTAGTATACAACTTCTTTTTAAAAAACTTTTTCCGATAAAATAAGGAAACAATAAAAGTTTACAATGAGAACTTCTCAAGAACAGGTCCAGCTGATAAGCAAATGTGTCAGACAACTCCCCGCCACAATGATGACATTTCTGTGTCTACTAATTAACAAGCCAAAGCCCAAGAGTCCAAGAAGGTGATAGCACATGTACATATAAGGATTAGATTATGCAGAGATATTAGCTTGGGCTAAGTGTTGATAGCAAGGAAAGGGGTATTCCAGTATGATCACATATTTAGAAGGTGGATAAGTACCAGCCAACTTATCAGCCGCAGATGGTATCAGTAGGAAAAAAGATTGTTCCAAACAGCAAATTTGGAAGTTTACTCTTTGTTATTTACTTATTCTTTTTACTTTTTCCATATAGGAAAAAAGAAAAAGGAAAAGGAAAGAAGAAAGGGAAAAGGGGAAAGAAAGAAAGAAAGTAGAAAAACGAAGAAAGAAAGAGAAAGAAGAAATGCCTAGACCAAGAGCTGAGTTCTGTCATCATTTATGATGATACAAAACCCAAGTTAATTCATCCAGTTCTGACTTCAGCCATAGATTGCATCCATGGTAAACTTAGCATCAAATGAGGCAACTAATACACTCCAGAGCTGTATGTGGACTCATCTCCTAAATTGGCACTCAGCAGTGAAAGTTTCTACTTCAGAATTATCATCTTTATTCACCTTGCAGGTATTGGAGAGAAGTAGATAGAGTTTGTGATTAAATTTAATTCTGAAGTTAGTAATTTAAATTGCAAGGAAGAAGAATGACAACACAAAAGTGCCTGGTTTCATTAAGTTCTTGGAAAAAAAAGAATTCAAGTGTACAAGTGTGTGCTGTAGACACCTGAAACAAGGTGAATTGAACCTCACCTTCTGCCCAGGAATCAACACTTTTCCGCAGAGCACTTCTGGAAATAGAGGAAGGCCCTTAATGCCTCTGGGGCACTCTGGCCACGTCTGTATGTCCAGAGTGCCTGTGCCTCATTTCAAATCATGGCTGTCTCTTTGCTCCTGCGCCAGGTGAGACCTGGACATGACCTGGCCCATTCTTCCCAATCTTACCACATGTTCATGGAAAGGAAGCCTAAAGCAGAACATGAAATATGTGGCATACTCATAAAAAAGGCAAAGGCCAAGACCCCATGGCAAGGACCATCAGGTGCAACTTCAGCCTTGAGAGAACATCTGCATGAGGCAGCTGTTGGGCTGTAAACACATACTCCAGTCCTCTGGGCACCAGAATCTCCATCTAGATGATCCCTTCTTTATGCTCCCCAAAAGCCAGATAAATCCAGTAACTTCAGATGGTCCTTTCTGGTGTATCAGCACAATCAATATCTCTGCCGACACAGATGTTGCACCAAA
Source organism: Patagioenas fasciata (assembly GCF_037038585.1). NCBI lineage: Eukaryota > Metazoa > Chordata > Aves > Columbiformes > Columbidae > Patagioenas > Patagioenas fasciata. The sequence goes on along the minus strand of NC_092524.1, from coordinate 3,281,869 downwards.
GTAAGCTAAAGGGAATTTGGCCCTGGGCTGCTCCACTCCAGGGCTGTCAGAGGGATTGCTATTTGAAGTAACAGCACAAGTCGTGAATTTTCTCATCCGCAGACGTAGACAAATGAGATGGGACAACATTCTCTGAGCAAGGAAGCCTTTGTGAAAGGGAACTGGAGAAGTGGAAAGTCTGCGCTCAATTACATTAACGAGATAAATCATTTATGCGCCTCGAATCGAATTTGCTGCATGATTTAAGAGCATCATCACTATACGCAGTGTTGTCATTCCTTGTTAGTTGTTATTTCCTTGTTGTTAATTCTAATTCTTATTGCCTCTCAACTGTCCATGCTCAGAAAGAGAAGCGCTTGGGTTTTCTGTGTTCTGTTGCTATGTAATGTGATATAAAACAAGTTTGGAGTATCTCCCTGAATGCATGCAACCAAAACTAGGGCAGAAATCCCTTCCGCTGCAGCTGCTAATCATTAAATCATGGACCTGCTCAAGAAGCCCTATATCCTTATGTCAAATGGCACGAAAACCTATAGGAAGGTATTCACATGATAACTAAGAAATCCCCTGGAATATAGGATATGTGCATCGTCTTTGTACTTGGGGATACAAAAGTCTTTTGGTGTTAATAAAATCACTACAAAATGATGAAGAGGATTTATATGCATGTATATTTAAATATACAAAGAGAGAGAGAGGAAGAGAACTGCTATTATTTTAGTAGAGCTGTTCAGAAGAAAAATAATAGAAATTAGAATTCTAAAAAAACTTGAGGAGAGAAATTACGATTTCACAAATTGTTTTGATTTTCCAACTCAGTTTTCTGTAGATGAGGCAGGGTATTTTTCTCAAAAATCGATTTTATGTTGTATTTGAAGAACAAATGGGGAAAGATATTTGTGGACATTGTGTTTTCAGTTTCAGACCCTGTAATTTTAAGCGTGCTCTTTATATGGTTATATTTCCTACTTTAGTCAGCATGTTTTTCCTGAGATATTCAAGACATTCTAATTAAAAAGAAAAAAACATAGCCAAATATGCAATAAGATCAAACTCTGTGTTAACAATCACTTGTAAGATTAAAAAATATTTGATAAGATTCAAAGATATCTTTACCAGGCTTAATTTCCTGAGTACAGAATTCTGATTTTCAAGGTCTGAGTGCTTATTCAAACACAGTCACTGAAAAGATTTTGAAATCAAGAATGGTTTATGTTTTTTCTTAACACACAAAAGTCATAAATGTTCACGACCATTTTAAGGAGCTTTTTACCAATGTGCATATCCTATTATAAAACTCACTGTGTTAAACTTGAGAAGAAAGAAAGGAAAAGAAATCCTGCAGTACTTCATGGAACTGTTCTCAAAATAAAAAGGACATCCTGCTTTGCAGTCGGTATTATGATCATCAGTATTACTTGAAATATTGAAAGCATGAAACCCTGAAGAGAAGGGTTAAAACCACACAAACTGCAGTTGATAAACTGTTGGATAAATGTATATTTATTTAAATGTATATAAATTTTCCCCAGCATTGGACACTTCCAAAGTTCAGCTAGACAGGGTGCTGGGCCATCTCATCTAGACTGTGCTTTGGCCAAGAAAGCTTGGACCAGATGATCCTTATGGTCCCTTCCAACCCGATATTCTATGAAAACACCATGTTTTTCCTGAAAGGATCCTTTGTGTCCTGGTGCTGGAGCCTGGGGCAGGGGAGCTGGCTGGGCTGTGATGATGGGCACAGGGACTGCAGCTCCCACTATTCTGGTAAGCTGATTTTTGGCAAGTATATAGCTCTAAGATTAGTCTACCTCACAGGCGTGTTGGCTTGAGTCAATTAAGGCAAGACATATTTGGAGATAATTGGGAAGTGCCCTTAAACTGAATTCCAGTCTTCATCATCATGTGTGGGATTTTGGCCACGAGCTTCAACAAGGAGAGGATTTTGTTGTACAGCGAAAACCAAAGAACAAGTTTTTACGAAACTCAAAGAGTATAGTAAAAGTAGGACAACTCTGAGTGCTTTCTGACATGTAACAATATCAATCTGCTATCACTGACCTCCTACTGCCACGAGCAGAATAACCAAGCAAAAGCTGTTTATTTTCCTATAGATCAAAGAGAGGCAACAAAAGAGATCTCCCCAAAAGGTGGTTTTCTGCAGAAGTCAGTGCTCTTGTTTCCCTATCTGATCAGCAGATTCCTTCAGCTTGCATTGATAAAGCCGCTGCTGCTCAGTCAGCCTCAGCCCCATCATCAGTCTTGTCGGACAAGGTGCCTGACTCTTCCCAGGCTGCATGGGAGAAAAACAGTGTTGCTCTGGCATAGCTAAAATACAATAGATGGAAGCTGGAATATAAAGTGGGGAATTCCTCACATACCTTCCCATTTTCATGGACTATTGGCAGCGAAAAAGAAAAAAAAAAAAAAAAAAAAGAAGAAAAAAGCGCACTTCGGCATTCAGCCAGATATTTCATTCGTTTCCCTTTTAATTGCCTAAAGTCATTCCACATTGTGCTGGGGTCCCCCGTCCCCGGCCTCTCTTTTCTCCCCATCCTTTCCCTCCCTCTCACCCCCAGCGCTGCTGGCACTGCAGGAAAGCTGGATCCTGCCCCATGCAAACTCCCAGGAGAGGAGCACCTGGGCATCCATGGTCCTGATGCTGCTCTGATGCAGAACAAGCAAAAATCCCCGATGGGGCAGCAAGTGTTTCACCGCACCAACATCGTCAGCCTTACTCTGTGACACAGGACCACATCGTTAGCTTGGGCAAACTGTCACAGTTCCGTGGAAATCATTAAGACTTCAACAACATCCATCAGCTGAGGGTCTTTCCCTCCATCTTTATTCAATTGATTATCTGAGGTATCTTTCTTAAGGCTTCAACTAAATTCCAAATCCTCATTGCAGTCTGCTGACCTATATTCCCACTACAAATGCCAAAAGCAGAGTGGTTTTGTTTCGCTGAGGAGCAGTTTGCTTTTTAGTGAGTACAGTGGGTCTTGCAATGTCTGTGTCCCCAGTGAACCTTATTTAACATTGAAAAAATGCAGAGGCAGAAGGTGTGAATAATAGTACTTTTCTTTTGTAGTCAAAGAACACTAACCAGCAAACTTGTCATTTTAAAAACCATGTTGAAGAGCAAAGCTCTCAAAGACTTTATATCTTCTAACAGACTACTTTTCTATAATAATTTAATGAAAATACATTTCAAAGAGCTTAAAGACAATCTTTACCTCAAAATATTTATGTAAAGGGTTGGATATATTTGCATAACAGTAATTTCAGGGTGGTGGATTAGAATTCATCCACCGTTCATTAGGGATCAGATCCTTGAATATTTTACAGATTGAGATCTTTTTCTCAAACTGTAGTCATTTAAAAATGTATAGCATTCAAATAGGCAAAAGCCTATTTGATGAAAAATAGGCTGAAAGACTTTTTTAGATTGAAAGCAGATATGGTTCTCTTTTTATTAAATAACAGTTTCAGTTTCCTGGGATATTCCATTGAATTTGGAAGAAATGAGTATACCAGATTTTTGCGTTTTAAGGTGATGCTCTGGGTTGTAATAGCTATTGTGGTTTCAAGTCTAACATGTGCATTCAATCTTTATTATCCTAGTTGTCAGTTGTTGATTTTATGTCAGTGAATAATATGGTGATATTCTCTGTTGGAAAAGTTGTAGCAGAATGAAAAAGAAGAAGAGAAAAGAAGGGAAATCTGCCAGTGGATGGAGGGAAGAGCAAGAACGTCGTCTTGTCAGGAAAGAAAAACGCAGAGAAACGAAAAATGAAGTATTGTTAATGTAGTGTTTAGTGGGCTCTTAGTAAAAATTAGTGTTTGTGCACTAATTATACCTCTGATTTACAAAGTGCTTTTCGTTCAGAGCTCTACAAGTGTCTCACACACACTAGTGCCAAAGCCACCGCGTGTGCTGGTAGAGTGAGCCAGCTCTGGAATTTCACTAAAAGCAAATGCCGTCTAATGTTCTACTTTTTAAACACAAATATCAAAGAGAGGGGAAAAAAGAGAGAGTTGGAGGGCTGGGGAGGAGGGAGGGAAGAGTCAATTGCTTTTGCAGAAGCTGCAGTTTCTTTCAAAAAACCTGTCACTGACATCTTTCCCCAGAAAACATTTTGTCATGCACATCAGTGTATGTCCTTAAGGAGATCAATCTAGAGAAGGAGTCAAACCAACAATCATCATGTGACAGATTTTCAGATGGTGTTCTCATCAATCACACTGATAATGAGGTGGCAAATTGCTGTCCTATAGCAAAACTAGAAAGACAACTACCCCAGTAGGTGTCAATGAATATGTCAAAGATTGTCCCTAGGGGAGTCTGAGAAGGTTCTCAGAAACCTTTTTGTGAAGCCTGAATGCAGAATACTTTATTGATCACTAAAGAACTTGCACTGACATGCTATTTCCCCATGACATTTGAACCACCAATTTCCTAACTCATGGCGAGTACCTATTTGGTAAACACTTTAGGAGTTTTCTTTCACTTCCAATATATCAAAAAAATCTTGGTTTAATGTTAGATTAGTCTTTCATCTCTTTAAGAACACCAAAAGTGAAATTCTACAAGTTACAAGCAAGCAAAATGCCTGAAATTGTTTGATGACCAATAATCATTTTGACCTAGTAATAATAATTCAGAATTAACCTGTTTAGATTATATGAGCTATTTTCTTAGGTGGACTGGTATCTTCTTTTCTCTTCTCTTCATGAAGCAAGTAGTCCTGTTTATGGAGTAAGCTGCTATTAATCTGCAGAGCTGGGGTATCAGAACAGTGACTTTTGAAGATAAAATAGTCTTTGTTCTCCATTTCCCAAGCCTCTTAGCATCTGAATTAGAGCCCTGTATACTCCTGCAGCTCGAGATCACACAGTAGGGAATTGCTGTCACTCCAGGTTGTGTTCTAGAGAGTTTTGGTGACAGACAGGCTGCTGTTTACCAGACTTGAATCTCTGCGTGTCTTGTTCGTCCAGTTTTCAAGTAATCATGATAATGCTTATTTTTTCCCATTTTTGTCAGAGCGCAAACAGTATGGATTGTCCTTTTCAGCCCTGAGGCAAATAATATTGCAAAAAGTTTAGCTGTGAAAATTTTACACACTGCCTTGACTACTCATGGCTTAACTGTGAGCCAAATTTTATAAGATTTCCCTCAATATTTAAAGGAAAAACTGTGTCTAAACTCCTTCTGAAACGATTTGAGTAGTCTTTAAGTTAAACGCTGCTCAGTTTGGGTAATAAAATGTAACAAGAACAGATGAAATTTGTTTAGATTTTTCTTGAAAAGCACTTGGATAAGAATTTTCATCTAAAATCAGTTACAAAAGGAAAACATCCATTCAGTTAATAATATTGCACAAAAAGATTTTATGCTGAGGAAAGGCCATGTTTCAATAATAAATATTTTAATGCAAACATTTCAATTAGATTTGGCATCTGTATGGTGCTTAGTGCAAATGTTTCTATTCTCAAGATTGGTAATGCAGAACCATACCTGGAATAAGTTTTCTACCATGCATAGGGGCTCATCTGGACAAAAGTGTTGGGGACACAGACCCATGTCTTTATAAAATTGTAAGTGTATGGTTGATAGCTCATAGTGAACATGGTGATTAAATGATATTATCTGATATACCTTTACATTGCAATTATATGCAAACTCTTGGCATAAAAGCACACAGGTTTTACAGGTGCAGCCCCCTGGGGTTACACATGCTTGGGATTGTCCCGTCTTTGAGAACATTTAGGGATTCAAAACTATTGAAACATATTTGGTTTTACATTCTGCTTTTGTCATATCGAACTAAACATGTGTAAAGCACATGCAACAATAATAAACAGAATTGCAAGAAATAATAGCACAAAGGCAAAGAAGACCCAAGCCCAACATACTCTCTGTGCACCACTTACACTCACTTGCTGGCGACTTTTGTCTAAAATAAAATGAGGCATCATTCTGTCAGATGGTTATGAAAGTCTGAGAAAAGTAATCCCAAAGATTGTTTTGCAGAACGTCAGAAGTCGGAAACTGGAACAATGTCTGGGATTGTTCCTGCTTCTGACCTTTGACATTCCATGAAACAATATACTGAAGCACAGCTCTGCTTCAATACTACAAGTAACATGTTTCAAAGGGTTTATGAGCCTTATCTTCTTCCAGGTAAAGTTCAGGGAAAAATTCCCACTGAAGAATGGTAATGGTAAGTGTGGTCCTGTTGGATTGCCAAGGGGCCAGCTGTGAAAGGACCACTATTGTGCGAGATGTTCATCAGAGCAGTAGCAAACTCAAGTCCCAAAGCATTTATGATCTAAACAGACAAGACAACCCCATGGGGAGGGAACAAAATAGCCCAGGAACTGAATGGCATCCTATTATACCACACGTAATTGAGTCATATCAGTATTTAGTATCTTGGATCCTAATCTCCCAATTAATACAATTGGCATTAGAGACTTGAACTAGGGCAATCCCAATTGCATCTTAATTGGACTTGGTTTTTGTTCGTATGAATTTCCATTGTATTTGTGGCTCTCTTCATATTCCTTCAGTTTCTTACCTGGGCATTTAAGGTATGAACAATGTGTGACCCCAGATGAGGTAGCAGGTGTATTTTTTGAAGGCAAGTGACCATCAGAGCCCGAGTAAGCAGTACAAGAATGTCAGTGGCGTGTACCTTGGCCTATGGATTACCTCTCCATATATTTACTAAAACTCCAAGAAAGCTGCTGTGACAAATGCTGTTGAGACGTGCCATGGGATTTAGGATTTTTTCCCTTTCACACATGCCCAAACAAAGCAGCAAGGTAGGCAGTGTGAAGATCAGTGACACTATTGCCATCCCTAGATGAGTTGGCTGTCCTCTCAGCACCCAGGAAAAGCCTGGGTCCCTTAGCAATAAAATCTAGATCCTTTTGGTCCGAGTGGTGAGAGAGATATCACCAAGCGTCCTGTGAAAGATATGCTTGAAGTATGGTCAAAGGAAATAATCTGGTTTTATAACGATAAAAATTGTGATGTACAAAGCAACTAGGTGAAGCATGTGGCTTCTTCAACCGTTCCTTTCCTTAAAGGCTCAAGGTGGGGAGGAGGAAGACAAGGAGGCATTAAGGAGGTTGCTATCCTGAGCCTGCATTGAAGTCCCCACAGATTCTCAGTGTGTTGTCACACTCTGAAGATTTGTAAGAATTTTGATGCACTATAAGTAGTGAAAACCCACAGCTGCTCTTCACATCCTGAAATTAGTCTCTGCCCATAAGACTGTCTTGGGCGGTTATGTGATCCTTTCTTGCCACCCACTCACTCTGTCATTTCCTATACTCTGATGTTTTTACAGCACCTCTGGCAGTTAAAAGAACATATGTAAATGTATATCCCTGGAGCAGACTGCAAACATACTTTCAGAAGTACAGAAGAAGACATGGATTTCACAGGTCAACCAAAAGTAACTGGCTTTTATTATTAAGGGACTCAAGGGAACACATGTACCACTGTTGGCTTCCCTCCACACTCACTCTCTGAGAGGACTACAGAATAAATTTAATCAAGAATGAAGACTGCATAATTCAAGCAACAGGGTCAAAAGTCTTGTGTCTGCAGGAAAAGTGCATTGGTTTAACTTCAGTCACTTTTTAAATCAACATCATTAAAGCTTGGTTAAGTAATTAGGTAAGTAGATTAATACCACTTCCAATTTAATTTAAGAGAAGCTAATTTAAGACAAAATAATAGCTGCTCTTTTACACTAAAATGAATATATTCCCATAAGATTTTGCACTAATTTACCTAAATCAATTACAGCCATATCCCCTATGTCAAACCAGTGCAACTTTCCCATGGAACTAAGGTCTTAAAGATGTTTTTTTTAAAGATAGATATCTGAGTTAAACATTTAAGCTGCAATCTGAATCCTACTGAAGTCAATGAGACAGGGGAGCATGCTGCCAGATAGGCACCCACTGAAGTGTATTTCTGAATTAACAGCTTCATTCTGCTCTCGGGAACAAACCTCCACGTCAGTGAGAGTCATCACAGCAAGTTCATGTTTTTGCTCTTTCCATGTTGGCAGATGGAGAGTAATCGTGGTTACTCTCATGTTAACTGGTCTGAATCATTTGCACTGGTGTAGCAACAGCCTAACTGAATGCAGGGCTCAGGACAGACTATGAAACCAGAGATATCTGCATAAATATTCAGATAACTGCCGTGTGCTGAGTGGTTATGGCTGCCCTGCTGCCCCCACTTACACTAACTAGTTTAATTATACAAACTGATCTATTTTCCAGCAGGATAGATGAGTATTACACAGTAGGTATGGGCCCAGCTGGAGCAACAGAGGGTTGCTCCAGATCCTCCTGAGCCCCAAAGTTTTGTTCCAATCTCTTTTGTATGTTGGTCCATCTTGTTTTTTCTCCTTAAAATCAGGAGGAGCAGACACCATTTCATAGCTCAGCGTCTTCTTTTTCATGGTCCTTGTTCCCTCTGTATGACTCTGAAGCTCATTGGCGTAATAGCTGTTGTCTTCCATGTTCAGCCCTATGCTTATGTTGCGTCCTTATCCTTCCACGTGCTCATATGAATTACATTTAAAACAAGTGCAGTACTGCAGCTGCTTCCAGCAATCCCATTTGGGATTTGCACCTCTTCCCCAGGACAGCAGGTCAGCTATTGCCAGGTGTTTGGGAATTCCAGTGTCAAAGGAGAGGGGCTCAGCTCTCCCACAAAGCAGTGACAAGGTGTTGTCACCTACTGCAGGCCTCTTACACAGACACTTGGTACCATTCGTATTCAAAGTAGCAGGAAATTATGGATGATGGATATGATGGATATGACACGTCTTTCATACAAATCACGTAGCCTGTGTGCTATAGTTAGACCTTGGTAGTACAGAGGTGAAAAAGCTCTGGTGATCACAGTTAGTGTTTCGGGTTTTTTTTTCCTACTTCTTTCAGGGAATGGCTCCCCAGATATCAGGGCTTGTCAAAATGCAGCTGAGTTTGTAGTGCATTCACACCTGATGCTCTTTACACTGACTCATGGAGGGACACCACTGCATGAAGAGGAGGAATATATTCCCTCACTAACTGGGTGTTCATGCCTCTGATGTGGTCAGGCTCCTGACAGATTGCTCTGCCTGACCCCCAGGTGAGTGTGTTGTCTCTATGTGCATAGGAAGTTTTAATGTAAGGTTGCTGTTTAACCATGCTTAGATAATTAGTTCTTGTTTTGTGCAATAGTTACTCTTAGGTGATTTACTGGTGAGTGAAAACCTGCAAAGGAAAGTAAGCAAAATATGCTGTGACAGGAGCTAATAAGATGTATCTACAATATACAATATCCCAGGTGTGGGATGCTACCACCTAAGAAGAGAAGATATGTGGAGTGGAATGAAGAAGAGAGGGGCACTGAGCAAGACTCTGGACTCAAACCCACTTTCCTGGAGTGTGATTGGGAGGTGGGCAGTTGTATGCAGAGTGCACTTTCCTCCTCTGCTCGTTATTTATCAGCCATCTCCACACTCTCATCTCATTATTTATCAGCCATCTCCAAACCCTCATCCCTTCATCCAGCTTTCTCCAGTCTAAGGACATAGCCCGTCATTTTTGTTCTGCTGTTCTTAAATCTCTTCCCCCCTCTGCTTTTTCTGCATGAAAGGATTTTAATATCTTCAACTGTTTCCCCAGCCAAACACTTGATGGGTAGTGTATGTCTTTGAATGTCCATCAGTCATGTAATTAAAAAACGAGCTGTTCCTGCATGTTGAGTCACTGTATGGTCTTCATCTGTCTTGCTGGGTCTGTTGCTGCTTGCCAGGACTCACGTATATGTCAGCTGGATTGCTTTTTACCACACAAAACCTGAGCACATCGTGCAGCACATTTCCATAAATATTTATTTGAATGTTGATGCAAATCTAAATCAGATGTGTTCCAGTTCCTTTGGATCACTCTAAATGTTCGTTGGCAGAAACAGATATGAATTTTAAGCAAATATTGAATATAGCCTCAGGCTATGATACCTGAATGGATAAATGTGAGTTCTTGCACTAAAAAGGTGCTTCTAAGCCTTGTGGCCATCTAGCTGGGGTACAAAAAGATCCTAGTAATTCAGCTTGACTTATGGATCTCAACTATTAACAAGATACAGCTTAAAAACAATTCACTGGCTGTCCATCAGCTTATACGGGCAATAAAATCAATGCACAAAAACCAGACAGAACTTGGTGAAAAAATAATGATGTGCAAATTATTAATTCAGCCCCAGATAACACAAATAGCTCATTACTTTTCTTTGAGCTGGGTACATTTCATGATTCAGTCAAAGGAGTGGAGCCATGAAACAGAATCTGTAGCACACATGTGTAGGTAACTCCTTGGGAGTGGACAAATAAATTAGGTTTTTTAATAATGAAAATGCCAATTGGAAGAGCAACTTCGAGTTACGTTGGTTATATTCTTTCTGGGAAAAAAGCATCTTGAATCAGATTCTAGTCTCCCTTGCAGTCAGTTTATACAAGTGAGAATGTAATTAAGCCCACTCATACTGCCTTTATTTTATTTTTCCTTAGGACCTAATGCTGACAGCAGCATGCCAGGTGAGTTAGGGATTTTTTTACAGCGTAGGTGAAAATTAAAAATGTGTAGTGACCACATGTGTCTGGATAACTATATCTAACCCCTTTCTTTAGAGTGCAGATTAATTACAGAGAGCCAGAAGATGGCACATCTTTGCAAAGGAACGTTGCAATGTAAAAACATTGTGTAATACATCCAAAAGAAGCAGAATACCTTTGATTATAGCCCAGGCAAGTCAATATGCCTCTAGCCTGATTTCCTGCAAAGGAAAGTGCATTGCCACTGGAGGAATCTCCACTTCCATGGGCCAAATACTCAATGAACCAAAGAAAAAACAGACAAGGTTACCTGTTTAGATTTCTAAGCACAGACTAAAATATCTGTTTGTTTGGTTTGCGATTTTTTTGTTGTTGTGTTTTTGTTTGTTTGTTTCAGGTTTTTTTGGTCAATACCTTTACTTGTATGCACTACTATTTGCTCACCTACAAAGAAAGGCAGGATACCAATAACAACAACATCCTCTACCAGTGTTAAAAGTCTGATTGGTCTCACCTGAATAATTAAAATAGTGCAGTAAATTAGGAACAGGTGACATCAATTTACTCTGTAGTTCTTAGAGAGCTACTTCCAGGCTTCAGTTCTCCCACCTGTTTAACTGCAAACTGTCTACTTGTAACTGAAGTAAGTTGCAGGGGAATTTACTGATAATAAAATATGACTGACCTTGCACTGAAAATTAATTGGCTATTTTATCCTTTTTCACACTACTTTGGAGATGATGTGTGTTGACTGTTACTGCCACTTCATGTGATAAACACATTTACTTTGGAGGAATCGTGTGAAGTCATGATGTCTCCCACTGATGTGAATTAAGCCAGTTAAGATATTCTGCATAAACTTTTCCAGCAGAGATTATACTGATTATGGAGGAATCAATTTATTCCCACTCACAGGTACCATGCAGAAAATTATTGATCAAAAACAAGTGAGATTTTAAGCATACTAAGGAAGTATTGTACTTAATCTTTCAGTGTGTTTAGCTCTGATGGCAAAAAAACAAGGGACTGGAGATGGTGTTGACACTTTTCCCCTTCAGGTTGCTAATATTTCATACAGAGCTTTAAAAGAAAAGAAGAATTAAAAAAAACTGGCTTATGAATCCAGATAAAGATGTGGGGAGCCTAGAAACACTAAGGGGAAATTTTGGCTTATAATTTCAAGGATTTTTCTCGTGGGAAAAGTAACACTTTGCTTTAATAAAAGAAAATAAATAGTTACAAGCACAACCCATTTGCTGTTTGATGTAGCAATGTTATCTGCTCTCTGGGCTCTTTTTGTTTCTGTTCAAGGCATAAAATAATTATTGAAGAGGGCTGTTTCATCTCCGTAGAGTACAAAAGTCCTCTTGCTAATTGCCACATCAAATGACTAGAGGACCCCAATGGAAACCTTCAAATGACTGTGAAAAAATTCAGGCCATCACTAAACGCTGGGCACTTTTTTTGTGTGTGTGATTTCCCATTGCAGATTAGGTTACTTGAGTGTGGGCTTATCACACAGGAAAGGCCTGGCTGCAGATTAGTTCTGCACCATTGCAGGTCTGTTATGCCAGCTCCATCCTTGACCAAATCGATGGCTAGCACCTTTATTGTATTTTTGTGATACGAAAGAACACTGGACTGTCCAGGCAACAAAAGAAGCAGCAGAAGGCCTACTGTGTTTCTAAAGTGTTACTTCTCTACTTTTTGTCATGCACCAGTGACATGAGTGCCGGGTCCCAGACTTTAACCTCACAGAGAGTCAGAAAAAAAGCTGTCAGTCTCGGCTTGTTCAAAGACAATTCCTTTGTGAAGATCAGACTAAAGTGGCATGGTCCATATACTCACTAAAGCATGCCAAGGAGTCAGAAAGTCATAATCTGCCTTTGTGCTTATGGCCATTCACCTTTTCCTCCATAGCTGGTGCCCAATTACCAGCGCTGTAATTTTTTTCTATTGTTAGAAAGCCATAAGGGTTTAGCTACCACTTATCCAATCGGGGTCGTGACCTGATGTATTTAGGCTTTGCAAATATAAGTAACAGTTCCCTTATCAGTGTCACCAGGACTCTTTAACACTTAGCAAGCAGAAAGATAAATATACTTGGCAGATACAATTTGATCCATTGCTAAGCCTTCCATTTTACCAATGACCCATGGCGCTCTGCCATTCAAGGGTATGTTAACTATTATAACCTTATACCCTTCAGCGCCAGCTCAGAAACTGGCCGCCTTACGCTCACAGGAAAGACTTACATATGACAGCCTGTCAACCTGACCCACAGCACAAGGGTTTGCACTGGGAAACCAGTGGTGATTCTAACCTTGTTTGCACCGGTTCTGCTTAGGCCTGGTTTTAGCAGAATTCCTCCTGACTTACACCAGGACAAGAACCGGACTCTGCCTCAGGCCAATTTGCTTCCAGGAGGAAGCCAAGGCCAGCTGATTTCTGTATTCCTATTATTAGAAGCATCCCTTTTCACTTCTTTCTTTGATTAACTGGCTGACTTAAATATTGATTTATGCTATTCCACAACTCAGATTTAACCTGAAAAGTTCTGATTACTCTCCTCTTTCAGATCCTCCACCAGTCACAAGATCTCCAAAAGATAGGACAAGGACCTGGCTTCAGAAGCTGGAGGGTGCAGATTCTCTCATTCATCTACTTCTCTGGCAGGTACCAAAATAAGTGCTCTTAGCAGGGTTGTGTTTAACAGGCATATATTTAAGGAGGGCTGAAGATGCAGCATCAGGTTTAGGAAAGCGTCTCTTTTAAGCAGAATAGAGCAAGAGTTCGAGTGTGAACCGCTTGTGTGAAAATCCGATAATAAAACGATCAAGACAGACTGGAGCTTTCTGCCATCTTGAAAATGCATCTTGATTGACTAGAGGTCTCAAAGTTTGAGGCATTCAGTAATTGCCTCTTTAACAGTAATTTGAGAAACCTATCCATCATTTTTCACACAATGAAACTTCCAGAAGATATTCTGCAGTCTGAATGTGAAGGAACTGAAATGTGGTTCTTACCAAAGCAAGCAGGCACTGACCAGCCAGAATCCCTGGATTGCTCTGCAAATCTGTATCCATGTCTTCCTTTTTCTCACTCTAGAGTTTCTTTGCTCCTCACATTTAAGTTTTATTAATGCCACCATAAACTACATGGATGGATGCATGGGAGGAATTGATGATAAAGGTGTTGTTCTACCAGTTCTCTGGCTGATGAGACATTTGGCAATGAGGCAGTGATTTTGCCCATGACACATGGTGAAGACAAGTCCATCACTGCTTGAGAGCTGACTAGTTCAGAGCCCACTCATAGGAATCTCTTCCCTCTTCGACCAACATGCACTGGAAGGCACAACACTAAGCATTTTAGAGCAGCATGAGATGAAAAGAGCTTTGCAAGCAAGAGGGACCAGAACATATTTCTATATGCTAAGAAATTCTCCTGCATTGCTGTGGAGCACTGACTCCTAATATGAAGAAATTCAATAGAGTGCCATCGTCAACCATATTTGATTAGACACTGGCAAACACCAGAGCCAACCCTTGCACTAGCCATGGAGATTTTACACCTTAAGATGTCCTTTTTTAAATTACAAAGGCTTCACAAGCTGTTTGTATTTATTCCAATCACAAGGGCAATTTTTATGACCACTACAAATATATTGTCATGCTTCTTTAGGTTATAATATGCTTTAATTGTCTGAAGTGATTAAATGCTTGTTAGCTAATAGAAGAAAATCAGGAACAACATGGTACTTAAAGTTGAATCTTAACTGATGCAAAAGAATGGCTAAGATTCCTTATTTTTATTAAAATGGCTTTGCTGCCAAGTAGCAACACCAGCTCATTCATGTGTGCATTTGGGTTATGATTGGGTCAACATTTGAGTCATGATTAAAACACAGAATCTAACTTCCCACTTCAACATATATCTGCACACTTAAAGGACTTTTTGGCCTTTGGATCCACATCTGGAATGCAGAGCTGAACTTATATTCTCTAACAAGGCAAGATCCATTGTCTCCTCTCCCGTGTATAAATTAAAAGCTTTATCTGAATAAAACTGCCAGGTAATTTTTACACTCTGAATGACAAGATAATGTGTTATGATCAGTGTTGTTACTATCATGAGTCTAACATTTTATCAGTGATACTGTAATGTCAGCACTAATAAGTCTAAGGCAGAAGCTATGAGATGGCTTATGTCTTTTTTGAGCGCTGAGAATTTCCTGGAAAAAATGAAGAAGGCAGAGGAAAAACAATTCGCTTATCATCTGCACAGCAATGTCAGTTCAGGCCGATGATACTTTTATCGTCATTAAGTGATGATTTATCTCCCTGGTTTTGCAGGGATGTCCTAAACATCCTGCATGTTCTTGGACAAAGACACTCAGCTAACAAGATCCTGTTCTTCCTTGGAAAAACTGCCCATAGAGTAATGTAGGGGCTGAGCACAATCCAGTCCCTACCCAGAGGATACCAAAGTCCAGGCTTTGATGATCCAGTCCAGACTTTGCAAGCGTGTCTTTACTGCGGGCCAGCTGAATGCCTAGATTCAGACTCTGTTAGTCTAGCCTAACTTCCAGTAACTTTATTATTGCTCAACTAAATCTGCAGTTTAATTTTCTTAGGGTTCATATCCTTTGCAAGCACTTTATGGAAGGTTTCTTTTTAAGTGGCAGCTATATGGGACTTAAAACAGATGATATATTTTAGGCTATCACTCTTATCCTGGAGCTGAGATGCTCAGGAGAATAGGGAATTCTTTTCTTGTTTTTTAATGATGTGCTAGGGCATGGAGTTTCCTGAACATTTAGCAAAGGGATGTCAGGGTGAAACAGCTGCACATATTAAACCAGCAGTGAAATCCAACTCCTTTTCATCTTCTCAGTTATACAGCTCTTTGTGAAATGATTCTACAGGGCAATGTGTGAATAACTGCTAACTAATGTATGATCAATTCCATTTTAAGGTGGTACAAATGGGACTGCCTGCATAGTGCTGACATAGGTGGTGGAGCCAGCACTGAGAAAACACAGTGTCATAAATTGATTTGGGTTAAACGGCCTGATTCTTAGCTAATTATTTTATAGTTCATTGACATTCAGCAAATGTGACAACTGCAAACCTTGTAGCTACAAGGTGCCATGAGATAGCTGTAAACAGGAGGTCTTTGATGCGACAAATGGTATGTAGGGGTAGTTCCATACAGGCATCCTAACACAAAGGCTCACTTACAGGGCTGCTGCCAAAATAAAAACTAAATTAAGCCATAACAGCTATTTTCATCCTGCCTGAAAAACTTATGTGAAAGAATCTGATGCACTGCCCTTACCTTTCCCCCATCAGTTCCTTGTCTCTACTCCAGTTACAGTTTAGAAGGTGTTTACAGAACGTGTAAAAAGAAATTAACCCATAAGTTAAATCAGTATAAAAATATGGCACTCCTGGAAACAGACATTGTAATCAAATATCACTTTGCAATTTAGAAGAAATACTAGGTATCTTCAAAAATCTTGCAGAAATAAAAAGAATACAGCTAAAATAAAACAACATGGGTACAAATATCCTTCACTCTCTTTAGAAGCAGGCAAGGTGTCCTGATTGACAGTACAGTCAAACAGGGTGAAGGGGGGAGACTGATAAAAATAGTTAATTCTAATCAGGTGTTAAATCCACAAGCAAGATGTGTTGATTTACACGACTGGCTCTGATCTTGTTTGATGTTTGCTCTTCATCGTTTTCCCATTTTAAAAAGGCTGTTTCTGCAATAAGTGACAAAGCCTCCTTCTCCTTTTTGTTTACAGAAAGTTTCCTTGTGTCTCTTCATATTTATTTCAGAGTTTGCATTGCCTAGTGTGTATTACTCATGTATCGCTCAAATCTATCAAACTGCATTTAGGTGAGACTTAGAAACTAAATTAAACATGCAAAACAACATTTTACCAACACAATACTACCCTAAATACACGTAAGAACAAGACATGACTTTACCCGGATAGGGTGTTGACAGATTTCTTAGATAAAGACATATATTATCTGTACATTTTAGACTTAATTGATTGGCTTTTGATCACTACAGATCAGAAGTTGAGATTTACTATGTACTGTCTCTCACAGTCTGACTTTATTCACGAACTGGGAGGGGAATACAAACTTCCTTGACTTCCCAGACCCTGAGGGGTTTCTGAAATTAGAACCAACCAGTCCTTGTACCAGACTATGAAGCTTTTTCATTGACATCTATTTGGTTAGTGTAACCAACTCTTGTTTAAAGAAGCTCACCCAGCAACCAGTTCAGTGTTTTGGCTTTTGTTAAAATGTCACCAGAATTAATCCACTGTTGCCAGAGAAGCTGACAAAATATCACACTGCTGGTCACCGATTAGAGGGCTTGACTATGGCGATTCGGAAAGGAAATTTATGTTATTTTTATGAAACTTCAGGACAATGCCCAAAATTCTATATCTTTCCCTTTCCTTCCTCCTCCCAGGCTGGAATGGCTCAGGGTTGTTTTGTGATGTGTCTTAGGACGTCCCTAGGATCAAGCATCTGGTATAGGCAATTCATCAACTGTAAGCACTTAAAAAACCTTTGAGCATCAAGTTATTGAATCACTGTTTGGTGATTTCAAAATGTCAGTCAGACACTGTATTTCCAGGACCACTGAGGCTCTGAAATCAGCGCTGCTCCTGCTCTTTGGGGCACAGATGATTGCCCAGAGAGATCAGGTTTGAGTTCTCCCATCTATTATACATTCACGTTCACATCACTGTGGTTACTCGTGCTTAGAATTCTGAGCAGAAGGGATGGTAAAAATAGAACATGACATCACCAGTGATGTTCAATATTCATTCAAGCAGATTATTGGGAAAAAAATTAATACATTTTGCCACAGTGATGAGGGCAGGAAAGGATACATGAAACGGGTTTTGTTGGGGAACAAACATCCATGTCTTATGCAATTTCATGTGCCAAAAACCACTAGGACTTGCAAATTCAAATTTTTCCCAAATTAGAAGCAGAGGAAAAATGTGATTTCTTCTGGGAAGTCTGCCTACAAATTTCCTGTTTCAAAATGTTCATTATCATAGAAGGAACACCACACAATTGTACAGTTTGGTATTGCCAAACAGGTGACAGCATCTTTTCTGTGTACGGAGAATGTGACGCTATTTAAACTGTTCACCTTTCCTATGCTGGCATGGTATTTTGCTTTCTGGTTTGTATCTACCCAAGAACCCTACTATACTTATTAGGCCTGTTCATCAGCATTTGCTCATTACTTTTGTGCAGCATCTTGTTGTTGTTCATCACTACATCTTGTGAAAAAAATCCCAACCAACAAAAAAACCAATGCACAAATAAAAACCCATCTTGAATAAGAATTTCTTCTTTCTTATTAAGAAATCACCCTCTCACAGTTGGGTTTTTTTTTTGCTTCCTTTTAAACATAGTCCCCTTGATTAGCAATAAAGAGATGTCTGGTAATCATAGATAAATGTTAGTTGCTATTCCTATGCCTGAAAAATCTAAGAATAATGTCTGAAGCAAAAAAGCAAACTGTAAAAATGAGTGAATTAACACTTAATACAGACTTATTAACCTTCTTGTGGAAAAAAAAAATGAATTCCCAGAGGTCATGAGTCAGTAGTTTGAAATCTGTTTTCTACTATTTTGAAGTGGGGGGTTAAGAAAAGACAATGAGGACTGGGAATTCACTCTTGCTCTTGATCCCTTCAATGGCGTGAAGGTCTCACTGAATTTGTTTTGTCAGCCTATTGGCAAGAATTTGGCACAGGATTCCAGCCATCAATCACTAGAGTTTCTTCAGTTTAGATATAAATAGTGTAGGTGAAGGTTTAGGGTTGTTTATAGAGAATTCACAAAATCTTTTTTTAATCTGCCGCTGACAGATGGAAATACCGCAGCATGTTTTCAGGCCAATCTCAATGCACGTTGCTCAAGACAGCTTGGAGAATATAGTGCCAGCTAGTTGGTCAAAATACAAGAAAACAGCACTTTTCATTAAATAATTCAGTCCTGATATGGGAGGAAAGGTGGTCGGGGGCCTGAAGTGCCACCTGTGAGCACAAAGCGCTGAGCTGGGTCTCCTTGTGTAACTCTACAAAATCTGCAATGTTTCAGTGCCTTATATATAATAATTCCTAAAATTAAACATATTTATCTCTCTTCCACCTCATTATCCTTGTTTTTGGGGAAGTTCTGCAGAGCAACAGGCTCTGTGATATGTAAAGGTGTGGTGGGTTCACCCTGGCCGGCAGCAACCGCCCACCCAACTTCTCATGGACACAGGGTTGAGAGGGGAGAAAATGGGATGAAAAAGCTTGTAGGTTGAAATAAAGACAGGGAAATCGTTTATCCTTTCCCAGCTCAGCTCCCTCACCCCTGGGCACAGAGGCAACGATCAGTTCATAACTGCTCCTACCTGCCTTTCCTTCCCACTCATGATTTTCCCCAGCTCCACCACGTTCTCTGACGGCAAATCCCTGCTCCAGCACCTGGAGCACCTCTTCCTTTTCCTCCTCTTTCACCTCCCCAGAGACATCCAATAAAATATACTTTTATATTATTTAGCAAAGGTAACTCTTGCAGCAGTCATTACCACTGAGGGGTGGGCAGCAAACAGAGAGCCACGCTCTAAAGCCCCTCACTTTGTCACCCATCAAACGGGAGCTGTGCAACTCAGGGAAGAGCTAAGATGGCATCATTAGCCTAGTAAGTAATTTTACCATGAGAGAGTCGATTTTTATTAGTCTATCACTGCACCCAGTTGCTCCTAAGACAGCTTTAAGGGATACTTGTTGGTGATATAGAGTAAAGCAAATGTAGGTGCCTTTATGCTCAGATTTTGATCCCTGAGCCTTCCTGAATCTTTTTCTGAGTTCTTCTCTCCAGACACATGGTCAAGAAACTCAGTTTCTTATGAGAGTCTGGCCCGCACTAGGATAGAAATGTCAATTTATGAAAAATGGTATTACAACTGTCATGCTGGCTGATGTCCTCTACTTTTTCAACAGAACAATAGAAAATCAATTACACCGACACCCCCTGCCTTGCAGGGTGGGACTGTGGGAGCTTTCTCAACAGACATAGCAGATGTTTCTTAAAGAGTGATTTCTGAAGCCTTGTTCTTTAGGCAAGGAAATTAGACCTCCCTTCAAAAATATTATGTCTTCATTTCTGCAGTTACAATTCCCAAGTCATTCTGCATTTCCACGAGTGGTGGGTTTTGTCACTGAGACACCTGCTGAATGCTGGACTAAGATCACCAATTCTTGGTTCATGGGCCACCAAGCAGCCCGCAGATGGTGACAATTGCCAACAACCTCGGCAAATCAACGCTGCATGGAGTTAAAAAACGCTTGTTCCATTCCCTTCTCCACCAAAACATCCTTCTCTGTCCTTGATTTTTACATCTAGTAAAAAATACGGTATTGGGTATTAGGACTTCACTTCTGTAAAGGATTTTAGCAGCCCACATTTTTAGAGATGTAGTCGCTCAGATCAGGGAATGACTTATTTTCTGAATGCCTAATGCATATATAAAGGCTGATAATAGCATGTGATAGCTTCAAGAATGTTATATAACTTATAGAGTGTCTATTAAAAAAAAAAAAGGAGAGACTTTGCCATTTAAAAAAAATAGAAGCCTGTGAGATTCCCACCATCTGGATGGAGTCTTTTTTCTTCCCAGATGAATTAGTTGTCAGGGGAGGAATTATTTTAGGCATCAAGTAACGCCTGATTGTGAGTGACAGACTAACACAAGAGCAGATGCAAGGTTCCTGCTGCCTATCCATTATGTGGAAAGGAGACCCATGCATGTCCTACTTTTTGTGCATACGGACTTGGGTTATTAAAAGAGTAACTAGAGGTGGGTCAGACCCAGAAGGTAGCTCATACCACTCACAACAGATGTTCTTTCACAAGAGGGAAAGCAAACACTGGATACTTTCTGGGGATACTATAGAAAGAGGGGACTTCACTGCTTCTAGCAACTCACTAATTCAGATTTTCAACAGAAGCAAAAAAAATAGCATTTTCACTCGAACAACAATTACTTTGCTAAAGTTTCTTAGGGTCTGAATTCTGCAGAAATCATGTCCTGGTGTAACACCTTTACTCGCAAGTATCCTGTGCGTAACAGCTTCTTGGTGAATCCAGATAAACAGAGCAATGGGCAACACTTTGAATACATCTGCAGATAAAAATCAGTTTTCACCATTTCCTATTTCAGCTAATGGAAATGTCTTCATTTACATAAATATGGATAGCTGTAAATCCCCCTATCCTTGAAGGCAGTACAAGTCTATTATGGGAACTTTTAGTAGTATCTTCTCAGCAATGTTATATTTGCAGTTTTATGTAATATAAGCTACAGCCCAATATACAATAAAAGAGGCATTATTATAGGAGAAGTGTATAAAATGCTGTCTAGAAATTTTTATGCCACCTGATTTCACTATGAATTCAAAACTCAGATCCAACCCATCAAATTCTTTATCAAGGCTCCAGAATTTAGGAGAATATCTGGGTTAATATCGGATCTGAACCTTCTTTTTTTTTTTTAATTTAGTGGACCCAAACTAAGCCCGAGCTGCTCCAAATCTGTAAATTCGGAAGTGAACTGGTGGGCTGTGTAACATTTTACAGCCTGAAAGGAAAACGATGTCTACAAATGATAAACACCACAAGCCACAACCCAGCATTTTTCAAGCCCAGTGTAAAGAGAGAAGGTGGTAAAAATAAACAGGTGTATGAAATAAACGTGTGCTAAATGTTGAGATCTGGTTCTTTTTGTCTCTAGAGAACATGATGAAACACAAGAGGACTGTGGATAGTCCTAGCTGAAAAGAAAGAAACAAAAAACACTGCCATCTTGTGGTAAATAAAATGCTTTGATAAGAGAGAACCAATTTTTCACACATCCTCAAAAAACCTAAAGGTGAGAATAACACTGTTAAGAGCTTGAGGTGGTGACTTTTCCCCTCCTCTGGGCTGGTTTCTTTGACAAGTTCATAAGTATTGCTGTTAGAAAAACAAAAAGCTATCAGAAACATCTACTTCCACAAGCAGGAGCTGAACAGTAGCTACATTAACTTTACATGAATATATTCATGTCTAACTCTGCGTTTTGTTTCCTTATTTAACATAAATCACTTGCCTCCCTATTTGAATTACTGAGGCAGATTGATACTTGTGCCAAATATCTCACTGCTGAAATGCTGTTAAAGCTGAAGCTGCAGCTCAGGACCGCTGTGCAGCACTGAAATAGTGTCACCCCCATAAAAGATCATGTTGAAGAAACAAGGTGGATTTTCTGAGATCAACCCCTCTGAAGCTGTGCAGTCTGCCCAGGCAAGCGCGTGTTGTTGGGAAGGGAGTTGAGAGTATCAGAATGAGAACTTATCAGTGCCTTGCTCTCATTATTGATACCACGGTACGACTGAAAATAAACCTGAAGCTCTATCAGGCAGAGTGACTTTGGCAAAATATTTCTCAGGCCTGACTAAGACTACTGAAATCAGCAAGATCTCTTGTCTTTGACCTAAAGGAAACAAGACTTCAACCTAAGGTGCACATACTTTCAATATCATCCAACATTTTCTGTGTTACTCCAGGAGCTTTTTTCTTAAATCATGTGACCTGTTTACCAGTGCAGGTAGTAGCAATAAGATAATAAAAGCTTGATTATTATTTTAGGAGCCATGGACTGTCTGGTACAGTATCTCCCAGTAAGTAATAAATACTCCGAAGTTACTCCGTTAATTTGTTCCTCTTCATTGCTGTTGAGATAAGAAAAGATTTCTACAGATTTTTTATGAAAAATGCCTTTCAAGAGAAGAAAGATGTACTCTGTGGAATTTTCCGAAGTTCTAACTGAGATTTCTTGAAAATGGTAAAAAATTAGCATCAAATTAACAGAATTAATTCCAAGTCCTCATTCAAAGGTATTAGAATTAAAAGATATACATGTATTTATCTGAAGTATGTCATTCATCCTAAGCAATAAACATAACCCTTTGCCACAAATGTTAGGCCTACAATTATTCTCGGTGTGGTCAAGAAGAAAGAGGAAAACCTTTTACAGCAGGAAAAAATATGGGTAACTTCTGACCAAACCAGATCAACCTTATTCTCATTCAGTTTCAAGTCTTGAATGTACAAACATTGGTGTTATAATACAATGGAAACAAAAATATTTTCTTTTTTTTGTAACAACACATGTTTAAAAGCAGCAGTCTGACATTTTTATTTGACTAATTATTTCCTGCTAAAACCTGGCATCACATACATTCAACATCTGTCCGAGTCATGTCCATGGTTTCCTAAATTCAGGCACCTGGAAGCTGGAGTTTCCAAAATGATGTTTTCTTTCTGAAAACGAAGGTCAAAATATTTGTTGGTTTTCATTGTTATTCTACATACAAAAAGCAAAGGTACGCTTCTGATTTTTTTTTATTTTAGGTGACTGGAAAAAGAAAAGGCAGCTCAATATAACTTAGGAAATCTGATGCATGGATTTTTTCCTGCAGCAGGCTTTTGCAAAGCTTAATTTTTGCCAGGTAATGTAGCAAGTGAAAAGGAAAACAGGTTGCAGTTACAGACCTCTTTAAGTCACTGAACACCAATGCTTTGACACCTCATCTGTGAAAGAACCCTTGAGCCTCACAAGCGCTAATACTTCGTATATTATTGCATTTGTGTGCTGAAGTCTATGAGCACCTGAACTCATTGGTCTTGGTAAGAGTGCTTGGATTATCACAATAACAACTGTTCAAGCGAGGGAAAGAGGACTGTGAGTCTCTATAATGTCCCTTTCTACATACTATCTTATCTGATTGATCAAAATCTATTTTATTGCTGGAGGAAGCACAGGAGCTAATCAGGTCCGTACCAGTCCCCATGAGTCAGTGTGTGATCTCAAGGTGTATAAAACACATTGTCCTGGTTTCAACGGGAACAGAGTTAATTTTCTTCCTAGTAGTTGTGTCTTGGATTTAGTGTGAGAATGATGTTGATAACACACTGATCTTTTAGTTATTGCTGAGCAGTGTTTACCCAGAGTCAAGGCCCTTTTGGCTCCTCACACCGCCCTACCAGTGAGTAGGCTGGGGGTGCACAAAAATTGAGAGGAGACACAACTGGGACAGCCGACCTCAACTGACCAAAGGGACGTTCTGTATCATATGGCGTCATGCTCATTATATAAAACTGAAGGAAGCAGAAGGAAGAGTGGGATATTTGGAGTTATGGAGTTGTCTTCTCAAGTAACCGTTACATGTGATAGAGCTTTCCTGGAGATGGCTGAACAGCTGCCTGCTGATGGGAAGCAGTGAATGAACACCTTATTTGCTTTGCTTATGTGCGCAGCAGCTTTTGCTTTATTTATTAAACCATCGTCATGTCGACCTGTGAGTTTTCTCACTTTTACTCTTCCAATTCTCTCCCCCAACCCCCTGAGGGGAGTGAGCACGTGTCTGTGTGGTGTTTAGTTGCTGTCTGGGGTTAAACTACAACAGTTCTTTATGGCACCCAACTTGCGGCTCAAAGAGTTCGAGATAATGACAGGTTTGATTGGAATGTACTAGATCGAATTTGTAGCTGTTATTGCTGTTTAGCTATGAGTTGGCAGTCTCCTGTGCTCGCCATGGGGCTTTCTTGCCTTGCTGTAAATCAGTATCTTGCACCCGTTACTAGCTTTTTGCTTTCACTACTTGCTGTACTGCTGTACTGCTTATCGTCTGACTCTCATGTGCCTTGGAGCATTCTGATAACAGCAATGCCAGGGCTGGCAGGTGGCCAGGGCATCATTGCTGTTTCTGTGCTCCTGTACTGGACAGCTGACCCCAACTGACCAAAGGCATATTCAATATCATACGGTGTCATGCTCAGTATGTAAAGCTGAGGGAAGAAGAAGAAAGGGTGGACATTTAAAGTGATGGCCTTTGTCTTCCCAAGTAATTGTTACGTGCAATGGAGTCTGGCTTTCCTGGAGATGGTTGAACACCCGCCTGCTGATGGTAAGTAGTGAATGGATTCCTTGGTTTGCTTTGCTTGTGTGCATGGCTTTTGCTTTATTTATGACACCATCTTCATGTCAACCCATGAGTTTTCTCGCTTTTACTCTTCCAATTCTCTCCCCCATCCCACTGAGAGGAGTGAGCGAGTGGCTGCATGGTGCTTAGCTGATGGCTGGGATTAAACCATGACACGTCGTGCAGAAGAAGTGAAGAATATGTTGAGCCGTGATAGTGCTCTCTAGCTACCGTGATCTTTATTCAACAGGGCTTTCCCAAATCCATGGATCTGTTCCAGAAGAGTAATGAACAAACTGGCTAGTTCAACCTGTACTTTTTGGAAAAGTGTTATTGTACCATCTGAAGGATGCAATAACTGATGCAATAATCTATTGCATTAAAGTGTACTTGTGTACCTTTAAAAGTAGGCCAAACTTCTTAGGTGGTGCAATGCTGGCATATAGTATTTCTGCCAAAAATTATTTACACCTGAAGCTGTACATCCTCTGTATTCTCTGATGTACCTTGAACATGTCTTATACCGTTCAGCCATATCAAAATATTATGACGGGCTGCTAGAGTAAGTAAGTTCAATGACCCCATTGCAACAGAGTTGCCTTTTTTTGTTGTTAGAAGCATAATGGCACATCCCAAATGGCTGAAATACGCCATTTTTTTCTGCTATGTACTTACTCAGTGACTCAAAAAAGATCTTTGCCGATGGGAATAAAATAACACACTAAGACATAAAGCTTAGTTAAA
Organism: Patagioenas fasciata; assembly: GCF_037038585.1. NCBI lineage: Eukaryota > Metazoa > Chordata > Aves > Columbiformes > Columbidae > Patagioenas > Patagioenas fasciata. Next base: position 3,256,423 of record NC_092524.1, on the reverse strand, counting down.
AGAGCATCAGCCTTCTGCTCTTCTAAAATATCAGAAATGAATCATTACTTTATTATTTCCAGTCATTGTGCTGAAAATATTCCCCAAGCCTAATACACAGCAGAGGATTTTTTTTCTAGGTCTTGATGGGTGTTTATTCACTGACACTACAAAATATTTGATCATAACGTCACTGGGTGGAACTGATGTTAGATCGTGACCATAGCAGATACGTGTGTGAGTATATTACCAGCATATGCAGGTCAGTGCACAGATTAAGAGCATTTCAGTCACATTTAGGTCATAATTGTCCAGCAGGTGGTGGGGTGAGTCACAGGAACTGTAAGTTTCTTAGGAAAAGTGAAATGACCTGAACATTACAAGTAGTTATGGGCTTTGGGGAGCAAGAATGACTACCTGGTTGAACTTTAAAATGTAGAACTGTTTGATTAACAATTAGAATTTATTTATATGACACAATGTATCCAGTTAATGATGCAGGTGGAGTGAGCCACAGGTTGACATGATCTCTGCTATTTTTGTTTGTTTGCTTTTAAGACTGAGATTCTACCACAAATCCGTATCCATGGCATGAAATAGACATTTTTCACCTCTGAACTACTTTGTCTCTTATTTCTAAAAAAGGAAAAGAAACCTAAGCGAAATGTTTAAATTTAGGATTGTTCAGATCTATTTATGTGTTCTGATAAAGTCCCTTCTAAGAAACGCCAGGATCTACGAATACAATGTGAAACCACTAGGAACAACAGGGGCTTTGCCTTCCTAATATATCAGTATCTAGGAAGAAGTGAGAGATGCCTGGGAAGAAAGGGAACAAACTGGTTCTCGTTGCAAGTGAAAACAGACTTTAGGCTTCTCTAACCTACTTTGGGAAGCTAATGCTCCACAGGGCCTGCTGGCTGCAGCTGCCAGATGGCATCACACTTGAGCCCCAATCCCATTTTATAGCTCTACAAGTGTTGCTCAGGTGGTCAGCAGCCTCACCAAAGATTTACATTTCACCGCTGCATTAAACACGTGCAAGGAGGCTGAGGATCAGCGACAAAGGCTGTGGGAGGACCATTGTTGTCGTAGCAGCAGGGACGTTTTCGTACAGAAGTGAAGTGCTAAAGCAATGGTTAAGTGAATGGAACACCTGGATTGGAATTCTTCCTCTTTGAGGGATGCCCCAACCCCTGTAGTTTGTTCTACGTGCTCTCTGTTTTCCACTAATGCGGTTTTATTCTTCAGAACAGACCTCAAGAATTGCAAAGCCAGGGAAAGCACATTTATATGTGTGATTTCTCTAGTAATCAGACAGAAGAGTCCTGTAACTCTACTCTTCCTTTGTCTATTTTGCGTTAACCAAACACTGTGTAAAATACACTGGCCATTGGTGGAGTGTACAGCAGCATCCCCATTTCTCACACTCTAGATGAGCTCCTGAATCATTATTTGACAGCAGGAGACACCAGTTCTCACCCTGTCAATTTCAAATTCTTTCCGGAGTGATGGCACAGCTTCACCCTTTGATCTGGGCAGCAAGAGGACCTCACATGGAAGTCAGAGATACGGGGTTGGTGCCTTTTAAGTGCACACAAAAACTAACGCCAGGCTTCTTGTGGCCAGGATGTTTGTTCCAGTCCCATGTGTATGACGACGCTTAACTCCTTCTTCTCTTCAAAACATTCTCTGTTTCTTTCCAAAGAACCCTTGCAGCCAAATATCCAGAATTTCTAGACTTTCATTGTGTTCTGGAATCTAGCAAAGTCAGGTTCTCCCCATATGAATTTGTAGCTGCTGCTGACAAGCTGAATCCAGGAGTACAGACTCTTCACATACATATACTGACTTGTAAAACCAAGTCATAACTCAAGAGGAACATGAACCACATGGATGAGGCTCACACATGGACCTTCTAGTCCACCGGTTAGTTAAACAGGAAATATTATACCAATCAAATTTAAACAATTACTGGTTTTTGAGAATGAGACTGTAGCCCAAAGAGCACAAAGGATTTGAAGATGTGTAGCAGAAGTTTATGAGCTTTGAAGTACTGTTGTTGCACATGTGTTATTATAGATGTGCAGCAGGATATATAGCAGACACGTTTACTGCTGCTGAGTTTTGCAAGACTAGAAACACGGTAGAACCTGCTCTAGGAAAAGTAAACAAAAAGGTGACCTTTCATGTAGGTAAGGAGTTCAGAGTTACATGGTGGTTATTTCTTAATTGTTTTAGCTGGAACATGAGTTACCCGGTCACTGTGCCTTCTTAGACATGCCTTTTTTACCATGTTCAGAAGTAGCAAAGTCATTTTGCTAACTTCCTGCTCACTAAGAAAGGAATTTCAACAGATGAGTCAGTAATGGAAAGCAAAGAAAGTTGTTGAAAACAGAATAATTGATGAAATAACCATTCATCAATTATAAACTTCTAATTGTAGGGTTTATCTCCCCTTTGCCTTTCACCACCTGTTACAGATTTGATAGCTTATCGTAATTATCTTGTTTATTACCGATATTCCAAGTGACTAATACGTGAGAGGGCGTATTCCAGGAGTACAATACACAGAAATTGTGTGAGCAACCATTTATTGGGATTAAGGAATGCAAGAACAGTAATAGTTATATGGGAGTGGAACAGCAGTGTTGGAAATACTAATGAAGAGCACACGTGAGGCAATGATGTGATTAAAAATAAAAAATTGATCACTTGTAAATGTACAACCACATGTTCAGCTAAGCTTGACCTGTCTCTTAACCCCTCACTCCCCTTGGTATATGTCGTACATTTTATAAAATCAGCATCCAGCCCAGGACACTAGAATTTCCATTTCTCCAGATTTGCTTGAAATGTAGCAAGTGTGGCAATTGGCTTGTATCAAAAATAGTGTGGCCAGCAAGACCAGGACAGTGATCGTTCCCCTGTACTGGGCGCCAGTGAGGTCAAACCTGGAATCCTGGGGTCACTTTCGTGCCCCTCACACCAAGAAAGCCCTTGAGGTGCTGGAGCGAGTTGAGAGAAGGGAACGGAGCTGGTGAGGGGCTGGAGCACAAGTGTGATGGGAGCGGCTGAGGGACCTGGGGGTTCAGCTGGAGAACAGGAGCTGAGGGGAGACCTTCTCGCTCATTTTTGTCTGCAAAAAAACCTGATTTCAGTATTTTGCAAAGATATATACACAATACATGCAAGTTTTCTTTAAAATAGAAACTAAAATGATAAATTTTTAAAGTCTGTGATTTAAATGATTTACCATGGGACGTATCAGAAGAGTTTCTGAAAAGTGAAAAGAAGCTGATGTTTGAGATATGATATCCATTCCTAGTTCAGGCTGCTGTTCCCTTTGGGTGTTTGGATGATGGAGTGAATATCTGTTTCCATTCTCTAACGGCCAGACTTTCAGGCTGAGAAGTTCTCAGGGACTTTTGAACAGACTGAGGGTGGAAGTTCATGCAAGTGTATTTAGAGTGCATGAGGAACTGACGGCTTGGCATGACACCAAAGTGGAGCACCAACATCGCACAACTTGTGGAATGGCCTTAAAAATGTGAGCATTTTCTTCCTGCAATTGTTTCATTCTCTTTTGCTCTAGGCACCTTTCTCTGCAATCTAAACAAAACTGCCAGGGATTAGGTTGAATCAACTCGCTGCTAATATTTTAATCCTTTTGCAGCTCATTGACCATAGCTGAACTAAGTGTTGGTCAAGTGCCATGTCACTAGTTCAATGGAATTCAGACTTTGGCACTCTGAAAAAGGCAACAGATGTGCTTTAATGATTATCTAATAACTTGTATTTCTTTTTCGGTTTGCTGTGCTAATGAAATCTAATCTCATTGACCCAACAGACAAAACCGTAACAGTAAGAACACTAATGGCAAGAAAAGGGACCCGAACAATACCACACCTTGGCAGAAGTCCAGAAATTAAAGTGCTGCAAAATACACTGGGAGAAACAGACAGGTTGACTTCCAAACCACGAGCAGTTAAAAAAATTAGCCGTGCAATTTGTGAATTAACTGTGGGAATATGAATTCAACACGTCTTCAAATAAACATCCTGAAATATCACTGCGTTTCCTGGTGTGAGGAAAGACCAGGGTAAAATTTCTATTAGGTATCAGTAAAAATTCCAGACGTTCAGATCCAAAATGTCAAGTTTAAACCTCGACTGTCTTATTAAGGTCAGTGGAGGTGTATAAAAAATTAATTCAGTTTATGATGCCTGATTTTATATGTAAAATTAAAATACTGTAGGTAGCAGTGCAGTTTAAGATTCTTGACTTTCATTTTTCACTTCAATGACTGCCAGATCATGTACTGAGCAGTCTAGAAAACAGATTAATAAAATGGCACTTGAATAAATCTGGGACCACTGTTTAAGGTATAAAATCAGGAATTTCTAAAGCAAATGGACTTAAAATTTGTCATCCTCTCTCAAATGCATCTGGAGGTGGTGGCAGCTGGCTTCAGTGTTCATTACCCATGGCAGGACTGCTGCTCAGATGTGCTGATCGGGAACAAGCGCTGAACTGTTTGTTTCCTCCAGGATATTAATGGGAGTGAAATATGTAAATGCTTTTGTGGACCTCGTGCAAACCTTTTAAATCCCGGAACTTGTCTGGAAGTCTTCGCAGCACTAAACACAACTATAAACAAATGCTGTTTCAGAATTGTCCCTTAGCTTGTGCTGTCACTGCTATACTAGTCCTTGTGATATAGTCTTGTGTATGAGAAGCTTAGGGAGAGTTTTAAAAGACAGAAGACAAGCAGCTGTCTAAAAGGTAGCTTTCGCTGATAGACCATATGCCAGATGTTTGTAATGTATTCTTTCTGCATTCTTTAAATATTCTTTTTTATTTGTAATTTCTTTTGTCTCAAAAAGTTGTTCTAAAGTGCTGCGGAGCTGACCTGCTCCCTCAGTGATGCCTGGCTTAGTTTAGCAATGATATTGCAGTTGTATAAATATATTGCTAAGCAAGATTATGAAACATTTTCTTCAGCATCATGTGGCTGAAATGACTTAATCATGATGGACTGCATGGTGTTAAGCAATAACAACAACCTGAGAATCAAATCTAAGCACGTATATCTGGGATTAAGGATTGAAGGCTGTATATGAATAAAAAAATTATTTGAGTCTACTGATCTTTTGGGCTCATGCTCTGTACCTGCACTTCCATGGAAGGCCGTTTCTCCAGTGATCCCTCCTTCCTGGCTCTATTTCTTTTCCCTTATCGAGGTTGAATTTGACCTTGCTATCTCTATCTGGAAACTACTCTTATGTTGGCAATTCTATTTATATTGCTGGTGAGACTGATGGCAAATGGGACACAGCAGTAAGCATCACAAGTGAGTTATTGGATGTTGAGGCCATGGCTTCTCTCTGTCTCTCCAGATGACAGCAAGTAAATATTTTGAGGTAGAGGACTTAGATAGAAGCCTTTGATCTTCATATGTGCCCTGCAGAAGCTTCTGGACTCTAGCAGAGATGAGCAGACATGAGTCATGCTACTATACAGAGGTCAGAGGAAGCCATGTCACCTAGAATGGGCAGTACCCTTTTTTGATTGCTAAAATTTGGTTAAGAAGCTAAAAATTATCATTTACCTTCTTCAAGCTTCAAGCCTGTGAAAGGAATAGGGGAATTAAACCTCCTGGCGTCTCTGAGTGTTTTTATCGACTGTGTGGCTGTCAAAGGGGACTGACCGAAAGATCAGAGATGACCTGATTGACCGAATGCAGGTTGTTGGTTTAGTTTTAGCCTCTGTGAATCCTCTGTGCTTTTGGAGTCACCAGAGATAAGAGGAGGAAAACACACAGGAGGGAAATGACCTACCTTGTTGGACATAACAACCACCGTGGCAGGAAGTTTTGTTGATGTGAAGTTAGAAACCTTTAACCCCATTCAGCAAGGTTTTGACCTGGGGTATTTAGTGGAAATTCTGCGCCAGTAACCAAAGAGGTAGGAAACCTTCATGATAACTGCTGCAAATGAAGCTATAGGTTCCTCTTTCTGTATTTACAAGCGACAAGACCAGCTTTCCAGGGGCCTTGTAGTCAATCTGTGAGAGATTGTTCAGAGAACGTCTCAGACGCTTGTGAGTACAGCCACACTATTAGAAATGCGCAATATTGTATTATTAGTGGCCTGCAATGCATGTACGCTTTGGCAAATAATCTCACCTCTGCCAAGTATCCGTTCCTCAAGCTAGGAAGAACTACCCTGCTTTGCAGAGTTCCTTGTTGAACTTTATTTAGATAAGAACCTAAGTTGCCCACAATTTATATAAAAATAAATATGAACAGGCATATCAGCCTTTTTTAAACTGGCTCCATACTCTCTGTGTGGTTTAAGCTTCTTTCGTCAGCTACCAGTGGGTAGGCAGCTCCAGACATTAGAGCAGACACAAAGCTTTTAAAATCCCATTGCATTTTGCAGTGAAAATGTATTTGCTATGCCTAAACTATCATGGTCATGCAGCAATAAAACACCCTTTGCTCTGAATTTGATCCTTGAAGGTATCGCTCAATCTTGGAGTGTTGGGTTAGTTTTAACAAATTCTCTTTATGTTTTACTGTCAACTTCTATTTTTTCTGTCAACCTCCAGTTTCCCATCTCTCCACCTCTGTGGTTTTGAAGTTTATGCCCGATAAAAGGCAGCACTTATGTCAAAATACACTAATGTCATTTTGACACCAAGTGCACAGCCTGGAAGGCGTTTCACTTGGCAGAATTATCTCCTTTGGCAGCCTCAGCACAGCTGAGTTGAGCTGCTGGGCGCTCATGTGTGTTTGCCCCACTCTTTTTGTCAGAGGTAAACCCTTGGGACTTTCATCAGCTCACATGAAATAAACACCAGTGCAAATAATGCTGAAAAAATCCAGCTAGTCTGAGACTGTTTTCTGGGAAACAGTTTCTTGTTAGTTTTGGGGGTTTAATTCAGGGCACCAGGGTAATCCAGGGAAATGAATAACGACGTCAGAGACAGAATTTGCTTCTTTCCTTCCTTTTCTTCTGCTAAAGCAACATGTTTGTAGTGAATGAAGGTGATAAACAGTTTAGAATGACTACAAGATCATCTCGGTGTTTCTGAGTAACTCTGTTGTGCTCCTAATTGCAGCTCGTATCTTTACTAATTACTCCAGATAGGAGACCTGCATTAATACCATCTCTTTTCCTTTGAGAGAAAATGATCTTGTGACTTTGGTACTGGACTTTGAGTCTAGATCTTCCCTTCCAGATCTGACAGGAGAAGCCAAAAATTCTTGAACCATCAGCTACGCAAACTGTGCATCACAAGCCCTGCTACTCAATTTAAGTTTCAATTTTTTATTTATTTTTTTTTTTTCAAAATAAATCAAACAGCATTTTTGCAAAGAGCCCTTGGCTGTTTCATCTTCTTACACAGATTTTCGGAAATATAGCTGCCAAGAAATAGCTCATTGTTTGCATATGCCTACAAAGTGACAACATCACCACTCCAGCTGTTTTTTAAAGGAAGAATGTGCTTACATCCCATACTCGGGCCATTTGGATCTTTGTCTTTTGTATCTCTATTTCACATAGATTTCTTCAGTGCTAAGTGGAAAGTGAGACATTTTACTAATTTTTGAAACATTTCCCGTATTTTCTATTGTTTTGCTTTAATCTCTGAACAATTGAAATAATGCTTTCCTTCTTCGACTATGTGGTTTGTGTAGGCAGCAGCTCTTTGGGACATGATACCCCCTCAGAGAAATAGGATGCTCCTCACCTGACACTACCCTGGTCTCCCAAGGACAGGCTGGTTGCTTTTGTGGTCTGATCTTTCTCACATAGTGTTAAAACTTGGATTTCTCATTATCTGGTGCCTGCCTTGGGATATAGAGTTCTGTGGAAAAACAAAGCACTTACAGACATAACTAAAGATAACCCGCATTTCACTTTAAAATGTATGTGTTACATGACACTTACACTCTAAAAGATCAGATTTTAAGGGTCTATTGTCAGTGAATATTATTTATATTGCCCTCTCTATCACAGCTGTAAGCTGTAAACTGACAGTACAATACTAATTCGTCACCTCGCAAAGATGTTGTGAATATACACATATTCGTGTTTGTGTTGCACTTTTAGCTATTGTAGTGATAAGCACCATAAAAATGTGTGGGGAGTTTGCATCGGAGTTTGAATAGTGATGCGGTTAAGTAAGGAGGAATTAAGTATGTTGGGAAAACATTAAACTACTACGGAGTTGGTTTCGAAGTGGACAATCTTTTCACACATTGAATGAATTAAATGTAGGGGAAACTAAGTTGTGTAACAAAAAAGAGGAAGAATATTTTGCTTAAATCTTTCAGATCTCAAATAAGAGTCAGAAACTTGTAGATTTCCCAGATACACCAAAAGCAAATATTTACTGCAAATGGTAGAGGCAGTGCGTTTTAACCTACTTAATAGCACAGTCATTAATCATTCATAAAAATGCATTGCTTTCCAGTAGGATTAGAACTAGGATTAAAGTTTAATTCTTTTTTTAATTCAAAATGAATTGTAGATTTAGTATGAAGCACCTTGTTGAGTGCATCAAGATATGAGAAACACATAAAAGGAGAAAGGAACTACAAGCAAATCCTGACTCTGTTACAGCAGAGAAGTTGCTGTTAACTTCCCTAGAGTGAGAATTCATTCCCTAGTGTGGATCACAAATAGAGAACATGCATTATGTGCCAAAGTTGCATGTTTTAATATTCACACTAAATAAGGACAACCAAGACATCGGGTCTTCTTTACAATAAAGCAGCATGGCAAATGGAATCAAGGCTTAAAATTATCACTGAGTAGCTTTCCATTGAAAGATAAAAGTGCTCTCATAATTAGGACAAAATTAGTAGCAACTAGTGAAGGGACACAGTGTCGCATTACTCAGGATGTACTGACTCAGAGTCATTAAGAGAATAGATCTCACTGCCGCACACAACTGTGATGGAGTTTTTTGCAAAAAGACGATTTTCTGTTTGGAATTAGATCAGTACTTTGTTCAGTGATTCTCGATATTTCATGCAACTTAATATCTCTAGAAATAAGATGGAAGATTCTTGTCTCTCTGAGAGCTGAAAGCAAGTGACTGAAATAAGAAAACAGTTGCAACATCTCAACACAGCCTTGTTATTCTGGCAATTGATTTTAAAACACAACTTATGAGAACCACAAAGGCCTCACCATGTTCTCAAACTGTGCCCCGTGCCTGGCTGGCTGCATCGCCTTCATCTGCATCAAACGACGTCTGATGTTCTACTAGAAAATATTTGAAACAGTGAATCAACACACCTACAGAACAGAAACAAAATCTTTCCAATATTCTGAGACGTCTTTGCACACTAGAAATAAGAAGTCTTTTTCTAGTTTTAACTGCTGATGCAAATCTGGAAAATACAACTGTGTGCTGGGTGGTAGATACATATTTATTTACCACTGACAAATTGAACAAAAACTCAGGTCATAACTTTATTGGCAGATCGGGAAATAACAAAGCTGTTCTACCAGGTGTTCCCCCTCTCGAGCACTCTATATTGCAACCGAATCAATTATATGTGCCAAGACCCTTCAGAAATCTACTGCGAAGATGATTGTTCAGGATATTGGAGTATTGGGGCTACTGCAATGTTTCCCCAGGTCAGTGGGTTTTGATTCATGAAGTCAGGTATCTTCCAGTAATTCAGAAAACAGCGTGAGGGCAGGGAAGGACCATAAAACTGGAGGTGCTGTGAGTTTAACTTAGTCTTGAGCCTAGAGAAGATTTCGGCCAATGACTCTAGATGGCCACATGAAAATCATAATAGAGATTTGGCTGAGGTAACCATATAATGTTTTTAATACTTTTACACCCACATTATACTTGTAATTAGATAACATCCTCTCTTGGATGAGTACTCATGCTCAACATTGGAATGTTTTAAAACAAGGAGAGAGAATGAGGGGTTTTATATCTTCAGGTTATCTCTAGTAAAACTGATTGCAAGGAAGAGAAACAGGGAAAACAGTTTTAACCAGAATTCTAGGGTTGGAGGTATATTTCTTCCAAATATTTAGACTCTGCTTATTTTCCACAAAAGCTCAAAGAGAAAAAGAATACTTCCAAGTATTCCCAACAAAGACAAAATCTACTGCTTGCTTTGCAAAAATGAACTCAGGATGCACATTGATTTTGAATCTTTGTTACATATAAAGTAGGCTTTGAAAACAAAATCCTCCTGTTGGTGTTTCCTTTCTTAAAATCAAGACTCAATCATAGACTCACAGAATACCAGGTTGAACGGGACCACAAGGATCACCTGGTCCAACCTGAAAATTAAAAGCATAAACTTGAGCAGTCAGTCTGGAGAGAAATGGGGGGGTGAGAAGATCTACCTGCATTCTCTGCCAATTTTCAGTTTAGTTTAAATGCAAAGAAGGAAACAACTAAGAGGAAGGTGTTTCTGCCAAAATGAAGGCCAACATAAGAAGTGAGAGGATATCACCATATACTTCAGCAGTAGCACGAAGCCTCACGACTGAGCAGCATCTTGCAGGGAACTTGCATAAAACGCGCAAAGCTCATTAAACCATAGTGTGGGGAGGTCTGTTTAATGTGTTGTTACAACAGCTGGCTAAATTCAACTGCAATTGTAATAGAGAGCAGCAGTTGGGGGCCTTGCTTGTTGTCTGGCCACAAGGGACAACTACTATAACCTGTCATCACTCATCTAATGAGCCTGAAACAAGAGCAAAGACTCCTTAGCCGTTCTTTGTTGCCTTTCATAGGGGTGGCAGGAACCCACAAGTGCCGTGTGTGGCACGTCCAGTTGGGGCTGAGCTCTGGGTACCGATGACAGAGTGTCAGGATCAATTCGCATGCTTAATCCTGGGCTCAAGTGGGCAGGCTCTGTTGATTCCCAGTGTACAAGCAGGCATGTGCTCCTTCGAATTCAAGCTTTAAAAGTACTTGTAAGTCTCTGAAGGCCTGATATTCAAACCAGAGTAAAACATCCAGCGTCTGGATCTTGAAAACCTGTCCTTTGTGTGGCTTGTTTTCTTCTTTTATTTATAAATTGCTCACTTTTATGGTAGGATGAAAGCCGAGACTAAATAAGGCACGTTTATAAACTGAGGGTTGACCCTAGTTATGCATGGATCAACCAAGAATAAACACGTTACACTATCATCAACTGCATAATGATTTAAGAATATAAAGTCCTAAGCAATAAAAAACACTGAACAACATCCATATCCTTATCTCCAGTCATAGGTTCCTAATATATCAGCTAGATTTTTGTTGCCAGATTTTTTCATCACACGGTGTTTGTGGTTTGGCAGTTTTGATTGGTGCCTGATGTGCTGTTTGTTGCTCTGCTGTGGTGCCTGGATGATAAGCCAGGTTTCAGGGTTATCCGTGGATTTCATAAACAGACTCCAGAATACAACTTGAGGCTTCGCTTGCCACAGATACAGGGAACCTAAGGATTTTAAGGACCTTTTTTTGGGGGGAGGAAGGGGACTGTAATTTTAAATCAGAGGTATTATGACATCCTTAAAGTTTCTGCATTTAGAGTTTTTCTGAATTGCTAAACAGTTCATCCGGTGAACAATTTGGGCTCTGTAAATTTCTGGGTTTCGGATCTGACAAAACAAGGAAAAAAAACCTTGAAAACTTTTTCACCTCCCTATGATTTCAGCAGCATGAATTCTGCCTGCCCTTCAGCTGGCTCATGTGCAGAGCTGGTTTCCATACCAACTAACGAGCCCTTTTCATTAATTGTGGACAGCTGGCTGAGAACACCAGTTAGGGCCCCATCCTTGCAACTGTGTGTTCATGTGTATGACTTCAAACACATGGATGTGCTATTTGCATGCTTACCGTTTGCCGTGACCATACATGCATGGAGGATTGGTCTTTCTTCTAGATGTAGCAGGACCTCCAGGTGCTGGGCAGGCTCCGATGAGGACCATCTCTGCCATGAAGACCATCCTGGCCAGGACATGGTGTAATCTGACTTCAGGCTTGCAGAGACGGACAGAATGGAGGTAAAGAGAGCGCTTTCTTTGACTGAAGGCAATGTTGTTGGCTTCGCAAGTTCTGCGTTCACTTACTCATTTCAAACAAGCCAAGGGATACGGTAGTAATAACAGCAGGGGAAAAATAACTGTGTATTATTAATATCTAAGTATATTTAGCTTTAGGCTCTCACTCCCGGCGTGAGGTATTACCCACTGAATCAAGCCTTGGGCTAGTTTAATTATGAGAACATTTTATTAAATTAGAAGGAAATGAAAAAGAAAATTAAGACAATATTCCTGAAGTGTCACCTGTGTGAGTATCTGGAGCTCATTACAGGTTTCAGATCTTACAATTAGCAATCCCTTAAGTATCCAAGAATAATCTTTAGCTCAGAAGATGTTCATTCTGATATATTCTCCAGAACTGGGATGCAAGATCTGCAAGCGTTGATTTGGTATCTTTAAAGTAAAACTCAGTTGCATTTGAAATTGATTTGTGCCTAAAATTCAGGACTAGAAAAAACATGCTTGGCTACATAGAAGTCTTCAGGATGAGCAGTTTTAAAGCAGAGATCCTGCAGGCACATCCTGGATCTTCATGAACTGAAGGCATTTTAACAAAGACAACTGCTTAGCAAGGGCTTTACTATTATTTCTCATCTCACACTTTTGTGCAAAGTGGCATTTGCCATGAGCTTCTGTCTTCTAATCCAAAGGTATAGGGGGCTTGGGGTGGGGGAAATCTCCTCCTGTGAATAAATGATAACAGTAAATTAAAGATGGCTCAAGCATCAAGCTCAGACTATGGTTTGTGGTGTCAGAAAATGCCAAAGTTTAAGTATATTCCTGACAAGGGGATAGATCTGGCCCAGTGTTGTGAAACTAGCTCCAAAATTCAGACTTTGATTCTTACTTCTTTTAGGAAGTTCATATGTATTTGAATGTCTAACTTCATTTCAGAACTACCTTGTTCTCTTTGTGGAATTAATATGATCATGGTGGTACGATAGGGGATGGGAACACTGCTGCTATACTTCATGTTTCCTTTGCTTTGTTTATAAAGTAGGGATGAGATCTCCAAAAATTTAACCCATAGATCAAGCTACCAAATTTTTAAGTCAATAATTTCTTAAAATAGTTTCTTCCTCTGCTCCCCAGGCTGACACCTCACGTTCCCAAAATGAAAAGTTCCAGCCCCAGGGCAACCTCGGCTCTGCCTGTTGTGCTCAATAATCGTCCATGTCCATGCTGCTCAAAAGACAATCCTGACTCATATATAATATTTTTTTTTAATTTCCAACCATTCCCTTGTCACCACAGCAGCATTTGTTTGTTTGGTTGGTTTTCTTTTCATTTATTTACTAGATAGGTTATAACAACACCTGCAGAGTGAAATCCTGCTATTTCTGAGCACCTCATGCCTTTTCTTTCATTGAGCTGTCACTACTTAGCTCTGAATCACCAAGAAACTCTCTGATTTCCCCATGTAATTTTGTACCTTATATACATCTTCATGGGAAGCCCAATACCCTGTGGCTTCCTTTCCCTCATCAAATGCCAGGCAACAGCGGACAATCCCATCAGGTAAAGGGAATTTGAGTACTGCTTTTGGGCTTAACTTCTGTGTGTCAAGTCTCTGTCTGTTTGCTTATTCAAGCACAAAGTGAATATTGCCGTTGCTTTGGGAAGCTGCTGTTGTCTAGATAGGTTGGGTGGAAGAAGCTTCATCTAGCTGGAATGTGAAAACAAGGTCATCTACAAGGGTGAAGCATCCCCCTGACTCTATAGATGCCTTGGACCTCATCTCCCATGGGTGCTGGAAGGCTCTTGAAGCTGCAGAGGGGCTTTGATAACATTTGAACCATGGAGAAGAAAGCAGTAAGAAGGATTGGAAACACAGGCATATGTTCACATGTGTGTGGAGGATCAGGATAGAGAAGTCTTTGGTGACTACACCCTCAGTGCTTTTAGTGCAGAAATAGTAGAGATGTTAATTTAAAGCATTTCAGACAGCAGAAAGAGTTGACCTGAGCCTGACCATGTGCATACTGGGTTCAGCTAGAACTGACTGTAGACCACTGGGATGGAGATACAGTCAGAAAGAACGTGTGCAGCAAACAAATCACCTCAAAAGGCCAATGTTCACAAAGGCCAGCGTTAACTTCACATTAGAAACCTCCATTTCACTGGAATATGTCGAGGCTGCCATCTCGTGACAGCAGGAAGAATCTGAGCACCAAGAATGATGCGATTGCTAATGACGGAATTCACAGTGACGAAGTTTTCCACGAACAGTAATTTTTGTGTAGGCAGTAATGATTGTACTATCCATCTTCTGTGCACAGAAACAAAACAAGTTATCGTGGCTTGATTAGAAGTCAGAGGTGATTAGAGCTCATGCTTTGGACCAGTTTCAGCCAAATGCATTTCCATTAAAATATGTTTTCTTAACTGGAGTCAAACATTTCATATCAGAACAACAACCAAAAAATCTACTGAAATTTCCCAGGGCAAGTTTGTTCAGAAAGCGTGACAAAGATGGAGAGAATGCATAGACATATTCCACTTCATTCCAGTTCAGAAGGAAATGAGTTTTTTAGCCTCAAAATGTCCATGATGTTGCCTTTGCCTACTTGTATTTCAAAAGTGAACAGGGATCAGCAGGGTGGGATTCTAAAAGGATCTCAAGGTGAAGACAACAAGTCTTTTTGTTTGATATAGCAGAGACATGGAATCATTCAAAGAGTGGAGGACCATGGTCGAAAGAATAGGATGGAGAGAGCTCGGTAGCAATGCTCAGGATAGGGAAGGGAAGGGAAGGGAAGGGAAGGGAAGGGAAGGGAAGGGAAGGGAAGGGAAGGGAGAGATGTCAGGGCAAAAGAGAAAACTGTTGAGGCAATTGCAGAGAAAAAGTTATGCACATTAAAATATGCCCAGCAGAACACTCTGTACATCTTAAATATGTGTCACCAACAAGTACAGCAAAATGTATGGTAAAATGTGTTAAATCCTCTCTGTAGTAAACCCTCATATATATTAGTGTATTAAGTACAGCTGTTAAAATGTTTGGTTTTCAATAGAAAGAAGGACAACAGGAAAAAAAAAAAAAACAAACAGAGAAAAGGTTAAGAAGGATAAAGCATTTTGCATATTCTCAGATTTTTTGCTCATCACACTATTTATTTCAATTAGCTGTCAGGGTTCATCAAAATATCCTTGCAGCCTGTATTCAGGCTACATGTCCACTTGTGCAGATGGGAGTTGTGAGGACAAAATACTGCAATTCTGTATTATTCTGTTGTGCTCTGGGTGGCAGGAGAGAGTGATTTTCCCCAGTGTCATCTTCCACTTCAGAAATAATGAGAAGTTGCCCCCAGTCCCCTGGAGGAGGAGGCTTTGCCTCCTTATCAGATGCCTTTAGGCCCAGATTCTCCAAATATTTCTGCCTCTATCTCACCCCGATCGCTCTGAAGACAAATGTCAGCTCGTGACAGGTTGGCAAAGAGAAATAAAGATCATAAAGTTGTTTGGATACTAGAGCACTGTTGCTCCCCATATTTGACTTATGAGATCTCTTCTGAAATTATCAGCGCCTTAGGCTGCTCCGGGAAATGCTAAAAGAGATTATTGCTCTGAGTTAAGACAAATTATGTGATTGGAAATACCATTTCCCAGTGAGCACTCTGAGAAAAATGAATGGAATACTGTTTCAATATTATGAAACTACCAAAATATGCTGCTTTTATTTAGCTTATTTCACATTCTGGATGTTTAAGGATCTCAGTGTTAAACTGAAGAGTCTTAGTTGGTTGGTCCCATTTTCTTCAATGAGATTATCTTCTTATGTATAGTTGAATAAACGCTTATGTATATTCCAGGATGCTTAAGGCAGTCAGAGGTTGTAGCAGGTAGGTCCTTTATACATCAGATATTTCCACAACATGAATGAAAGTGGATAAGGTAACACTTAACAGTGGAACAAGGAAAAAGTAAAGGGCCAGAGTGTAAAATCGATATGTAAAGCTATATTATATTGAACATTTTTTTCATCAAGAGTTAGCAATTTTACAAGATATGAAGCTACAATACAATGAATTATGCTTCTGCATTTGCATCTAATGCCAGTTTTTGCACAGTCTTCTCTCTAGATACCATCTGAAATTTTATAATTTCAGTTTGCTAAGCTGTTCTGGGCCATTTCTTTCTGAAGATTTTACCTTCGTGTGTCTAAAACAGAATCCTGAAGGGTGAATCACGGCCCTGGGGCAGGAATACTGCATAGCTTGAGACAGACTTTTTATTTTAAAGTCATTGCATTTCCCACTTGCTGGAAAGGTTTCCCTTTTCCGTGACCTTTAACAACAACAGGTTACTCTGTTAGTTAAATGTAGCTACCCAGAATTTGGTTTCTGTAGAAAACCCTCTCACTTATTTACTTCATCCATTCATTGGGATCATTCAAGAGCTAGAGCCAGGAGATAGGGCAACTCAATTGAAAGTTATGTTCTATTCTCAGGTAGTTACCACCCTCCTGACAAAACCACCCCTCTTATTCCAGAGTGGAATCCATTCTTGCCGTAGCCCCTGAACACCAACTTCAGGGCTGCTCTCTATAGGGAGAGTTGTCATTTAGGATGGAGTTTTTTCCTAGAAACAAGGCTACAAATATTAAAATCTGGTGAACATTTGGTTTTTACATGATTATTTTAATCCTGCCTAAAACACCATTAGTGTAGGGATAGTATTGTCTATGTGTGCTACATAAATGAAAAAAAAATACAAAGAAAAATGGATGAGAAGATTTCATTTATCAAGGACATCTCTGTATAACACAGCAAGAAGCTCTGGTGACATTTCGAAGACAGCGATTTTGAGCCAGACCAAATGAGGAGGAAGAGTAAGAATGTCTGGGCAGTGCCATGAGGAAGTCCAGGCTTATGACTTTGCCAAGGATTTTGGAACAGATAGTGGATGACAATATAGCACTTACCAAGAGCAGAGCTGGCCAAAATATGTTTAATTATTACTGAGTTTTTGTTGACATGTGTGTCTAAACCAAAACATAAACAGAAATACACACACAAAAAAAATAAGATTAAGTTTTCACAGCATTTTTAGTTGATACTTCCATTAATCTTCCCATTGACAATGTTATGAAACTATTTATGAAGTTCACCTTTATGGGTAACCTGTCCTTCAGCCCTGAAAAGGGTTGACAATTATTTTGAGCATTGGTTTGACAACTAATATTTTATTGCTTAAAAAAATTAAAAGAGTAAAGTCCATTTCAAATCTGAAAACTACAGAAAAATATCAGCATTTGAAATGACTGTGAGATTTCAAAATATAGATGGATAATTCTTCCCAGTTCAGGAAAGCATCAAAGTGAAGAACCTGCCATGGGAAGCTCAGCTGCCAAGGACCTAGCTTGGGCATAACTTTTTGGACTGGTTAGACTGGGAATTTAAGCTGAAGAGGTTCAAGATGTAACTCTCTCAGTCAAACGCTTTGGATTCCCCCATTGCATCTTTTAGATATCATGAAAAGGTCTAAGTAAAAAGTAATGCTCAGAGTGTTGTCCTCAGCCACAGAAATTACATTGCTGTGTTTCCTAAGGTTGAGAAAAGAAAATAGAGAAGATATTGTGGATGACCCCATGCTTTGGAATGGAACTCCCCAGAGAATAAAGCTGGCTTGAGAAACAGAGGATACATTACTTATGTAGTCACCAGCATTTTTCAGGCCTGACAACTTGGACACTTTTCTAATAACTACACATATTTAGATACATAAATATAGAGTGGGGAAGGATGGGTCAAGAGCTGATCTTTGTGAGATTCCCTTTGATTCTTCTATCAGAAAGGAGGAAACAACAAAGCGGGAGAGTAGCCAGGAGAGGGCAGAATCATAAAAGCAAAGGCAGGAGAAAATCAGAGGGTGAAGATGATGGTCAACGGTGCAAGCCACAGGAAAATGGGGAAGGGATTTGGATTTCCAGCTTTGTGCAGGATGAGCTTTGCAAAGTGCTCTAGCAGAAAGGGAACAAGGCAGCATTGAGGACAGACGAGCCGACACAAAATGCAGATTAATGGGACTTGGTCGACCTACTTTTTTAATCTTGGTAAACGTAAGACTTCAGCGTAGTGGCTTCTTTTGAAACAGGATGCAATTTAAGGCAAGAATGTTCCCTCAAAAGTAAATAAACATGAAACGGATAGGATGTTATGTTCTATTAACACTAATCACAGCCTTTTCTGATTGTTGAATTTTCTGAACACCGGATTCCTGGCAGGCCTGTTCCTGCTCTCTCCACCTTTTACTTTTTTGGCTCAATGAGATTGAAAATCTACGATATTTATTGTATGTCGTTCAGGGAGAAATACAGTTCTTCAAGCCTTCTATACCTTTGGCATCTTGAAGATAACTTGAATTTGCATGATGCCTATTACACAAGTTCTCTTTTTTATTTTTTAGTTGACTGATTTTATTATATCATAAATACACACAACTGAAATGGTGCCCATTTAGTCAGTATGGCTGTAGCCTGATGTACTGTTACCTTTATTTTGTGAAAAGTCTCACCTGACATCAAAACTGCAGGTACAAGTAGCCATTGCCTTTCTTCAAAATTATCATTGAGTTTATCTCCAGTCCCTGAGGTTTTACATTTGAAATCATTTAGGTAAATATTTGCAGGTATAAGTACATTTTGGTCCTCCCCTGATACCACAAAAGAGAGTTTTCAGCGACTGAATTCAGTATGAACCAGGCAGGTCAAAGCCTTGTGGAAATCTGTCTTCGTGATGTGAGTGTTGTAAAAAACATGGCACTGGAATTCTCTGATTTAGCTGTATAGAAATCATTATTTATAGATGGCCTAACACCTCATGGAGTAGTTACAAAAGTCTTTCCTTCTCTGCTCACGTAACTCAGTAAATGACATAATAGTTTGAAAATACAGCTAATACTTAAATAAGATGGATTAACACGCAGCATAATGGAACTGGATTGAAATTCTATGAAGACATTGAATCTTCTTGTTTGTTTTATGCAGAGTAGATCCAAAACTCAACGTGCTGAGTTACAAGTTCATTTTAACGGCCGGTAGATGGAGCTTGACACCTCTTGGCTAATTCACTCACTTCAGTATCACATGTGAATTCTTCTCTGAAACAGAAAAGTAAGTTTTTACTTATTTTCCTTCTGGCTTAAGTTGTTGCTGTGGATAAGATTTCTAGTGAAAAAAAAATAACATCAAAACATTTGTCACCTGTTGAAAGGCAGATTCAGATATTATGATAAGTGTAGAAAGGCAGCGGGAAAGATTGTATTTTTACTGCTTTAAAAGTATCTTTGCTCTGAATTGTTATGGACTGTATATTTTGGCATAGCTTTGCATAGAGAGTCCATGAAAGGCTTTTGCCTGTGTGAAACCAAGGGCAACAGGACTTAGTGTGAGGCTAAGGAAGGTTTGATGCTTAAAGATAGTTAGGCAAGGTTTTTACTGAACCTTGGCCTTAGTTCACTTAATTTCTTAGAAACAAACAGTAAATTACATATGTCATTTCCATGTTCTCAGGGTTCTCTGTCTCATTTTCCTGTCCTCAGGAAGACTTTACAACATTTGTATCTGCAAACTAATAATACACTCACTCCCTTCCAGAATGGCTAAGACATTATGTAGGCTCTCCCTCCTTGGTCTTACAGGCATGGCAAACTATTTTCAGTTTTATGGGTATTTTTTCTCTATTGGATGGATAATTCTTATCGTTCTTTAGGTAAATGATTCTCTTCTTCACAAAGGAGTAACTTAGAAGTATTTAGTCCTCTGGACAGCAAGAAACCAATTGCAGCTGATGTGGCTGGGCAGTTAGAGCACTGGGGATGTTGTTTCCTCCTAAGGTTCTTCTATAACCTTCCCACCCAGGTGGTTTTTCCCTCTTGAGGAGTTTGCGAGCAGTCTTGGGGGAAGCAGCAGTTAGGCCAGGACTAACTAACCTGTAAGCTCTTTGATATGGAGATAAGCAGTTTGTGCCAAACAAATCTGTAGGAAATGGGTCTGTAAGTTATGCTGCAGGAGAAAAAGTGGCTTGTGAAAAATTATTAAACAAACTGAGAAAAACACCGCTAAACATTTAGAAATTGAAAAGGATTAAGTAGCCTTCTTTCAGGACCTGATTTTGAACATTCTCAGATGAAAACAACAGTACTATAGGTTATCGCCTTTTGAGTTGTCAAAGCACAGATATTCATGGTGAGTAACATGGGGAGAGGGCTAACGTGAGCCCTAAAAATCCTCAATAAAACATGCATAAGAAATGATGAGAACTGAAGGTTACTGTGGGAAGCTGTATTTCATCTTTAACTATCACAAATGCCATTGCAATTACAGTAACAGCAACAGAGCTGAACCAGAAAGATGACAGATGATCGGCAGTAGGATGGGGGTGTCCACATTCAGAATGAGTCACAGTGAGTCTGCAGATAAAATGCAGTAAAATAGTTTGGCCAGGAGAGTGTGAACAGACACTAGGAGAGATAAAGTCAAGTGATTCTTTGAAGGTGGTCTGATCTTTAAATATGTTGTAGATTAGAGAGGTTGTGAGAGGACTGAGGCCTTGCTGAGTAGGGGACGGATTGGTATTCCCAACCTTTTCTCAGCATGAGGAAATGAAGGAGTCGTGTTCCTGCAGATAATGCAGCAGAGCCCTTCTGCCAAGGCTATGCAGTCTTGCCCGGTGTCAATCATCTACAGAGATAGCACAGCGTTACACAGGAATAATTCTGACCTCAGACAATCTGACTGCAGTAGGACATAGTTTATTGAACTGAAAAGACTTTTTTAAAAAAAAACATTTCAAGCAAACCTCTGTGAAAAAGGATAAAACGATATGAAGAAACCCCATCTACTATTAAAGCTCATTCCAGGGATGTTGCATAGGGTACAAAGCAAGTGGTACCAGTGGGTGTCCTTGATACCCTTGTAAGCACCCTGCTCTTCCTCATGCCTTGTCCTTCTGATTTGGAAAATTCATTTTGGACTAAGCGATCCCCCTCACTGCTTTCGAGACTCTTCAGAAAATTATTTCCTGTCTTGGTAAGCACACAAGTGGTACAAATATTCAGAAATACATCTTTTTTGAATGAAGCAATAAGAAAATAATTGCTCCTTCAGGTACCTTCAGTGACACCAGATCATGGTCTTGCTCAGAAAATACATTATCCCATTGTTGGCTTTGTTGTCTTTTTGTGTTTAACTGTTCTCTTAATTTTTGGTTGCTCACCTACTCTGTGCTATTGCGTAGCCTTTAATCTGGTCATGGCAGATTATATGTTCTCTGGTGAGGGGTTTGTTACTTCTTTCCAGAAGTAGTTAGGATGTCTTCAGGCTCTGGAGCAAAAGTAAATGCTGACTACTTCTTTTGATACAGAGGAATGTTACAACATACTCCATTACCAGTTGATTAGAGAGGCAGAAATAAACCTTGAGCATGAAGCTGTAGTTCCCTGCTCCAATGACACTAAACCTATTTATAGATACAGAGTAGGCAGAAAGTAGATGAGGAACCAAAACATTAAGGAAATAATTTTCTCAGTCACTACCGGGCAATGACAGAATTATCTTACTAGTATTTAGCTTTTGATATCAGAGAGCAGAAAGTGTGTGAAGGGCTCTGGGGCAGCCGCATGAGATTCCTCCCGCTCCCGAGTAGGAGCTTCACATTGTTTGGTGGCAAAGGGACACAAGCATGGAAAGGCTGAAAGGTCTGAGGTGGATAAATGTCTGAACAGAATGTGCAATGTCTGCGTTGCCAGGGAAGTGACTGAAATTAATGACATCCTTCACCATATATTTAGACATTCTCTAAGCCCTTACTCTTGAGGACCGAATGAGGAGTATAGTAGAAATGATAGTGATGGGAGAGCACCAACAGTCAAAGCTGGCAGATGCTAAAATTGGAAGCATGGAAATGTTGATGGATGGTGCAAGATTCTAAACGGTTTTAAATTTCTGTGTGAATGTATTCGAAGTCTGACACACTGAAATGATTTTATTTACTAGCTCCATTCAAATGCATAAAATATTATCCTTGAGGCAGACAAGAGGCCCAATTCTACTATTGTCACAGACTTGCAGAATACAAATGATACAAAAACCGATGGATTTATACCAAAGATTAATTTGGACAGAGTATGTTTTACAGAAAAAGTTACATTTAGGCCTCAGACTGACTGAGATTTTTAGTAAATTACCATGAACTCCTTTATCAGGAGAGGTCATGAGACATCTAAAAGGTTATGGTACCACACAACTCTGAGCCAGTCTTCTGGGAACATTAAAGGAGAATTCAGTGGCAGGAAAATCTGACGTTTGAATATAGACATGTATAATGTCAGATGACATAAACTTCTATTTTCCATGAAGTAAAGCATAGATGCATTATTATATATTGCCACTGCCTTGGTAGACACTGCCAGCACATCCCACAGGATGTAAATGCTGCTTATAGCTACAAGATCTTTACTAATGAAGATAAAAGTGGCTGTAGCTCTACAAGCTCCAAGCTTCTTCACAGCCTAAGTGTTAAATCATTGAAAAGGGGAGGAAGAATTCAACCTTTCCCTATTGTCTTCCTCTCTGACCAGCAATAAGTTGTCCAGCTTAAATGAAGGTCTTTCTTTGGAGACTCTCACTCCAGGAGTTCAACACTGTCCAGTCCTGCAGTAATTTGGTGAACTCTACATTTCAGCCAGGCTCAGGTCAGGGAAGAAGAGAAAAATGAAGCAATGACCTGCAGCTGAGCAATCATTTCCAAGTTGACCTCTATGGACATTGACTGCCCTTCTTGCTGCTTGTGAACATACAGTTAATTTCTGCAATGCTGTTTTTCTGGGATGTTTTTTAAGGAGAGCGTTTTGCATGTTAGGTAAGGCAATTTAGCAGGCTGAATGGGTTTTCCTAGATGATGGAAGCGTGACTACTCAAGAAGTTGGCTTCTTCTCCTCTGAAATGATATAAAACTCACTGTTTGAAACATATAGTGTGAGATAGGCAATTTATAATGTATTTGCTTTGATTTCAGTAGCATTATTCATGGTTTATGTCGTCTTAAGTGACCATATACAGCCTGGCCATAGCATCTATTTCACATGGCTGAATAGGAGTCAGCCTTTCTCACAAATCCCTGCTTGTTACAGTAAAAACCTTCTGAAACACAAGCCAGGGTCTACTGGGGGAAAAGGAAAAAAGTGAAGAGAGAAGGCAGAAGAGATCAGATGATTTATTTGAAGACAAATTAATCCATTGAAAAAGAGAGATTTGGTTCTAGAAGTACTGAAAATGTGTAAAGGACAGTCATAAAACTGAACAGGAAACTGAAGTGAGAATGGCATAAGCAGAATGAAGATGGAAAATTAAGGCCAGACTGGGAATTCAAACTGTGAGATTCCACTGAGATAGTAAACACGGGAGTAATCTGCCAAATAGGGCCATTAAAGAAAAAATAGTTTGATGACTTGTGGGAAAGGCAGAGGTTTTTTAATTGAGAGAGTGGATTTAAGGATTTAGCGACACAGCAGGAACGTGGAGAAGAGATAAATGTAAAAGGCTTGTTGGACTCAGCAGACTTTTCCTGTTCAGCAACACATGTGCCTGTTTAACTCGTGTCTCTGATTTGTTGTTCTAAGCAAAGACAAGTAAAGGCCAGAGGAGGACAGTTCAGGCAGGTAGGAGAACTGCAGCCAAATGAGCTCAGTCTAAACCCTCTGAAATTTAGAGGAAAGAACAGGTTACATCAGAGAGGATTTTGAACTGATTTGTCATTTTGCTAGAGTTAGGTAGCACTGCCTCAAGAGTATGGGAGAAGCATATTAAAAAAAAATCAATAATTAAGACCTGTCACAGTCTGGTGAACCTCTTTCCAAGACTGGAGGACAGGGAAGGTCTTTTTTTCCCCTTTCTTTGGCAGTTCCTAAAAATGTTTACACAGCTTCTATTGAGTGATTAAAGTGGGTTACAGAGTGAGAGATGCTCAGGCAGATAATTACATTCTTCATAAACTCGTTATTTGAAAGTTAGGGGGAGGTGGAAAGCAGATAACAGCAAGGGTCATGTCCCACACGATAGGAGAGGAAAAGGTCAGTGAATATGTAGTGGAATTTGTCAGAATAAACCCTTGTAAGCCTGTTGCACGGGCATACTCTGAATAGCTATTTAGCACCAAAAGCAAAGCATCGAAGACTCTCGCAGCATCTCTCTGTGCTGCAAGGGAAGGCAAAGAGTCCAAGAGATGTAAATCCTGTGGGGCAGCCAAGAGCTGCACAAAAAGGGGAGGGAGAGCTGCGGAACCACTCAGTCAGGACTAGCTGGGATTTTTAAACCATCACAAGCTTTGAACTCTGCAGATTCCTAAAGGTGGCAAACTCAAAGCGCTCATGTGATGGTGGTGATGATGGGCCAGTGGTGATATCGAGACTTAGGAAATAAGACTTGAAACTCTCTCACCTCCTCTCCAGCCTCTTGGTGAAATCATGCCATATGTTTTCCCAGATCTCCTTCCTACCTACTTTCTCATTCACCCCTAGTACTATGAGAGTCATCACAATTTCTTGCTGTTCTCAGTGTCTCATTCAGATTCCTCTTCGGATTTGTCAGCCCTCACAAACGAATTTTAAATCACTGTCTCTGCCTCAAAAGACCAATAAATCTACTGTTCTGTGCATTCTGGCTCTCATTTCTCATCATGAGCTTTCTTGCTATTTTCATTCCATTTTATACTTCCCATCAAACCCATGCCCATTCTCTTCTCCTTTTCATCAACATGCCTTTCTTCCAGGTTTCCTTCTTTATTCTCTGCTCATTTAAAAAAAAAAAAAAAAAATCCTCTTAAAACACACTTCTTCCAGTAAAGCTTTCAATGTTAATCCCACGCAAACACTCATACCCACCAGAACCAGCTGAAGACTGGTCTGTAGCCAGCTGCTGAATCGGTAGCAAGTCCAATCTGTGACCTGAAGAGCAAGTTACGCTCGAGGACAGGTCTCCCTGTTCTTCATAGCACCGTGGTGTGTTCTTATTTGCTTGTTTTGTTTTGAAAACTATACTAATGCTGTGAAAGGTGTATCATACAGGGCTTTTGCTGGATTCACAGCCTGCTTCTTGGGCAAGCATTGCCAGAGGAGCTATGCTAGCAGTAGAGGCTCTTGACTGTAATTAGTTTACTTAGGGCTGGTGAACTTTCTGATCTGTAGTACAGATCTGTTCTCAAAAAGCCTGAAAATGAAAAATACTGATGCTAAATTGTTCTAGGAATTCACAGTTAGGTGCATCACCTCACACTCCAAATCTTTCCTAAATAAATGCATTGGCAAAGAAGCTGATAAGGCTGCAAGTGGAGTATTGCACTGTTCATACAATGTTCCTTGCTGCTTTCAAGACTTGTAAATGATCTTTGAAGCTTGCAATATCTTGAATTTAAGAAACGCATTATCATAGCAATGATAGGACGTTAATAAAAGGCCATTGAAGATGGTGGGAAGACTTCAATGGAGTTTGCATCAGGCTCTGAACATGGTAGTCCCTGTGGCTGTCTTGCATTGTAGTCTGCAGGACAGACTTCAAGAAGATTTAGTGAATCCAACTTAGTTTGCTTCCTGGAAGCAAAATTTTTTTGGTATGTTTAAAGTACACCAGCTATTTTATTCAAGGTAACTGGATGTATTTGTAAATTTAATCTGAAAAGGAATAAATCTTGGATAATCTTCAAACCCAGAGATTGTCTAAATAAGGAAAGGATTGAAAAGAAAGGAAAACATCAGGAAAGTAATGGATTGAGAGCTTCCTGGAGACAAGAAGCAGGTATAGCCAAATGCTGGAGTTGAGGATTATTTAAAATTCCTTTGACCAGTGTACTTCTTTGTGAAATGGATCAAATACTGTTTCTATTAGATGACAGGGGTTCATTTCCTTTCCTTAGATAAACACTTTAAGGTGCCAGACTCCTCTGTGAGATGATAAATGACTTCCTAGACGTCATCATAAAGGAAGTTGTTCCTTATAACTGTTCTAAATCTGTTACATATCAAATTTCCTGTGCATGGCTGCCATTCTGTAATGCTTTCCAAACCGTATTTCACAAATTCTCGGTGTGTCTTGTAACATCAAGACACTCACTTTACAGCTCTGTCTTTGGCACCGTTCTCAAAACACAGGAGATCATGGATTGGATTTGTAAGTTAGTATCACACATCCTGCCTACCTTGAATTACAAAAAATACACAGTTTGGATTGGTTATTTATGAATTTATAATTTCAGACGGGACTGTTCTATTTCAGTTCAGCCTGGTGAAGCTGAGAACAGCTGAAATCTGCTTATTTCAGTGATAGGAAATTCAAGAAGAGGGTTATTGCCTTCTTTGTTTTGGAAAATTTGGATTGTGGTTTATACGTCATACTGGAAATAACGATAGAATCTGGCACTCTGCTTGTACTCATGTACTTTCAGATTGACTGACAGGCCAGTAAATATCATGCCAAGCCTTTTGGGTCTTCATCCATTTCCTTTGCAAATACATTGTTAAAATAAGGCTCTCTCTCTTTTTATGGCACTTGACATTTGAGAAATGTTTATTGTCAAGAGCATTTGTTGCAGTCTCATTAGTCGGCATGTTATCAAATCCATTTCTTCACTGTCACAAAAGAAAGTTGCAGAGTCATAGAAAAGGAGACAGATTTTTGCAAGATCACAGACTTCTTCCTTGTGTGGCAATTGCATAAGCAGAAGGCAAAATACCTGATGTCTCTGTGTTTTTTCATCGCCACATATTCTTTACGTTGAGATTTGAGGCGTGTGCCTCTAAGAACAGCTATGTTTAAATCAATGGCTTTTATTAATTCCTAGTCTTGAGACACAGGAGAGACACTTTGAGCCCTCGCTTGGTCTTTCCTGTCACTGAAGCTGTGTACCTGACATTGTTCTTTGATGTTCCTTGAGTTTCAGGTGGGCTTCACAAGTCTTCAATTTCCTTCATCAAAACATCCTTTAGGAAGAACACATTAATCAAGTATTCCAGTTTTCATACAGCTCTGCTCTTGGTCTGATTCTGTAATACAACCATTAACCAATGCACACTTTTAGAGCAGCTTTCTGGATTGACATGTTCACATGCAATTAATTCAAATCACTAAGAGATAAGCACATAGTAACCTGAGGCACAGGAGCAACTCCCATCCAAGGCAGAACCACTAATTACATGATTTGTGTAAACGGTGGGAGAATGTTACAGAGGAGCATGGCTGAAACAGGAAGAAATGTGAGTGGGATGGATAAGGGAATGGGAAAAACACACAAGTCCTTGACATGCATGTTTGTATTACTTTCGGTTTAGCTTTAAAGCTGTTTGGGACCTGGTCACTCTGCTGCTTTGCCTTACAGTGACAAATTTGAAGTCTTAGAAAATAATAGTTTAAGTTATTCCAGGCTGGTGTTTGTTAAACAATCTTTCAAACACTAAATATATTAAAGCCCAAGCTGGTTTGGCCAAGAAAAATTGAGCAAAGTAAAATGTGAGTTAGCACCAGAAAATATCAAGCAGTAATGTGATCTACCCCAGGCTATTACAAAGTCATTAAACAGGAGGGTTGAAAGCCACCACTCTGGATTAAAATAGTACCATTAAAGCACTTGTTTTTGCTCTGTAGAGGTCATATTATTTTAATGTAAAAGATATCTACATTGGATATACGCAGGTATTCGATGTAGCTATGTTTAGATTCTGCAGCATTTTAAAGTGCATGGAGAAGCAGCTCCTCTAATTCTAGAGCAATTGGCCTCATTTCCAAAGGCGATGAATAGAGAAGTCATAGGAAAAGCCATATTTAAGCCTCTTGTATTGCTGTACCTCGTAACACTTGGAGTTGAGTTGTGTTTCTTTTCTTTTAGTTCCTTTAACTCGAGACTGCACTCCCAAATTTTAAATACTAATGAGTATATGAATGCAACCTTTATGCTAATATTATTGTTCTGATGTTGAGCACGGTGCTGGGCATTTTGATAACTGGATGTTTGATCTGAGCAGGGTTTGTGTGGTCACAGCTACTACTTGTAAGTTACACACAGAAGTGCCCATCCCAGCAATGTCAGCATGGAGGTAACAGCCCCTACTTTATCTCTAGCCCAATACAGAAGAAACCAGCTCCAGCACTTTCGCGTATCTTCCATGTGAAGAAGATATGTTTAGTAATATTTTCTGCATACATTACTTCACTGGAGGCAATGCCAAAGAGGAAAAGACAAATGCATGATTCCTATTCTAAAGAGTGTTATCAACATTTTACTCTACTCCTGAACTTGTTTTGAGAAGTAAATTGCAAGGAGATCCTATATAAATGCTAATCTGTCTATTAGCAGGATAGGCTCCTTAGTTGTTTTGGTGACTTCACTTTCCTTAGCAGAAGAAAGAAGATGATTGCCAAAGTTATTCCCAATTCTCGTGGAAAATCAGAGGCTTCAAGACAGATTTTTTTCAGTAGGAATTCAATCCTTGGAAAAACATCATAGATTCAGTTTGTGTGGACTGCTCATGACACCAACTTAGCAAAGCTGACTCTTCAAATCCATAATCTGATTAGTGAGAATGAAATACTCATGGCTCAACATCCGATGCTATGACTTAGGGGGACAGCATCTTCTAGTGAATTTGCAATTCCCTTGTCCTGGCAATGTCTCTAACTCAGTCTCCAGCAAACTGCCAGGACATTCCCAGTGCTCCTCTTCCTCACCTGGCTGCAGGATTGCAGGGCATCCAGCCTTGAGGTCCAAGTTCTGCAATCAGATGATTGTGACACTGCATTTATTTATTTTTAAGCAATTTTGGACAGAAGACAGATATCTGAATGCAGATATCTGACCTGAGCATAGTACAGGGAAATCATCTGTACAGATTTGTAACTATAAAACCTGCTTTCTTGGGGAATCATCATCCGGATTATCAAAGATCAAAAGGTCGTTCCAGTGATGTGCAATGTTTGCAATGATTTTACCATAGGTAGTAATTACTTTCAGCATTCATTTATTTTAATCTGTCACTGATGTGATTAGTGTTGTTCTTGAAATCTTGTCCTCCTTTAGCTTTTAGCAGTGAAAAACTCATCTTATTCTATTCCTCCTACTGTACCTCCAATCAATCTTTCAGCATGTCCCTGATCCTACTTCTCACCCTCCGGCTCAGTGGGGCTGCCACTGGCTTCGTTCTGGATACTGTAAACATCCTCAACATCAACTCATCGTCCTTATTTTTCACATCATTTACAAAGCCTAAAAATGTCAGTGTGTCTGAGAGCTGGGATCAGGACCTGATCATTGATACTAGCCATTTATTTATTTGCTTTTACACTGAATACTCAAATTTTAGTATTGTCTCTTTTCTTTTTCTTTCCTAGTTGTTTACATATACACACATATATATATATATATAAAGATCACAAGCCCCCTATCAGAGGCAAACTTTCTGGACTGTGTAGCACAATGGGCTGAGGTAGGAGATTGACTTCTTATTGCTGCAGCTCCCCATATGGGAAAGCACTGGATGCGTATACGGTCTTACACCAGAATACACCCAGGATTCCAAATTATTTACTTCTCTTTACATGCTTAAAACATCTGGTAGCCTCCATCAAAGATTCTTCTAATCACAAACTGTATCCTAGGGCTCTGGGTACAGAAAATACAGAAAATGTCTTTCCGCAAGAAGCTGTCAAAGAAAACGATCCCTAATGTGACCTCGCTTGTGAGACTGGATGTGTTCCAGTGTAGGGGAGACCTTTGAATCTAAAATGTATATAAACAGAAGTATACAAATCCAGCAGCAATACAGATCTTAAAAAACGCCGGGACATTGTCTTTACAAGAATAGTTCAAGAGCAGGACAGTTTATCGTGGCTGCTCTACCTAATATGGGAAGCAATGAGCGACGGCAACGCTTGGGAGGAGGCACCACGACTTGCTGGAGCCTTGGTTTGTGTGACGGAGCACCCGGACGCTGCCACCCCTGGGGATAACTGAGAAAATGCCTCTTAATGCATCCGTGCTGATAGAGCTTGTTTGCAAATATATTTAATTTCCAGTATGGGAGATATGTTCTCTTATTTATGATAGTCAAAACTCCTCTGGCACTGTGAATAAGAATGACCGTGCCTGCTCTGAAAGGTATTGAGGTGTCTCTCAATGCCTTGAGAGGGATTAAATATAAACATCTGCTGACATGAATGATGCCATGAGACATCCAACTGGGCTTGTACCTTCTGTTCTTATGAGCCCCAGAAAAGAATCTAACTCAGCCTCCAGCAATACATCTACACAGTACCAAACTTTATTAATTGACAGATCTCGTGTACTGTAAAACGTATCAAAGACTTCCCATTTGAAAAATGATGTAGATAAAGGGTGCATGCTAGCACTAATTGTACCTTGTTATGTTTGGGAAAACTCAAAACTGACTGAAAGAACAGCCAAGAAAAGCTGAGAAATCACTGCCACAATTGATTTAATGATATGATAAGGCACATATAAAAAAACTCTGCTTGCAACTGGAAGACACCTCTCCTGGTTTTGATTTGTTGCCAAAAGGAATAAAAGATACAACAACGAAGGAAAGAAAAAAGATATGAAGAATGTAATTTATCTTCTTTGTGATCATTTTCCTGAGATAAAACATCTTGTGAAATACAGAAGTACCAGGTTGAAAGCTGAAAGAAACTTGTATATTGATTTGAATATTATACATGGAGAAGAAGGAATAGGACATTATTTTTCCATACATGTTATGGTTATAAATTACATAAATTAAAATTGTTTGAATAAAATCATATAATGAAAAATAATTGTTACAAAATTTGAGCACTAGGGACTAAAACCCAAGAACATTAACAAAAATTGATTTACTTATTTCCCCATGGCAGAGATTAATGGCCCCTGGAATTCTAGATGTACTTCTTGCCTGTTCAGCTTCACTGCTCTCAATGTTCACGGTCAGCATTATAAAAAACCAAACCAAACCATCAAAACCCAAACTTTTTGCTTATCCAGATGGAATTGTTCTATCCTAGTTTTGTGGAGGCTTCCCTTTTGATGGAGTATTCTTTGTATTCTGTATGCTCCTTAACTTATTTCCCACAAACAGAGAAGAAATCATAGCACTCCTGGAAATAATTTTACGATATTAATTTCCTACCACATGAACAATCATGTCTAACATGTTCTTATGCATCTTCTTTTGCTTCTTTTCCCACCAGGCACTAGGATCTCACAGTAGGCCTTGTCACTATGCCAGGAAAAGCATTTATAGCATTTTTAGCTCATTTTCTAGTTTATTGCCAATGTGATTTTTTTTTTCCCTTTATTTTCACTCTGGTTAATGCATTATTGGAACATGATTTTGTGCATAGCTGTTACTGTATGTATGTACATGCACAGCTGCTGTCCTATTCACAAACACAGGCAGAAATCTGGACTCCCACTTATTGGCCACCTTGGCTTGACTGCTACAGCTGCCTGATGTCTACATCTGCTACTGGAATATTATATAATATAATATCAGCCTATCAGGATGGTAGACCAGCTGTCAGCAGGCTTGCTTGACAATACTCCTGAAGATATTTTCCAGGTCTTCTTTCAATAAGAACAGAATTTAGAAGCATGGGTATTGGTAAATCATATTATCCTTTGCTGCAAAATGAGTTCAAATTATCTTTTGAAGCCTCTGAGCTAAGCCTGTCAGGTATATTTTTCATGTGTAATAAGGAATAGAAGTGTGCCCAGGACAAGATTTAGTGCTGATTGAAAGGAGCTGGGCTATCAGGTCATGCTGTGCTGTAAGTGTGACAGACACTTGCCAGGGAACTGAGCCCAGGCTGTGACATTTCCAGTCCCAGAAGATTTTAAAAGCCCGGGGTCCATACAAAGAAGCTCAGTGTGTGTCCATAGGAGAGAGATTTAAAGGGTTGTTTCTGTGTCATATGTGGAAAAATCTTTAGGGTACTTTTGTGTGCACCTCTGGGTACTTTAAAAGAAATTGAAGGTGTGTTTTTCAGAAACATTCGTTATTTGTCTTAGTGAAGTCCTTTACCTAGAATTTGCATACTAAATGCATTTCTAATGTTTGAATCAAATATTACGTAAGTCTGAAAGGATATTAAATATTACTATTGGGAAAAGGCAGACTGTTCTCTCTTCTTCCTCTCCGAAAGTCCTCCTTTGATTTACTGCTTTCTGTAGTCCCAAATGTAAATAGTGTCACAGCAAATAAGTGTTTAGTGTCTGTGAAGTTTATTCTATTGGTCTATTTAGGTTCTTAACTCTGAGTTATAATGCATATAAATTAGTGGCCAGTGAGTGTTGTTTAATTATCTAGAAGCCTTGTCATTGACAAAGTGACCTGTGCTGGCTTTCTTGCCAGGAAGAATTGAAGTTGTTATGCTAAACTCTGGACAATTTGATGTAAATATTTACCCACTCAATAAAGAGGTGCTAAAACTAATGCAGCCTCAGGATGTTAACTCCTGGAGATCACACAAGTTCTTATAGGAAGCCAACTTCATGTTGTACAGGGAAACTTCAGATCTCGCTATAGTAAATGGACAGTTGCTCTAACAAGGTGATGATAAGAGAAGTTTGGACTTGACCATAAGCATGTCTGAGAAAAATTATACACACACCCAGAGGGATCCACCTCTCTGTCTGTGCTCCCAGATGGTGTCCATCATTGTGTGCTGGCTGACAGGGTGGGTTTTTTCAGTTCTGAGAGTGAAGGTCAATGCAAAGACATAGATCTCAATGCCTATAGTCATCTAGTGCTGCCTGAGATGCTCTAAAGCCTCCACCTGGAGCTTCAGGAGCATCCTGCAAGTCTTCCAGCACATGAATGTATTAGCTAGGGCTGGCACAGGTCAAATGGGATGAGACACGGGTGTGTGAGCAACCAAATCAAGCCCTTGTCCTCAGAAAGTCAGAACGATAAATAACTCCAAGGTCTGGAGTTTTGGTCACAGTTTCTGTCAAAATCAAGGTAGCAAATAGCTAGTGACTTTGGTTTTAGCAGCTTGTTTCCATATTCCTCCTGTGATGGACAAATTTATAGCAACTAATCTAGTTGAAGATGTTCCTGCTCCTTGCAGGGGTTTAGACTGGATGACCTTTAAAGGTCCCTTCCAACCCAAAATATTCTGTGATTCCATGACACAGTACATTATAAGTGAATTGTAGTATCGTCTTTTCTTCTGATACATGGATCAGGTTTGTTGCTCAGGACAGTATCAGATCCATTGGTTTCACACTGCTGCCAGAGGGCTCAAACCACTTCCATCTGGATGCACATCACTTGTGATCACTGGAGTAACCAAGCTGTCTCCCAGAATGAGAAAATCAGTGCTTGAGCAGCAAACTCTCAGAAAAATACTTCAACGGCCTGTAGGCAATAGGACATCTATTTCTGGGCTCCCCATTCGCTCCTCCTGACCCAGAAGTGGTCAGGCTTTGTCCTTTGAAGCTGTCTGATACACATGAGGATGCTGCTGGACAAGGTTCTTTGAACTTTCACAACCATGTGCATGACTCCCAAGGCCACCATCTGCATCATGCCGGGTAGTTCTGCTCCCTTCAAGGCAGAAGCCCTGCAAAGTTGGGGTCATCTCTGTCCCTCAGGGGAGGGAACAGCTGCTGCATTTGGTTTCCATCTGCTACTTGGCCCCTCTGGTCAGTGAACTACACAGAGATGTGTCTGTTAAGAGTGGGTTTTCCAAAAATGTTTTCCCACAAAGACAGTTTCAAGAATTCCTGGTTGTGCCAAGAATTCCTGCTCCGCTTTGTTGCCCCGTTGCCACCTCCAAGTGCAGGTTGCTCATGGTCCTGAACATCACATGAAGGACAAGAGGACCACAGGGCTTGCCAGGGCTGGAGTTTCTGAAGAGATGTGGTAGGAATAGCAGTACATCTCGTGTGACGTTGTCTTCTAGAGTGTTTGGGAAAATTTTAGTGCACAACCTGGTGTGGGTTGCCCAGACTGAGTGTGGGGGTGGCCCTCAGAAAGGCTTCAGAGCCCCACATGGTCAAGATTGACCCTGGCTCAGTTCCCTGGGGACTCTCAGGACATCCCGGGACAGAACAGAGTCAAAGGCTTTCACTTCCATAGTTGCCATTGGGAAAAGCATATGAGGACAGTGGAGAGGTGACCCTCAACATCATGAATAGGGACTGCTGGTGGTGTCAACCATTTTGCAGAAGACAAAAAGGGAGCAATAACTGTACCAGCAGCTCTGGGTAGGCAGGTGTGCTGCTGTCTGTGCCACCATCGGTGCTCCCACATGGGATCATGGAGCCACAGCATTATTCCATCCAGAAGGGACCCCAGGAGACCTTCCCTTCAAGCTCCTGCTCCTGCTCGAGCTACGAGGTCTGACCTGGTTGCTCAGGGATTTATCTGGTTGAGTCTTGAAAACCTCTCTGGGCAACATGTTCATCTTCATTTCCACCCATTATCATCCCTGGTAGACAGATTAAAGCCAGCGTGGATACATCTGTCTATTCTGAACTCACACCTTCCTTTAGAAGCACAGGCTTGTCCTGAAAGCTCTCATTTTTGCCCGATAGAGAAACTGGAGAACAGGGAATTCATTTTGCCTCCAATAAATGGCAAAAAGTGTCTCTATATTTGTTGTCTGCTGCAAATCAAGAACCAACATTGTCAAGATTATCAGGGAAAGTGTATTTTATCTTCACTTTGGGGAAAAACATAGATCTGCTGAGCTTAAATTGTTTCCAGCTTCTTCTAAGAGAGGAATATCCCAGTTTGCAATTTCATCTTCCTAAAACAGTGGTATTTACAGATGATTATTGCAAGCCCTTTTCTGGGGTTTTTGTTAGAAGCCAGTAGTAATCTAAAAAAGAAATGATCAGACAATGAGTCTGATACACATATTTGGAATGCCAGGAGCTGCTTTGCATAGATTTAAAAACACTCAGACAAAGTGCTTACTGATTCTGTATCCCCCAGAACTGCCACTTGCTGATCACACAAGGCAGAATATCTGTTTGAATTCAAGATAAATACAACAATAAATAAAGGAGCAGGGATCAATTATTAGCCTATGTTAAGAAAATATACCAATGCTATTCTTGATTTGTTTTTTGCTTGTCCTAAAGTGGAAGATGATGAAAGTACTCAATAGGAATTTGCTCTCAGGGGTTAATTTTGCTCCTTCATTCTTCATGACATAAAACGCACTTTAACGAGACATCAAAATCATAAATTGACATAACCAGGGACAAGTTAATTTATATCTCCGGAGAATCTGGCTCCACATGTCTCAGATTAAAGCTGCCATTCTGTGACTCTCTCCTCTCTCCCTTGCTGTTATCTCCTCGCTGTCTCGTTGGCTGCAGAAGGGAAACCAATGGCTCCGACCACCCACAGCGCACACTCAGCAGCTGCAAAACGTAGGTGCCAAGAACCAAAAAATGCTGCTTCTCTTGTGGCATCTCTTGTGGCTGGTCCTTTGGTTGGCATCAGGAACAGGGTTTGATGCCAGCCAGGGAAATTCTTTTTAAATGCAGCAGGATAACATCCTTGCCATGTTTCCCTCAGTCTGAGTGTTTCCTCTGGGGAATTTGCTACTCAGTTGTATGTACAAAAAGAGGATCTTATCGGGAGGGGGTGTGTTTTGGGGGGGTATGCTCTGTGTTCAAGGCCCTGGTGACTCGGATTGAGCGTTCTCAGCACTTTATGGGAAAACAACCATCGCCCACCTTGGCTTTTATGGGAGCAGAAGAATGTGAATCAAAAATGAAATTCACATAACATTGTGGGTGGCCTTCTCTGCTATGCGGAATATCTTTGTGTATGCTCTTGTCTGCCATGACTTTGAGAAAAGGGCCCTTCACTTGTATAGCAACAAACTCATAAGTCAGAGTGTTTACGTTCCGAAGTACTATATCATATTTCCTGACTAAGTTAATGAAACAAATTAAGCAAAACTCCACACAGATTCCCGTATTCACAGAAAACTTCGCAAAATTCTTACAGATCCTGCTGAGCTTTATTTTCCATTTGCTAAATATCACCAGCCGACTTACCTACACTTCCCTTTAACATATCAAGGAACGGAGGGTTAAGTTGTAACACTCTTTACAACTACATCCCACTTCTTTTCATTTTCCAAAAGTTGCAGTTTTCAAAGTGACCTAGTGGATCAGTCAACTTCACGGGGACCTGACATACGTTTAAATTAAGAAAATGATTGATGACAGGGTACTTTGAACACACGTTTTCCTGACTTGGATCATTAAGCAAATGAATAATGAAATTAATTCAAGGAGAATGCTGTAAAAGCATAGATTTATAAATGTTTGCCGTGCTGGATGTTCCCCAAAGAGATATTGTCAGGTCTTAGAAACAATCTATTTATAGTCAGTGAGATGTGTCCAGGAGAGCTCATTCACAGTAAATGGGTCTGTGCTTGTGTTTTATTTTTCTGATCAGTTATGAAACACAGGAAAAACAACGCAGTGTCCATATCTGCACCTGAAGAAAAGTCTTTTCACAAAATACAAGTGGAGCTTGAATTTCAAACTGGGTTTGCAACCCGTTTAATGCAGCTTTAAACTGGTGACACATCCACTTTCTGTGGCAAGGCACCGTGAAAGAAATTTCAGCACACATATGAAATAATGTTATTCAGGAGATATTTATGCATTTACCTGATCGTTCTTTTACAAAAATTACTTTTTTCAGGAAGGGGCCTCAGGAATTTCCTCACCTATAAAGTCCCATTGACTGCAATGGAATGGCTCATATGAGTAACTGATCCCAGAGTGTACAGGCAGTTCATAAAATGCCCTTTTACTATCATACTTCTTTAGTTGTTCCTTTAAGAGTTTCATATTTACGCAAATGTTCTACAGTACAGCAAATTTCAAAATTAAATCTGTGCATAAGTTAAGGCTATGCAATAAGTTGTATCTATACACTGTGAATAACATGCTACATTATTCTTAAATAAATACTTAAATCAGGTTTTGGATGAATTGAAATGTGAATACTTGGATAGTAAAATAAGGATTTTTCCCCTGTCAACTCAATGATGTTTTATGCCGGTTTTCTGCTGATTTTTTTTTAACATATTCATGACAAAATTCACTTAGTAAAAATGAACTTTGCCACATTGCTGGTCTTTCTCTAACCTCTCTAATCGTTTTCTACCAAAAAATTACAACACTGCTAAAAAATGATTGAAAACAGTGACTAATATAGAATGACAGGAAATATCATGTCTCTTAAAAATATTCCTCCAAATTCACCCTGCGTCTAACATAAAAAGAAACAATTGGATTCTAAACTATGCATAGTTTTAAGGGCTCACTCTTAGCATCCATTTTTAGAAATACAGAACAATTCCTCCAGCTTTTTTAAATAGCTGAGACTTAATGTGCCATAAAAACATACTGTAAATATTTCTGTTGCTGCAATGGTGTCTCCGTTACCACAAAGAGTTGCTAGGATATTATCTGTGTGTCAGGAAGTTTGTTGTGCCTTCATAAAGGAAAACCAACGGTCATTTTGATACATTATGCAAATAATATCCTGTTTTCTCAACAAATTCCTGTGGAGCAATCAAAAAAACTCCCAGACTCTGTGCAATGTTCATCTAGATTCCTGTATTTTGCTGTTAGTCACCGTGCAAGCAATACTTTCATTTTTGCTGCAGTGATTCCAGTCGTAAATAAACCTGTGGTTCATTGAATTCAGTGCTAGAGGTCACATTGCAAACATACATATAGAAAGCATTTTCCAATTAAGAAACAGGAAAAAACATTTAGAATGTTATGAATAAATCATATTTGTCATCAAAATAATGTTTAGAAAAAAGGCTGTTTAAGTGACAGCTCTGTTTAACGGATGGTTATCAAGTAGTGATGTATTTCATTGAGATGAGCACATGCAGTAAAGTGCTGAAGTTAATAACTGCAAAAGAGAAACAGTCAAAAAACTTTTGCTGACCCCTATGTAGATGACATCTTAAAAGAAACTGTGATAGAATTTAACATTATTAGAGTACTTGTGATGAAAGGAGGAAGTTGTTTTTCCTGTAAAACACATAATTTCCTCTTGAATTGTCTTTGAAGTTCCCAAGGTTTGTTTTTTTTATTAGATCTGCAGCAAATCTCTTCAGTCTTAGCTTAACTCTAGGCAAGCCACAACTGTGCTGCGCTGTGTTTGAGCATTGAAGTCACAACCAGAAAGTGAATTTTCTATAAACAGAACATGAAGTTCCCTGAGTTTATTGCCTTAGAATCCAAGTAGGTCATTATAGAAAGTAAAGCAAACAAACAAAATCCCCAGTCAACCAGCCAACCAACCAACCAATCAGCCAACAAACCAGCCAACCAACCAACCAACCAACCAACCAACCAACCAACCAACCAGCCAACCAACCAACCAACCAACCAACCAACCAACCAACCAACCAACCAACCAACCAACCAACCAGTAGTGGTGAAATCTTCACCTGGCAATACTAGCAATATTGAAAGGATTATAATGCCTGTTGACATGTTCACATATATATGTAAGATAAAAAGTAATATTGGACTTTACTACTTATTTAGGTGTTATTCCAAACAATCCCTTTAATTCCTCACTCATTTATTTTCATTAATTTGGTCTTTGTTTACGACTGTTTGAGTAACGACTGAATGAAAGGCCTCCAAATTATGGTTATTTTCCCTTGTTTCTGAAGTCAGCTATGTTAGTCTTTGATTAAATATATACGATATAAACCATGGCCCAAACCTTAACCAAATGTCCTTAATTTTTGTGGAGCTCAGCAAGCCTTTACGTTTGTTTGTGTTAATGGTTTTCGGTGTTGGGCAGAAGCAAAGGCTCTGAGTAGCACAAAAGAACATTTAGCGCAGTGTTGCTGCCCCAGCCGGGTGAGGAAATGTCAATATGACAGGAAGGTCTCATGAGACCTGCAGTGTGAATTCCAAGGATAAGTTATTCAAACAAGTATGAAGTGAATGATGGTAAATCTATTGAAGTTTGACTCATTGCTAATGTGGTTTCTGATGGCATTTTTTTGTGTAGGATCAGAAGAATGGAAAGGATGAAAGGAAGTATTTTTCTGAGGTAATTACAATGGAACCTGTGGTAAATCTGGTTTTATCCAGCAATAGTTGGAGCAACAGCACAGTGGGCTCATTATATGTTTTCTTTATACAAAGGGAATTATAAAGAGGAATTAGACACCTTCATAGGGTTTTAGTGGCATGTGGTGTTTTTAATCATGCAGCAGTAAGCTAGGAAAAAATTAATGACCCTATATCCCAAATAGATGTCCTAAATGCTTTTCAGTTTAAAGTCAGGTGTAGAAAATCATTCCCATGCTTTGGTATTATACAACTAATATTGATTGATGAATCAGAATTATTTGTGTTTTAAAGCCACTGCACAGGATGTCCTCCAGAAATGAAAGGAGAACATTGTAAAAGAGCTGGGATGTGCTGCCCCTTCTTGAAAAAACAATTTCTCCTTGGCTTTAATAAAACCCACAGCAGGCTCTGAAGAAAACAGCAATAGTCCTGATGAGTTTTTAAAACATGATCAAACAGGGATGGAGTTTGTGCCAAGCTGGGCTGCAGATGGCGCATCCAGCAGGTACAAGAGCATCTTCTCCCTGTAATGCATGTTCCTTATCTTTGGAATCTTTTCTCTGTTCATCTGCTGCTTGATTCCTTCATCTCAATATCGATTCCCAGCTGCTGAAGGGATTGATGCCACCAGCCTCGAGTCCTCCCGGGGGGCTGAGGCCAAGGCCAACTGACCCAGGAGGTGTTAATATAAAGTTAAGGATAAAAAAAGACCAAAAAAGGTTAATTAGTATTTCATGAAACAAAAACCACTTTAAAAGAATATTTATGCTGGGAACTTGTGAGCACCTGGAAGTGCCAGGATTTGCCCTGACAAAGGCAGGAGCACTCAGAGGTGTATTTTTGCAGCATTCATTCAATATGATGGTCTTTGATTCAACATAGTAGTTCAGCCTACAGAAAGCTTTGAAAAGGCTCAGTTTTCTGGCTTTTCACCTTTTGAAAGATAAGCATTTCCCTTAAATCTGCATTTTTCTGTCGCAATCCATGCTCAAGGAGACATTGTGAAAGATATTTCAGAATACTTACAAAAAATCACGATTACACGCTGTTTGACTTTTGATAGTGCTTAGAGACAGCCCCAATCAGAAAACAAGGTTTACAGAAATGCTGGCAACTTAGGGCAAATATTTTATGCTTAAAAGAACACTATAAATAACAGAAAGATAAGCTGGAAATATTCTTTATCAGAACTGAATTTGGTTTACTTATTTCAAGGATGAGTAACGTATTACATGCATGTATTTAGCATTCATATCGTTAGATCTATTTATAAAAAAGCTAAATAT
The DNA here is from genome assembly GCF_037038585.1 of Patagioenas fasciata. Classification (NCBI taxonomy): domain Eukaryota; kingdom Metazoa; phylum Chordata; class Aves; order Columbiformes; family Columbidae; genus Patagioenas; species Patagioenas fasciata. The sequence goes on along the minus strand of NC_092524.1, from coordinate 3,215,938 downwards.
GAAGTATTTATTTTAAAGCATTCATAGGAATGGAGATGGATGTGTGGTATACCCAAAGGTATACAAACCTATTTTTCTTCTATTCACATTGTCTAAAATCGTAGTGGGGCAATAGCAGGGTGAGATAAAATATATGTTCTGCTGTCTCTAAAGAAAAGTATTGTGTTACAGACAGGGAAATCAAGTACAATAAGAGACTTTGTATTATAATTCAGATGTAGAAGCAGTTCATATTTGTAAAGGTGTTTGAATAATACATTACAACACTGTACACTGTTGTTGTAGCATAGTTCACACAGCAGATAACTTATTTTAGCTGAGAATATACAAATAACTATGGTTTTCTAAGCCTAAAGGTTTTTAATAAAATAATTCAATTTGAAGAGTTTGAGAACAGAATGTATTTTGAAGGCTTAAAGTGAAGCAATGATATCGTGACATTAAATATTATTTTCAGGGAGTCTAAATATTTCATCACTGTTAATTCCCACATAATATCTCCCATATCTTTTAAATAAATGATCTATTTTTTCATCCTGTAAGAAATGAAAAATAGAGAAATGACTTGGGGTTTTTTTTCAGTCCTCCTGATCTGTAATTCAGATAAAGGTTTTTTTCCTCCCTGCTCTGTCTTTCCATATAAATATGTGATGAAAAATAGCTCCTGCTCGGTATTGCCTAATGCATGCCCTGTCCTTTATTTTGAGCAAAATCTCCCCATCACCTTCAATGAACTAAGGTTGATGTAAATATTGGTGCATTCCAGCTGTTTACCATTGCTCTGCTCTCAATAATTACTATAGACCGCCCTCCAGCCATGTTTACCAAATATTCTCCTTCTACCAAGATGTCTCATAACGTTTATTTTGGTTTGAAACCTGTGAAATCTTGATCCTGCTGAAGGGGGAGAGTAAAATCTCCCCTTTCCCTAATGGGTTGAACGGATGTCACAGTTTCTGGTGATACAAGTTCCCATTCAAATCAAAAACGAAGCTCAGACACCTGTTGAGATACACAGACTTTGCTAGATGTCCACGCACTACAGAATTTAAAATACAAGTAGGCAAGACACAGAAAGGAATCAAAACTAATTATCTGACAGATAGGGAATGGAAGCTCAAGGAAAGACCTGTTTAAATTCACACAGAAACCCTGTGATGGGCCTGAGAAGTGAATTCCGTTTTACTGAGTCCTGGGCCAAGGTACTTATTCATCCCCAACTCTTTTTATCTTTAATTAATAATAGTTTTATTGAAATATGGTAATTATAATGCTTGAGTATGATCAGTGTTGCTAAGAAGGTACAACCAAACAGACCAAGAATAGAAAATAATAAAGGCACAGAGAGATACTAAATGTCATATATTACGTGAATAACAGAATCGAGGTCCTCTGTACTTTTTGCTGTACTTTTAGGATTCCTTTGAGAATCAAGAGATGGAAACTCCCATGGACTAGCACTTTGAGAGAAGCACAAGCATCTTTAGTAGCCTGTGTACAAGAAAGGCCAGGTTTCTTACAGTTTCATTCTAAATGATGATCATATTGTAGAAATACTTCATATAAATTCAATTACTTTAATTCAGAACTAATTATACTGTAATGCGACTTCTTCATTTGCACTGTTTCCTGCAACCTGGGTGTTTTCAAAGCACAGCACATCTTATGTTGATCGAACTTGTGGAAACTACTAAGCAATAATTTAATGCCCCTGATTAAAGGTCTTACAATTGGTCAGCCAAGGCTATAGCTTGCATTGACTTTAGAAATGCTCCTGAACTCTCAAGAGCAACTCCTACATATCAGCTGCTGTGGATATTAATAACATGCAGAGACATCTTTGGCTATAGCGATGCAGGAGCTCCTCACCTGGTGTGGTGGAGCTCCCTATAGTGAGGGTAAAATTCACCTACATTGGCAGCAAAGCTGCTTTGCAGGTCACTCCAGCTCCTGATGATTCCCAAAGGAGCTGGGGACCACCCTAAATGTCACGATCTTCCAAACAAAGTGCAGAAAACACGTCTTGCATGTTGATCTTTCTCTAATTTGCGTACATAGCTCTGCGTGACTTTAAATACATGTCAGTGAGCATGTGTATATATTATAAAACATACTCCACTGTCCATTCTTCTCCCACTGGGTAGAAGATGAGAGAAAAGCCCACGGCAGATGTTAGTCTTGCTGCTTAAACCCTGCTGAGGGGCATTCAGATAAAGGAGTAGTGAATGGTTATAAGAGTCTACGGAAGAGACATATTTCTATCCGCGAGATCAGAGTCTATGATGTGATGAATCCCAGTAGTGCCACTGACTCACACTCCCAGGCAGAAGCTCTTCAGAAGGAAAATGAGAAAGAAGAGACCTCAGAGGGAAATGTCAGGGTAGTCATTTTCTCATAGGACTCTTTTTGGCAGCTGGAGATAGCGACTCCGTAATAACATGTTGAAGTTTGGAAGGGGGATTCCTCCGGAACGGAAATGTCCTTAGAAGGACCATTTCCTTAACTGAATTCAAGCCTGTGGGAAACTGTTACCCTATGACGAGCTCTTCTAAACTAGATAGGATTTATATTTATTCTTAAATTGTGTTTTATTTTCGGCAGCTCCCCCACTGTGACTTGACATCCCAGAAACAAGACCCTTCTCATTCTCAGAAGCCAGAAACACTGCTAACAAAACTTACTCAGAATTGTCTTCATCAGCTCTACTTACTTGATAACATTTTCTTTCCATTCAGCTATTCCTTTCTCTACTAATTCTGGAACAGCTGTTGTGCATATGAAAATTTAAGACCATTTTGCTGGAGACATATAATTCAAATCAAGAGAAGCAAAGAAAAGAGTTTTATCCCTAACTTGATTATATTTCTGTTTTGTGAGGTTTGGATTTTGCATGGTGAGACTTAGAGACAGGTGCTGAATAAACGCTGTCTTGGAAGAGAGCCCCAGTTTTGAGGTTTAATTCTGAGTGGATGTTGTGGGTGTTGGGGTGTCTAGAAGATTTAATTCACTCTATTAAATTCCCATTGTAATTTTTCTCAGCTACATGACTGCAACAGCTCATCTTGCATTGGGATGATTGTTTTAGGCTTTTTGCTTCCTCTGCAGACCTTGCAATCTCAGTCTGAGATCTAAGAATGAGACTGGATTCATTCCTAATTGCACACCCTCACAAGAAACAACAGATTTGCCAGTTTGCCCAGTGTCTTCCGTGATATTTCTTAATCTCATTAACTCCCCGAACTCTATTAATGTGAAACGTACTCATATAATAGACTATTCTGCTGATTATGTGCAATGTACGGACAGCTTCTAGATCGATATTCGACTTTTACTGGTTGTTCAGATTTGGCAGTAGTGATGAATGGTAAAATCTGCTATTAATAGCTGAAGTGTGATTCCACACAAGCACAGCAAGGGGCTGACACTTTCCCTGATGTTCAAAGCAGAAGCACAATCTAATATTTTGTTCTATACTTGCCCTATAAGTCTTCCAGTTTTCACACAAGGGTGAGAATTCGGTGACTTCTGGTGTTCCATTTCCCATGAGACTTCGTTGCGTACACTGACATCTCTTGGAAAAGCTGCTGAAAATTCAGGAGTCTTTTAACTGATGAAGTGAAATTCTCTCCCAAGCGAGAGACACGCTGGGTCAGGTGCTGTTTTAAACCTCCTTTGAGGACTAAGCAGCAACAAGAGGGAGTTATTAATACTTTGCCAGCCCTCTGCCAAGGGAGAGCAAAAGCGCCAGCGAGACGCTCCATGGATGGTGTGTTCTGATGCCAGAGACTGCTGGGGCCTTGGATTGGCAATTTGGCTTGAATCTCATGATGTAATGGGCACAAATCCTAGAGGAAAACGCTCCCACGCTTCAGGTTTTGCACCTGAATTCAAATATTCCCACTGTCCATGTTAGAAGTCAGCAAGGACATAATGACATCCTGTGCTACACGTCGCCACATCAAATAATTACGTTTCAGGGACTTTTCTTTTCAGAAACACAACTAAAAAATCTTTCTGACATGCAACCAAACCACTCTTTAGCACTTGCATTCAGCTCAGTGTCTAGAGTTCAAATTTATGCTAATAGACAGGTAATCTGGAGGTTTATGTTATAGATACATTTTTTCATGCCTGTAAGCAGGCAAGAGCTATTAAAGCCAGTTAAAATCACTGAACTCCCTTTGTTATTGTAGTTGAACTTGGAAAAAACAATGCTGAGTTTTAGATTTTCAGAAAGGTGAAGAGTATCTCTGTTTCACTCTTAAGGTTGTTGCTGTTTTTCATAATGAACTTGAATTACTTGCCTGGTAGTAACACAGGCACTTGCAGAACCAGGTAATGTGAAATATTATTAATAACAGTCTCTTGCCAGACTTAATCCCAGAGCCAAAGCAGCAAAATACCTACAAGTTTCAAGGGAAAAGATGGTTTGTGCTTGGTCAGAGTGTGCTGCAATAGATATTCTCTGTATGGTTAATATTTTTTGTGATCCCAGATCATCTTGGAGGGGAAAAAAGGGAATAAAGCTCAGATGCCAATGCCTTAGTGCTTGGGACTGATGATTGTGCATTTTCTTCTCTCACAGTGCATTTGTACAGGCATTTTATGCTGTAAAACTCCAGTAAAAATCAGACTGGTGGGTTTTTACAGCACCTCAAACACCTTGCTTTGTGTGAATCTTGGATGAGCAAAGTCTTCTTGGGTAAATTTTCTCTCCTCAATCTTCCATAATCATTTCTTTTATTACACTTAAAGCATCTCTGATACGTTCATAAAAATATAGTCATACTTTTATTTGTAATTTAACGCCTCTAGAAACCAGACTTGGCAGCCAACACACGGGCAAGCATTGACATGTGTCTTGTGAGAACAGCTTCTTCCTCTTGAATAAATGCCATTAATGTGCTGGGAAGTTCTGTGGTGATTCACATCTGAACACTGCAGAGCGGGACAGAGGTTTTAAATGCTACATCTACGTTTAGGTATAGATTGCACCAGGTAATTAACCTGGAAAATGGGATGCAGAGCAACGTGAAAATTCTTACACAGACTAGATTTCCAGTCACTAAATATTGCATAATAATCTAAGAGAAATAGAAATCTTCATTATGAAGCTTAAAAAGAACCTCAGGATGGAATGCACGTTGAGCGTAATCCTGTCTAATTTCTACTTCGTCAGCTGTAAAATTCATCTGCTCATTAAAAAAAAAGTCAACTAAACCAAAGTTTATGAAACGTATGTTTGCATTTAAAACTGTTTTGCTGTTCATTCTCAGATGACTCTGGAGACATGGCCTGTGTTATAATACCACTTCCATTAAACATTGGAAGCTCAACTTTTTGCACAAAAATTCACACAAACATTCTGCTCTTAATCTAAACAGAGGGGTTATGAACTGAACCTTCAAACAGAAACATTCAATATTTGGCTTCTCAGCTCAGTAGCACCAATATGCTATGCCAACTATCATGCACTGTAATTAATAATTGTTGTAAAAAATGATCTTTAAGGCAGAATATCCACTGCATATAGCTTGTCTGCTTTTTTAACCAAATAAGGTAATAGGGCATTTTGCTGTTTATAGTAGCAACATGAAATACGATGTTTCAAACTGTTAAAGAAAACACATTTAAACTTTTCCTGCCCATTTCCAAGTTTCTTCCACTTCTAAAAAGAAAATTAAACCAAACCAAATCTGGTTACGGTTTTCTAGCAGATTTACAGAACCCTCCATTTTTCACTTTTCAAAACACTTTAACAAAGCTGCGGAGACGAACAACATATCACCCAAGTTCTGGCATTTGCGCGAGGATTGTACACACAGTTCAGAAAGAGTAAACATGCAAAAATCAATGCCAGAGAATGACAGAAAGCGGAACTAATTAAAGACGCCCAAGCAAAAGGGATCATTTTCTAAGACAAACACATCAATGTTTATCACACAAATACAGTTGGTGCTGTAGTGAATCTGATGGTATTTATAAATACAGATCTGGCACAATAACATCTTGGTAATCATCAAATGAATGCTAATAAAAAATATATGAAAACTTAAGCCCTACACTAGATGACTCTCAAACTGCTGCTTTAGCCTCTTATCAAAACTTCAACATTATCTCGTCTCGCACCATCCTAAAATTTTTAACGATCAAACATTTGTTGCTGTTCCCACTTGACACTGTAACTTCATTGACTTAACCAGAGTTGCTTTTAATTACACCAGCGAGATTCAGACCATGTAGTCCTCATTAAACATTTCTTTTCTTACGTTTTTCTTACCCTGCAAGTCCAGTAGCTATTTCACAGATGCCAGGTCAGGTTTTTTGCATCTGTTGAGTGTTTGATATTCAACAACAGCAAATTGACATGACCCCAGAATGCTGAAACTACCATCAGCACCCCCCTTTTTTCACAGCCAGGTTCTTTAAGGCAAGGCACACATATTTATTAGTACTTTGCTCTGTTTCTAGCACGGTGTGCCATGGAAATAAAGACATGTGAAGGGAGCAACTATCACCTACACAGAGGGTAGAAAATGGTGAGGAGGGATGAATGTATGGATGTGTTTGAGTTTTATGAGCTCTGTGTGCTTCTGAATTCAGGTTAATTGTGTTTTTCTGATTCCCCGGTGTACTTTGTTATCTAGTATATCTGAGATTTCTGACTGCTTTTGAGTTTTAACCATATCAAATGCATTCAGGAAACACTGGTTCCCTTTAAGCTACAGCTCCAGAGCTCATGAATGAAATTCAGCTGTGCAAAGTTCCTGCTGTCATCAATACAAATTCAATATGCAAAACAAAGGGGGAGTCTGCAGCAAATCTACACAGCACAGGTAAGAAAGAGAGCTGTGCCTGGAAAGATTTACTTTTGAGCGTGAGGTTTTGGGTTTGGAAAGGTTAAGGTGCTTTGCTTTGGTAGCATTGTCTCTATCACATCAAGAGTGTCTTTTTATTTTTTACATTGTCTTGAGTGGAAATTTAAATGCAACAGCAAGAAAACCAGGTTGTATTCATCATTTGACTTTATTTCTGCTTGGCTGATTAGTAAGAGAATTTCCTGCCTGCAGGAAAGATCCGTGCTTTGGAAAGAACACTTTATTCCAGGTTGATTGAAACATTATATGTTGTAGCTGACACGGCGAATGAAATAAAATTCAGGAAGTTTGCATTGCTGCCTGAAATGAAGTTTTATCGGACCTGACATCCATGATGTTAGAAGTTCCAGTATCCACAATGGGGCATTTTGTAGCTTTTCTGTGATTGATTCCAGTTCAGGCTCTAGTGTCACATTTGGCACCACAGTTATTTAAGATGTTAGAAGGAGCCCTTCACTCTTTCCCCTTTTCAGAGCTGCCTGCTGCTCTGGACCATCACCAGCATAGGTGCTGTCACGTTGTGAAATGGCTGGAGGAACTGATTCAACTGAAAACAAAACAAAACGTTCTTTTCCCCCTCCCTATTTGACGAAACTGTGTGAGTAGTTTCTCTTATTCTTGCAGACACAGAGTGCAAAGGAGTAAGGGCAGCAATAAAAGGCCCAGCAAGGATTAAGCCAGTGCTGCCACCAAAATGTATTCCTGCAGAACCATAATCACCGTATAATTTCATTATCATGCATGGACTACCATGCTTCCCTAAACCAACGCATCCAAACCCCCGAAGACTTGATTTATCTGTCTGAAGGAGATATATTAAGTACCATGCGTGGATGAGAAACAGATGTTTTGTGTGAATGTTAAAAATTCCAGGACAGTTTTTACAATGATAAAGATTGCCCTGGTGTCCTTGGCCACCTTCCCTGGTGTTGTCATTTGTCTGTTGTTTGGATCCACTGCAGAGATGGATGCTGCAGTCATGTTTAGTGTAAGGCATCTATCAAAGGCATCCCAGAAGCCTAGGGCACATGCGTAAAATACCTGCAGAGAAAGAAGGAAAGAACATAGATGAAAGGAAGGTAAAAAGGATCAAATATACTTATCTAAGGGAAAAAGAGGAGGTAAACATGAAGGCAACTGTAGAATAATGATTCATGAGAAGTGAGCAAAACATGAGGATGTTAGGGAATGTTGATTTCTAAAGCCCTGAACAAAAGCCTCAGGTGATGTTCTGTTGGCAATTGTGGAACAGGAACAGTTCTGCTGGAAGTGATGCTGTACGGTTCAGCACAAGAAAAGCTCAAGCTCTTGCAAGTGCAGGAATTACCACTGTTACCAGCACACACACGCAAAGATGTCTGTATCATAAACAGTTGGAGACATGTGGCATAGTGCAAAAAAACCCACAAGTATTTGGGGAATTAAGTAAAAATAAAGGGGGAAAAGTTTTCTTAGGCAGCAGTCAGACACTCCTAAACCAACTTGCTCTTCTCAACTCCATTCCACCAACTATTTAGGTGATGGAAGAAAAAGCCCCTCTCACACACCTACAAACTTCATAAAGCCAGAGACTTTTCTGGTTTCAAGGGCTGGGAAGTGCAGCTGAAAGCCACTGTTGCTGAGGTTGGAAAAGCTGGGCTTTGGCCTCAGGTTTGCAGGAGGGATGGCCTTTTTTTCATAGTAACTGTGCCTGTTGTCAGTGATGTACAAGGTAAACATTTAGACATGAGAACTAAAGCACAGACAAGTTAGCTGACTCATATTCACAAGCAAGGTAGTTAATGGTGTGAAAAGGATTCACATCTCTTGACTCCCTCTTCTGTGTTTTATCCACAAAACCGTTGTTAAGACACAGGATACTTCTGAGTTTATGGTGAATTTAAAGAATACATTACATCATCAACACATATACATTTACAAAGGCAAAAGAGTTTTCTCAGTCTGGAAACAATTAGTTAATTAGCAGTTCTACCTACGTGAAATAGGTAAGAAATAAGAAACAATACTTTAATGGCTACAAGCAATTGTATTTTCATGTCTACAAATTGGAGGGTATCTGAGCAAAGAAACTTAACAGCTGTGATTACAGAGCAGTCAAGTTTATATTGAATGCAATTAATGCAGAGGGATTTCTAATCCAGCAGTGACCTTCTGCTGCTCTCCCCAACCTTCCAAGAGACCTTCTGCCTTTTTACTACACAACTGCCTCTATCTCTGTTCTGGGACAGACAAACTGAGAGTAGAGGTTGCCCCTTCTGCAGGTTTCATGATTGGAAATCCACTGATAAATCCTTCTTAAATGTGGCAGACAGACTGACGCAAGAGCGAACAGGCAGTTCATAACCTATGTGAACACAGAGGATGGGAAAGGCAATTCTGTGCAGGTCCAAACAGGGCAACTTATCAGGAAAATCTTCACAGCGAGATCTGTGTCATTGTAGAATCATTTTCCCAAGCAGAATCATAGAAGCTTGAAACTTTCATGCTTGGATCATCATCATATGAATGGTATAATAATCCTGTGCATGGCATGACTACATGGCTAAGCCATTTTAACTCTATACGGGCTCGTGCAGGGCTCAGCTGTGATTTTAAATAAGTGAATGTAGTTCAGCACTTGCAAAAAATATATTTCCTCCTTGTGATTGTTATCTGGTGACTTAGGGTCCCACCCAAACGAGCTCTCATTTAGGGGAGTCTGGTTTGCGACCTCAAGTTCACCTGGAAAGTGTTAATTCCTTTGAAAACTAGTTCTACCAGTGTTTGTTTAGGCTGGGAAGAGGGAAAGGCTGGATGGATAATTACCTTGAGAATTAGAAGAACATAAAAAATCCAGGAAAAAGGAGCGCACACCTCAGAAAGCAGGAAAAACCCAGGGAGGAAACCCACAGCGCCTGAAATCAAAGACGAGAAAAATAGCCAAGTTAGAAAGAGAAGTATTCTGTCAAAACCATTCACTGAAGTCCCCAGAGCGACTCGTTTTCATTCATTGCACAAGAACACTGTGTTCCTTTGAATTCGGTGATCTTTTATAGCAACAGCGGGAAAATGAAGAACAACAGGTCTTTCACATATGTAACCTTACAACCTGACCCGGGATCTTGCAAGGGGGGTAGAGAAACACAGCAGAAAGTCAGCAGATAGGAAGGTGAGCAGTCGGAGCTCAATATATAATAATAAATTGTCCTTCCACCACAGGTCTGCTCTCAGGATTTACAGGGTGCTGGGTCCCACGCTCACCCTCTGCGCGGGGGCAAATTCCACTTGTTTGTATGCACAGATGCCCATATTGCAATAGATGGGATCGTGCTGCATTAAGAACTTTTAGATCTTAATTTATACTTCAAGACTTTTTTTTAGTCCGCTTCACTATGGAAGTGCAAAGAAATCGAAAAGGGGCTGGAAATTTGAGTAACACAAACATCGGTTAATGGTCCTTTAGCTCAATTTTGCATTTTGGGGCGTCTTTGCTTAAAAGCTGGGTTGCTCTTTACAAAGGCAATGAAACAGGATTCCACCTTCCAAGAGAACCATCTGCGGTCAGAAATAATTCAAATTCTAACTAGTAAAAGAAATGAGGCAGCATAATATGCACATGCCAGGGATTACTTTCCCAGTCATTTCAGATGAAGGAATGATAAAGCATTGCATTGTTTCCCTTTCTTTTCAAAATCCATCTCACTTGAGAAGACTATCAAGACTTGGAACAGATTTGTTTCTGATTTGCCGTATGTGAACAGTTTCTTGCTCCACTAGCTTGTTGGTGCCCCCTTGTGTTTAGAGGAATATGATAAAGATCAATTGAGCCTGCGACCCTTTTAAGACACAAGGTTCACGGAGAAGAACTTAAATAACCATATTTGAGAAAGGTATGAAAATTAGGGCAGAGGAAACAAATATTTCAAAAAGCTTTTTGAAGAATTGAAACCAGATTTTTAGCTTGTAATTTTTCAGAATTGTCTTTACATAATACTTCCAAATGTTACCACGACCACTGATAAATTAAAGGTATTTACAATACACAAGTAAGTGTATTTTTAAAAGTATTTAAACAAATATTCGAAGAGAATATTGAGATTTATTCTCTTAATTCTGTCCAGGCTTATTGTTCCCGTGCATATTATCAATAATCGAATATTACCGTAGGTATCCGAGGGCTTGTTTTCAGGTACCATTATTTCAGGTGTGTGTGTTGTTGTGTGCAGGATACAGAGGTGCAAAGGGAGTTGGAGCAGAATCAGCCCCTGGAAATTCTCTTACTGTGTCACCGATTCCCATTCAGACCTTTGTGCCGAGTACATCACTTCAGAGCTGTCGAAATCCTCGTCTTCAAGTGCACGTGTTGGCACCTTCCCATATAAATTCAACCTGCTGTTAAGATAAGAGAACGGTGTATAAGTACCTAGGTTTTAATTTCTTGTTGGAATAACTGATAAAATAGGTCAAATTTTAAAAGTTACACGTGGTACCAATGACCAGATCTCCCCCTTATTCTTGCACAGCAAGACAGAATAGGGAAAAAATCTCACGTTTTTCAGTCCCAGAATGAACACAGAAGAATTTGGGTCAGTGAACATGTTGCCAAACACATATTTTACTGTGGTCCTGCTTAATGGCAGAAAATTGCCTCCAACACTTCTGTTGTGACTTAGGAGCACAGGATGAAGTGTGTCAGTTGAAAAAGAACTGCCAGACTATGGCATCAAGTTTGAGAAGAGCGAGGACCAGACGTGGGTTGGGTTGGTGGTAACCATCCCAGCATAAGGCAAGAATCCAGCAAGGGAACATGCAAGAGCTGATTTTGTGAAGAATCACCAGAAATCTGTGTGAAAGGATCTATTTCCCACTTTGATCTAACTAAATACTACACACAAACCTTCTCAAAACCGCTCAAATTCAGTTTTCACCTGTGGCCAGCAAGAGGCTGCTGTGAATTGCATTCTCCACCTGGTACCTCTTGGATCACAGCCCTACCAAAAGTAATAGTGAAACACCCTTTCTTCTGTTCTTGCAGAGATGTCTCTTTGACAGCCCCAAGGTGAGCTACTAAAAACTCTCAAATGATAGATTGACACCCAAGTGGTGCAATTAAAGAGATTTATTAAGATTAGGTGGAGAAGGTGACATCGAAGTTGAATAAATGGTCTGGATGTCACACCTACCCTGACATGCGGCAACAACTAATTGGAGAAGTTCTACCTCGGCTTAGTCACAGTGAATAAGATGCCATGAGTTTACATTTTGAGGTTTTGTACAAACATTTTTATCCCTTCTTGTCCAGCCCTCTCCTCTTGTCACCCAGCCTGGCCCACAATTTTTTGGCCTTTCCATCACCTTGGTTTTGTCATCCCTTCCTACTTTGTCTGACTTCCCACCCTGATTTGCACCAGTGATGCTTTAAAGAAAGCAGAGATACAAGAACACACTGGTCTCAGCATCAGCCATTTGCTTTTAAAACATCAGCAGTATTTTAGTGCGTTTGTGTACAATAACAACAGACATGGTTTGTTGCTCTTAATTACCCAGCTGGATATAGACAAGCTAGCTGTATTTACAGATATATTGCTGGCAGGTATGCGGTGTTCAATCTGACCAGGAAACAATCACAGCTGCATTATTTTATTTGTATAGATTCAAAGCACAATGTAAAAATGTCTATATTGTTTCTTGCACGCATTTGATATGCAAAAATATGAGCATGAGGCAGTTCTCCAGGATCAATTGAAATTCGTATCAGCAATATAGACAACCAGGTCTGAGCACCAAGACCAGCACTTATCGATTGCAGGTGATGCTCTGTCTTCCTAAGATCCTGCAAACCCTGTCCCAGATGGATGATTGCACATTAAATCATTCTTCAAAATCTTCTGTATTTCTTTCTTTCTTTCAATACCTGTCCTGCAGAAACACGGAGGTTTGAGGCTGGAAAAGTGAAGACAACCAGTTCTTTAACCAGCCTGTCATCCTCAGAGTTTCTCATGCAGGTCCTTGGATATTGGTGCTTTGGAAAATACTGGTGAATCGCCCTGAGCTTGCTCCTGACTCACAGCCCTGGGCCGGATTCTCAGCTCATTGTTCCCTTGTTTCCAGGGAGTCTTTACATAGATCCTGACTGAATTCATGATTCACGTGTTTAAACCACAAACACCTTGGAGATAAACTGTGGATATTAAAATGAGTAATGTAACCAGTTTGAAACAAACAAAAATGAAAACCACACAACAAAAAAATAGCAAATACCTGTTACCAGCACTTGTAACTGACTATATGAAAGCAGAGAATTTAAACCTATAATTCAGTCATATGTCTAATTTCACTGCTAACACCTAATGCCCATGGAAAGACCTTGTAATATTTCTGTGTCACCTGGGAAATAATTGCTGGATGTAGACCACTGAGACTTGCACTATCATACTTAAATTCAAAAAAAGAAGACAATGATCACGTATAATATAACCCAAATATTAGTGCAACAGGTTATCTGATGTTCTACTACAATCTGGTGCAGTTATAACTTCAGATGTTCACGTATTTATGCAAGTCCTAACTTCCTACGTTCAAACCTCTTCACTACTATCGAATCTCTGAGCTTTGCAGAACTTAATCTCTAGTGAATATCAAATCTTGAGCTGTTTTAGTGGCATATCTGCCGATAACTACTGAGGATATGAGAGTATTTGGGTCCTGGCATGTGAAAACCATTGCTGCTCATGGCGAAACTCCCATTCCCATTGATGCAGTGTTTAAAAACTTGTCTCTTAGTGAGCTGCTGGTCCATGAAAGATGCTATTTCTGCTCTAGATGTCTTGTAGATGACTGTAGCATATGGGTAACAGCCTTCCAGTAACCAAACCACTTAAAGGGTATTAGTGGGAGTCATTGTTAGTTTGTGTCTTACAATAAAAGGCTTTGCTGCTTCCTTTATAAATGGTGCAGCAATCTCAGGTTCAAAAAAGAAGTTACAGTGAACACCTGGACTAAATGTCTGTGCAGGGAGACGCTGCCTTCTATAATGCAAAGGGTGGCAAGTTGAATCACAGCTAAATACTTCGCCCTTTTTTCCTCTGTATGATTCAAATGGCGGTAAAGCTATAAGAGTCACTTCTAGTAAGCAATTTTCTTATTTTAAACCACATTGCTTAAGACCCAAGCTGCAGAGGCAGGTCAGAGCGTGCAGCTGCAGTTTGCACATGGAAGCACTGTGGGCTGACTTCTGTTTCGGACCATATGAAATCAAAAAGAAAAGCAAAGATGCATGAAAACTGTTCTTATTTTTCTGATCCTGGTTACCTGAAACTTCAGTTCAAGAAGATAATTAACAGCTGCTGCTGTTAGCCACATAGATCAAAGAGAAGGGAACCTACGCTTTCACGTCTATGTCTGTGGACTAGCAGACTTGCCCTATAGAAAGAAGGGATTGAGGTTAGGAAAAGCTTTTTTTTAAGTGCAAGGATAACTGTAAGCACAAGACTAGACTAGTGCAGAAGTTAAACTGATGATGGAGATCTCATAAGTCAGGAAAACTCAGATCAGCAGTAGCCTGGGTCAAATTGAATCTGATAGATCTGTCTCTGATAGAGAAGGATACAGGATCCAAAGACAGAGGGTTAAAAAAACCCTGAAGTGGCTCACTTTCAGTCCCCCACCCCTCTGGCCAGTGTAGCTGGGCTGTCATAATTTCCTTCCATGAGTAGCGAGGGGAGAATCAGAGACCAACTGTGACTCACATGGTCTGAGTCAAATCTTCTCTCTTGGCTTTTCCTGTCAAAGAGTTTACAGCATCTTCTAATTTAATTTCAAAGTCCTGGCTGGGCTGTTGGGTGGTGTTACTTCCAACTGTAAATCGCCGAGGGAAGAAGTGGGAGGTGCCTCTAACTTTTGTAAAATGACACTTGGAAACTTCAGCAGCATTAATGGGAACCCCCTGTGCATTTACATAGTGGCTGATCATAACTAGCGAAAGCATTTCATGGGCACATGAGAAAGGGAATAGTCTTCACATAAGCAGAAGTAGGGGGGTTTGCCTGCTGATTTTTTTCTGCTCTTATGCAAAACTTCATTTTTCACTTCTCTTACGTTGTCTAAACTTGTGGAAAATCAGTCATCCTAAATATTTATTCTTTATTTAGGGAACGTGTGGTGACCCCCAGCCTGCTTCTGCCATTGGCGCAGGCAAAGACCTGCAAAGTAGTGGATGTTTCTCACTATAGACATTGTTTGATTCGGTCCTTCAACTCCCTGCAGCTTTGAGTATATATTTGGCATACTAGGCATTACTATTTACAAACAGTAACATTTTTCTCACTCAACTTTGTCAAAATGTTAAATCATAAAGAAAAAAAAAGACTGTTCAGAGAAGTAATATTTAATATAAGCATGAAGAGAAGCACTTGCAAGATTGGAGCACTGATAAAATAATGTTTTTAGCATTATCTGCTCAATAATTCCAACCCAGAACGAAGCTTGACCTGAATGTACATAACAAACAAAATATTCTGTGCTTTAGCATTTATGTAGAGCTCATGTAACTAAGTTTATGCAGCCAAAAGTCTTGCCATACTCTTGAGGTCCATCTAGCCCAGGACCCAGTGTCTGTCAGGGCTAAGCAGCAAGAAAAAGAGATAAGAAACAGAACATCCTTCCCCACAAATGCCTTTCCAACAACCAGAGGCTTAAGAGCTTACTGAGCTGAAAATTATAGCCAGACTACTTTGTGCAGTAGACACCAATGGACCCATTTTTCATAAATGTTTCTCAAGCTTTTTTAAAATAAAGCTATGCTTTTGGCTTCACTTGTATTGCGTGAAAACGCAATGATGCTCTGTATCTATAGTTTTATTTACTACTATATATTAATCTATGTAATAATCTTGTGGTTTCAGCATATATGTAGAAAAAATACGTCTCCCTGGTTATATTATTCCTGCCACTTGTTAATTTCTCTGGCTATGCCTTAGTTTTTATATTGTGACATATTCCCTGTTTATCTTTCTCGCACTGCCTGTGATTTTAGGGCTCCCTGGAACCCAGTTCTTTACCTCGTACAAAACATATCCATTAACTTATTTATACTGGTGTGTCAGTGACAGGCCAGGGGGCAGAGGGACCGCCACTGTCACAGCCACGGCCAGGCTTTGTTTCACCATCATGTGATTGCGTTCATACCATTTCGGGTGCCTGCCAGGGATACGGGCTCTTATCTCCGGATGCCCCAGCTGAAAGTGTTTCCCTGGCTTCACTGCACGCCCCTCCAAAGTGTAGCAGAGTTCACAAAAATAGTTCAGAGGCAACTGCGAGGCAGAGAGGTGGTTGATGGGCTGCTGTGTTTGTTTTGCCATTTGGGATGGTGGGGTTGGGTTTATCCGCAGAGCATGAGCGCCCTGAACACCCTGAGCCTTTGCTCGGCTCCAAATCCCAGGAGCTGAGGACTGCATTATTATTGTTATAAAGGTACACAATCCATTTTGCAGGAGCAGACCGTAAATATTTCCAGCAAGTGCACTTACTATAGGCATGGATGCCAAGCAGCACTGTCTCCTTCCTAACTGTTAAGAAAGCATTTTTGTTTTATTGCACAGACAGTAGGTTTTCCATCCCTTTACCATTCTTCTCACAAGTATGTGTTGAGATGGCACACTGGGTTTATCACACTCTAAGCAAGAAAACTGTAGCTGGAGTCTCTGTTTCCTATCAGCTCAACCGCCTATTTTAGCTCATGGGGCTCTTGAAAAGACAAACCATTTCTCTTCTGCTCTCGTGCGCAGTTTGGGGTCCGAGCGGTCCCGCTGCTCTGTTCTGTCCCTTCAGGTGCAGGAGCGGTCCAGCCCTTGTAAGTCTAATTGCAAAGTCCGTACACCCACACAGGGAGGAGCCCAGGGAATATCAACAGGTAAACGAAATCATATTTGGAAGCAGCACAGAGTGATGGAGATCGGGCAGACTCTGTCCAAATGCACGATTTTCCTGTTATCTTTATGGTAGGTTCCAACAATGGGTTTCACCAAAGCAGCCAAGGGATCTGCTGGAGCTCGTCTAGGGGAGTGAGAAGGAAATTGTCGTGCCTCAGCACTACCAGGTGGAGCACAGCCTGCGTAGCACACTGAGATTCTTCCATTTCCACTCAAATCCAGACCACGTCAACCCAGGACCTTTTACAATGATACTAGGCAATTAATGTATTTTAAATTTCAGGGTACTTATAAAAGAAATGATTGCCCATTACCACTTAAATGCCTGGAATGAGGCAGTAATGTTGGCTTTATTTTGATTTTTTTCCACGTGTGGCGCTGGAATACAAGTTTGGTTTCTTAAATCCTGCTTGTCAGACTAAAACTTCCTAAAGCTTGTTACAAAATCATGTCATTGATCAGCTGGCCTGCCTCTGGCTAAGCTTTCAGTAGAGAATCACCGGCAGAAAAGGTGGCCCTTTGATGCTGAGTGTGTCTGGGCTGGGTTCCTGCTCCAGCTGCGCTCAGCAGTTGCTCACGGAGCTTGTGGTCATTACGAGATAGGACATAAGAATGCGTCATTATTTCCAGATTTCTTTGTGTTTCACATTTGTAAAACAAATATATATCTGTTGGTCTTGTGCCAATGTTTGGTTCCGTTGCAAGTCTCCATCCAAAATAAATTAATTCTAGGCAAAGGAAAAAGACCACGCTCCCAAGTGCCTTTGATCCCTGGTTAAGCAGACTGGTAAGTGAGGCTTCAGTTCAACACGATCTACTTGCCTGCTCTTCTGCTAATATAAACTAATGTGCATTTCCAAAATAGTCAAAAACATACTGTCTTTAAAAATCACAAAAGATAAAAAGGAATTAAAAGATACATAATGTAGCCTAAAAGCACCCTGACTCAGTTTCAAAGCCTCTGTGGCTTATATTGAAGCCCATATGTGTAAATTCCCCTTTTTATATCTTTACCTCAATGTGTTTTCTATCCCTTGTGTCCAACCCCGAACCAACCCATGAAAGATGCTTTTACGATTTCAAAAACACAATCCCACAGAGGCAGCTGAGCCATAACTTGCTGTCTTTTCAGTAACATAAGAGAGTTGAGAGTGGAATTAGGACCGTGATCTTAAGCAAGAGCTGGGTTTGCTCGCTGTCATGTAGTGAGGAGCCATGTGCCCCCTACTGCCCCTCAGGACCAGGAGGGTCTGGGTACAGCTTCGCGATTAGGGGCTGCGTGCTGAGCCTGCTGAGCCTGTTTCCTTCAAACAGAGCCCTTGCACACTCCTGTCTTTACATTTCTGAGGGTTAAGTGCTCGTCTGCGATTAAAAAAAAAAGAGACAGCAGTCAGAGAATGGTGCAGATAAATCTGTGTCAGTTCTGCCAGAGTGGGTTTCTGCAGCTCTGGATCAGGCAGCAGGTTTGGAGAAGCCCAGGGAATCCCCGTGGGGTACTGAAGAGGGGTTTAAGTCCAGGGAGATGAATAAGCCTGGAATCATATTCTGCTTCTGTGCAAATATTGTAACCATCCAGATGGAGGTGTAAAAAGCAAGTGGCAGCTATTTTACATGTCTTTTTTTGTTTTTTAGAAAAGTTATAAAAGGTAACTTGGTGGTGTTCTGAGAGGGCACAAGTTTGTTGGTGTGTACTGTGATATTCAGAGCATCACTCCTGGGCCAGACCTGGGGAGGGGCAGCAGCCCCGGGCAGGCACAGCCTTCCTGGGAAATTAGAGAATCATTTTGATTGGAAGAGACCCTTAAGATCATAGAGTCCAAACATAAGCTAAATCTAGCACTAAACCGTGTCCCTAAGAGCCTCATCTAAATGGGGCCCTGGCTGCTGCTGTGTCAGTGTGGGTGGCTGTAAACGCTGTCCCAGGTGGGGCAGTGGGAAAAACAGGGTGGGGGCTGAGCTGGGGGAAGGTCCAGCCTGTGCCTTGGATGACGGGAGAGTTGTCACCGCAGCCACAACCGGTGGCTTCACTTTGAGAGCAGACCAAGATGTGGTGTTTGTTTGATTTCTTTTGTTTGTTTGTTGGGGGGGGGTTGTTTGCTTTTTGATTGGTTGGTTAGTTTTATTTTTATTATTATTTAATTTTGTTGTTGTTTTACTTTTGATAAACCAAAAGGTGTGGGATCTTTGACACCCATTCATTTAAAAAAAGAAAAAGGGAAAAAGGAGCGAGGAAATGGTTAAACCCGCTTCATTTCGGGGACTGCCGGGGCGCGCAGGGGGCTCAGCCCCAGCGCACCTCGCTGCCGCTTCCCCGCCCGCGGGCGCGCAGGGCGCGCTGACCTTTGAGCGGGCGCGCTGTCCCCGCCCGGCAGCTGCCGCCGTCGCTCCGGTGCCCGTCGCTCCAGTGCCCGCCGCCCCGCGCCCAAGGTCAGCGCTGCCGCCGCCACCGCAGGTAGGCGCGGAGCTGCGCGCAGCGTGCGCGGGGGCGGAGGGGGCGCGCTCGGAGCTGCCGGCCGGGCGGGCGGGGAGGGAGCGGGAGCGGCGTCACGGGGAGGGCCGGCTCCCCCCGCAGGGCCGCGCTCCCGGCGGGCCGGGCCGCCGCCCGCCGCCCTTATTTAAAGTCTGGCCGGGGGGCGGCGGGGCGCTGCGCGGTGCCGCTCGCTGGGTGAACGCGCCCTCCCCGAAAAAAAGCCGAGGGAGGGGGGGTGGGGGGAAGAAGGGAGGAGGAAGAGGAGGAGGAGGGATCCTGGCAAGTTCAGTTTGGTACCAAGTGGCTGCGGGGCGCGGGCAGGCGATGGATACGGATGAGATCCACCTGCGCAGGCTGCCGGGACCGCGTAAGTTGTGCCGCGGCGGGGGAAGGTGCGGGGATGGGGAGCGCTCCGGGGTGCGCTCCGGTCCGGCTGGGAAAGGGGCTCTGGGGACGGCCGCTCGCCTCGGTCCCCAGTGCCCCGATAAGGGGGTTATTATTAGCATTTCATCGCCTGTTTTTAAAAATCCAGGAGTAATCTCTGCAAAGTAAGAGTGAAATCAAATAGCTGGCTCCCGCCTCCCTCCTCCCTCCCGTCCCCCCCTTCCTTCCCCCTCCTCAAATGCAAACCACGTTAAAGTCCTTTTTACCTACGTTAATGTAGTAATTAAAAGCTCATCTAACCCCAGGAAGCCAATCTAATTATGAAAAATTGCTGGCGTACAAAGTCTATGGGATAAATCCTTGAGCTGATGATTGCTGTTAATTCACACTGTGCCGCGGAAAAGGAGGGGAGGAAAAAAAAAGTATTACAAAATGAAATGGGTCTGTCTCAGATTGTCAGTAATGTTTTTACAGAACTGGCTAAATCATGTATCTCTGTATCATTAACTAATGTGTGCCGCAAAATAAATTATATATATTGGAAGGGGAAAATACATTCCTTGGCTGAGAAGTTACAGAATGTTTAGAGCCAAAGAGCAGATCGTTTAAATGGTAGGGGGTGGGAATTTCCTTGGCTTCCCTCTAGAAATAAATCACAGCTCAGTGTATGTGTGCATGCGTGTGCACCCACATATGCATTTATATAAAATCTTCACGCGCACACCCTGTGTATATAAAACCTTCACGCACACACATTGGAACACAAATTTTACAAGCACTATTTACTAAACGCATTTTTGTACCAGTTTAGAGACAATAAAACTAGAACTGAGATGCTAACCAGGAACATGCTGGAACCCATCTGATTATCCAGCTAAATTGTATACAAATGAAGTAAATTTAGCATGGCACCATTTATAAATTCCATGCTTTACAATCAAAATTCCAAATCTAACTGTTTGCAGCTAAGAATAGCACGGGGAGCCCTTTTCTTTACTCCCTCTTTTTGGATTCCCACGAAACCCGTTATCCTGGAGTCTACTCATTAAATGGCCAAATATTCCACTGGAGTTCAGCCCATTTTGGAAAGAAATGCTGTAAGCTCATCAAACTGTAGGCTAGCCAGAGTGCTCAGAATGAAAAGAAAACTATTTCTTTACATTCTGACACAAACCAGCTGGGCTTTATATCTAAATACCGGGGAATGGGGTCTCTGTGTGCCACTGATTGTCCCGCATTAACTTATTTATTAAAATAAGAAGGAGCTCGAACTTTTCAAAGCTGGAATGGAAGGCAAGTAAAGTAAGAGAAGCTGAGGTGTTATCGCGGTACATGAACAGATATCAGTAAGAGGACTAAATGATAAAATGACACTGACCATTACTCACGAGACAGGTGGCAATTTATCATGAGGTAATCACAGGGACAGGGTGAGAATCCTGAGAAATTGCTGGAGTGGCTTCTTTGTCTTTGAGAAACTTTACATCGTATTTTACAGTGACATTCTCTGTTTAATTTACTGAATCACCCATTAGCAGCACAAACGCTGTGTACCAGCTTCATTAATGAGTTCAAGGAGCAGTTTTGTTCTCGGAAGTGGATGTTTGTATTTCTATTGATAACCTATCCAAAAGAGCTTGTTTGTAAAAGCTGTTGATAAGATGAAAACTCATGTCTAATTACCTAGCAGATCAATGCATTACAGTACAAATCCTATTCAGTTCTCTGGTAACTTGCATTATTGCTGGAGAGACATGTGGAGACCCATCCTTGGTGCTTCTACATGGTCTTTAGACTCAAAAAAAACTGTGTAGACAGCTAAAGAAACTTGCTTGTTACAAGGAGTTTGGGAAAATTGGGGTCTGTGAGAGGATGCTAGGCAGGAAAATGAAGGAGAGTCCATGCTCTCCTTAGTACTGTCACCTACCTACACCCAAAATACTATTTTACTTTTGTCCAGCAAGGAGTTGGTCAAAGTGACCTCAGTGCATTATTTTCAGCTCTTGCGGTGGCATGAAAGGACAGGTGTCCTCGGGTACATCTGTGCCCTGAGGACCCAGATGTGGCAGCTGATGCCTGCCAGCTTATTTTATGCTGATTCTTTCCTCATGTTCTGGGGTAACGAGGTCATCTAATGAAGATGGGGAGAAGGTCAGAACTGGGGTGGGCTCTGGAGGAAGGTCCTAGTATGTTGAAAGGACTGAGGTGCCACCCTGGCACTTCAGAGAAAGGATTTGAGACACTGGAACAAGTGCTCAGGACTCAGGACAGGATTAGGAGCCAAGTCTTCACCTCCTAGATTTCAGCAATCAAAAATCCCCCGAGCAAACATCTGATCCCTTTGAAAACCATGAGGGTTTTTTGTCACCAACTTTAATGTCATCATACTATTACCCCAGAAAATAAATGTTTTCCCCTTTTTCTCTGGAAGATACTGTTCAATCCGGAGATGGGACTTACAGCACAGCTCCATAGGTTTCTCATATGTATCACTCTGCTTCCCATGGTAGCACTGCAGCTATTTCCATTAACAGTGAAAATGATGAAGCATATTAAGCTAATAATTAATCAGAGATGACAAGAGGCTAATAACTGTATTGATTTAATTAGGACTTCTTTCCCAGCTCTGCAACTTACAGTCGTGCACATCATTACCTTAATATTTTAATTTCTAGTAATAACTTATTAATTTCTGGGGATGAGCACATACGCAGCCGCAGGTCTGACTTTGTGCTGGACTGCAGGCTTGTACCTCAGTCCACCAGTAGCTGTGGGAGGCTGTTCTGTACGAGACCAAGAGCAAGCAGGGCGGTTTGCCTGTCCCCGAGAGCTCTTACAGAGTGTTGAGGTGGTGGGAAATGGGACATTGCGGAGTCAGATGTGGTGGATGCGCCGGTTCGGTGCGTGTAGCTCTATGGCTGCGCGCTGCGGTCGTACGGGTGTGACATGAAATATGGGGTGAAAGTAGCGTGCCAAAACAGAAGGCAGGAGAGTAACCCTGGGAAGCAGCAGTATTTATTGGCATCAGGGAGGGAAAAAAATGTCCCTTTTGGCTTTAATTACACCCTTTGGGTTCTGGCGATTTTGAGAAAAGGAAATGCTTGGGGACGTGCTGTGGTTGGAAAATGAGGCTTGCTTTAATTTAGGATCGCTTTGGGGAAAAGGAAGAAAGGAAGAGACTGTAGCGGGCATGACAAACTTCAGGACTTTACTGTGTGAAAGGCTGATGAAGGCTGAGTTTGCTCATCTCCCTCCCATTTTAGTGGGGATACGTAGCACTCCCTGGGGTGTGCTTGGCATCTGACACAACTGAGTCTTCAGCATCCACCCTCCGATACCCAGAGACTGCAAAGGAGGGAGAAGCTGCTCTTGCTAAGAGCACAGCACTGAATACATGGCTGTATTTCACTGTACAGCAAATTTGTGTCTTCTTGGGAGGGGGATCCTGTTAACCTCTGCACGGAGCTCAGCGTCCTGCTCTGGATTATCGAGGTGCTTGTAAATCTTTGCACTGTACCGTGGAAAGGCTGAATCCTCTGCTATACCTTAATTTGCTGCAGAGGGCGATCAGCAGAGGGAGGAGATCTGTGCAAGCCAAAGCATTGAGCATCTTTCAGAGGAGGGTCTGTCTGAGGTCCTTGGCATTGTCCTTAGCAAGATGATGATGAGTTTGACGTACTTCAGTTATAATATAAAACATTCATTTCATATCGAGTTGCTGGGTCACCGTATAGGTGAACCGTTAGACTGATGAGCTCCGTGAATATGAACCAGCACTTCTTTTACTTCTTGCAAGTGTTTTCAGGGATTCTGGAAAAAGTACTTCTGTGCACATCCTCATATACGACGCAAGTTAGCGATAGCGGCATGAAATAGTTCTGCTTGCTTTCAGAGACTGCAAAAGCAGTTTAACTGGGGACAACGTGTGCCAGGATGGGAATATTCACCTTCCTAACCTTACTCGTGTCCTCTGCCAAACTTGAGATGATGGCAGGACTCGCGGTTCTGTTGTAGGTACAAACCCCAAGAGGGGTTTTGACACATGACAAGTTTTCAGGAGTTGGCAGCCCCTGTGCCTTGCTGGGACCCTATCACGGTGTTATTTTCTGTGGTGCCAGGTCATCTTGTGCCAGCTATTAGATCTACGTAATGTAACGGAGTAACGTGAGTAACAATGCACAACTTTTTTCCGGTACTTTGAAGAGCAAAAAGGTAGCGGTGCCTGTCTCCATTGTCATTGCAGGGTAATTTATGGTGAATAAAGGCTTTTTAGAAACAACCGCAATGTCTCCTTGCTCAGGAGGCTGTGAACTCGCAGGAAGCGGAGCTCCTCGTGCCGGGCTGCATTAGTCACCGCCGCCGCTTCATAGACGAGCCCACGTGCCCTCGAGGGACAGAGATTTTTATTTATTTGGTTTAGCCTTTGATTTGTATCCCTCTATTTCTGAAAGCCGTACTACACCCTGGTGGGAGGGCCAGCCCTTCTCCCTGCCCCCTAACCTCCCCGCATCCTCCAGCCTCTCTCTGCAGACAGCTGACCCGCGTCCTTGCCGACATCCTCGCTTCTCCTTTCTTCTCTCTCTTTGTGCCGCACTCCGTGTTCCGTTGTTCCAGCTTCTTTAGCTCTTTCCAGTGCCTTGTCCCTGCGGCTGGCCCACATGCCAGTGTTTTCTCTTCTCTCTTCTTCAAACCCCCACAGTTCACATCTTTGAAGCTCCTGCTGGCAGTCTGTCCTTCCAGCCCTTACGGAAACTATTTCCAGATTTCAACTGATAAAAAGACAGTAGTAACGCTAGATCCAGTCCCATTCCTCTTCAGTATCCTTGTCTGCTTACCTTATCTGTGTATCTGGATTTATTCTTGGCAGCTCTGTATCTGTGCTAGGACCTGGATGTACATTCTTATTCCTATGAGTGGCGTGTTAATAATATATATAATCACTGAAATGTCCTTTCAGGCTGCAGCTCTGAAAAACAGAACCTTTTTTTTTTTTAAAGAACAAACTGACATACCTATGACCTTTTGCACATGATTGTAAGCGCTCCAAGAGAGTTTTAAAACCTGGTGTCTGTTATTAAAAGGCTAAGTGGTTTGCAGGCATTAACTGCTCTTTTTATATCTTAGAAATTATTTAACTTACATCATGACATCAGTGATTACAAGTTATGTGTTCCTGGCTCCCACTCCTGCTGTCTTACCTCTCCCCCTATTTGTATCCTGTGTAGGGAGAAACTTGACGAGTGTGTACTAAAATGAGAAAAAGCTTTGTTTTCTAAACACATTGCAAATATTTGTTGTCTCTTGTACATCGTCATTGACGTCAGCTGGTGTCCTGCTTGCAGAACAGATGTGGAATATGCAATAGGGGTCTGTGTGTTGATAAAGTAAGGTTGACAAAGAAAAATTTTGTCCAGGGAGGGAGAAGCAAATTTCACAGCACTCAGTAAAAAGGGCAAACGTGGCAACTAAGTTACATTCAAGTGCAGATTCAGGACACATTTTAAAAAAGTTAATAGGAAGAGTGAGCAGGTACCAACTTCAGCGACATCGTAGAGGTAAAAGTAATGAGCACAGAGCCCTCTGAATGCATTTTAAAACTCTTCTTTTTACCATGATGTTGTGGGAGTTTTGCAGTTGTTCTTAAGAAAAGGAGCAAGACCCAAAAATGAAAGTTTCAGGCTAAGCATCACTCCAAGGTTTAGTTTTTTACTGCTTTGAAATAAAGAAAATGGCAGAAATGTGTCCAGTGCAACATTAACAGTCAACGAAAAACCTATTCTGTATCCGATCATTTGTGCTATAGCATCTTGGCCAAGGATGTGTACCACAAGATATGTCACTGAACGTGCTTTGCGATTCTTCCCGGATTTTGGCAGGCAAAGATTCAAAATATGGTGTGACTTTATGCTTGTGGTATGATTGCCCAGAAGAAATCGACTGCAGACTGCAAAAGATGGAAGCTTTTATGCAAATACCATTAAATTCATCTCGGCTTCTTGCGGCACTGTTGTCCTGACAAGGTTTTGTCCTGATGAATGCTTGCTATTTTGGCAAGAGGAGGAAAAAGAAGGGAGGTGTGGGCGTACTGCATGTACCACTATGTTTTTGGGAGCTGAGCGTCCAGCTCCGTGTTAAATTACTTGTTTTTTTGTTAGTATTGACATGGTATATTTATATAGAGAACCTGATCTGGGCGTTGAGACCTTTTCTCTTGTGTGTAACCTGGTATGGACACTTGATGGAAGGTGTGTAATGGTCCAGGATGTGCCATGGTGTCTCTGAAGGGAGGTATCAGCTGTAGGGCCACCAAAAGGGTAAGATCAAGCAGACCATGCCAAAGCAGCTGTAGTATGTGTGGTGAAAACACCCTTTCCAAGACTCGCTAATGGAAAGTACTACATTATTGTCTGCATCCCGTGCTCCTGGCCTAAAGAAGGAAAATGGTTCTCTGTGTGTAGCCTGAAAGTTGGTATGTGGTCAGCAAACCTCATCCAGATGCTTGTATCTTGCTGCTTACTTTTGAATGTTCTTCTTGCTGATGAATGGCAAGAGCGGGTTTCTAAAAATAAATTAATGGTTTTCCCTTTTTACTTCCTGTGACTTAATACACTTTATTTATCTATATAGCTACTAGTCATCGTCATTCTTCAGCTCACAAGAGTATAAACAGAAATGAGGCTGAGTCACAGCGTATGGGTGTGGAGCTGGGATTTTTCCAGGTTTTTAGGCAGGTGTTGGAGTTGCAGCCCGGGGATGGTGGAAGGAAAGTAAAGGGCTGGACTGGGGTTGTGCCTCAGGGGTCTCGCACATGAAATAGGCAGCACAGAGGAGAAAAACTCCCTTCTGTCACTTTTTGCACCTCCTTCCAAGGTGGTGAGACCTTGCAGCTCTGTGCAAAGGGTTAAAAATAAATCAAGAGTGCATTTTTAAGGTGAGTTTATCACTAAAATAGTAAAACCCAAGCGAGATTCCAGTTAATGATTCCTCTCGCACTACCCCAACGTTGATTAGGGCAACATCGAAAGCAACAGTTACTTTAATTTCATCAGCTCAAGCAACATACTTGCAACAAATTCAATCTCCTAAGTTACCCTGTTTTTCCCCAAAATAAGACCTACCCCAAAAATAAGCCCTAGCATGATTTTTCAGGATTTTTGAGGATGCTCAAAATATAAGCCCTAGTTACAGTTCATTTAAAAAGTCAATTTAAATAGTGTCTAGGCATCTATATATGCAAAAAAGTAAGCATCTTTTGAAGCAAAAATCATATAAGACCCTGTCTTATTTTCGGGGAAACAGGGTATGTAGTCAATTCATCATGCTGCTACTAGTGTGCCCTAAATCAATCATCAGCTTGAATTAGACAGATCTGAAAATAAATTAGTGTCATTGGGGTTTTTAGGAAATTACCTCCTTTTTGTGGTGATTGTCTACTCAAATGTCAGGCTGCTTTTGCAATGGTAGCAGAATGTGCTATAATCTTGTTTATTCATTAGAAATGTGAAGTATCTGACTTGAAACATGCTAGGTATCGTTTTCATTCCCAGAACATGTTTTGGGAGTACCTCTCCTTGTTGCTAAGCAGCACATCTGTATGTTATAATGTATGTGAAATAGGAAAGACGCCTTATGAGGTGTATTGGGCAGTATGGATTTGTGCTGCCTGGAGCTTTGTGTGTATTCAGGTCTGGCTAACAGGACAGACTTTGTGCTCTGTGGGAGAAGCGGACTTGCTAGCAAACAGAATAAAGCAGAGTGAAGGGCAACATATTCCAGGTTTTTTATCAGCATGCCTGATTGTATAGACAGTGTGAATTGAGTAATCCTTACCTTCCATTTCAAATGATTAAATGCATTCAGTTCAGCTCTACTAAAAGTCTGTGCACAGTATTGGGATGTATCATTTGACCTCCTGTGTAGTAGAAGATAACGTAGGATTTCCCCACATATGCACTATCCACATATCTTTTCTGATTTTGCCAATACGTACATTTTTCACATTTTTGTGTGCACCATGTCTGTTTTGCTTCTTAAGGAAAGCTTTGCTTCCTCTCCTTTTTTCTCTTCTCAAACATGCTTGTTTAGCTTCATCCTCAGCTATTCCTGCTGTCAGATTGCAGCTGCTTCTCTGAGAACTGCCGTATAGGGTATTGCAAATATTGCCTGTGCTTCACTCCTAACTGTAGAATTAATTAAAAGGAACCAAAGCTTCAAAAAAACAATAACCTTCCCCCCTGGGTCCATGTTTGCGGTTCCTTTGAGTTAAATGAAAGTGTTCTATGAGTGGGAAGGGACAGTATTTAGTCCAGAATAGGGTGTTGCTTGGTCACGGGTTTCGGGGGACGTGGGTATTGGCACAGTGCTAGTGGGGTTGTGCTTGCAGGCTCCATCAGTTTGTCTTGGAACAGTCTTCTGGGGTTTAGTGTTGACATCGACAGGGGCATAGATTTAAAATGCTACTTCATCTTCACAATCACTGTCAATAATCCGTTTGGCAGACAGCAGAGACCAGCTATAAAGCAGGGGAGGACAACCTAAGGTACGCTGTGAGGACATAGCTCAGGCAACAGGGACAACTATTTCTGTGCTGCAGATCTGTAGTTCAAATTAAGTCACTTTGTAGGAACATTTTACTCCGTGTACCCTGAGATGTTAAGTGATGTTTGGGCTCTCGGAATAGAAGCAGATCCTGTTTCTGAGTAGTTGTACTCGGGGACATGCAGATTCTCCTTTAGCGCCCAGGTTGAGAGGCTGAACACCTAATTCATGTCTCAGCCCTTTTATATGTGCTTGAGAAGTAAAAAGTATTTCTTTACGCACTGATCCTAAAGGACTTCATAAACTTCAGTGAGACACTGGCAGAGCACATCAACTCCATTTACATCGCATTCACTTGCTGTCGCAGAACTTCTGTTATATGGCAAGAGTGAATATGCTGAATTTATGGGTTTGACATGCAACAGAAAACAAGAATTGTTATTTCACTTCACTTGAAATGGATTCAGCTGAGAGAAGGTAACACTTGTCCAGGACACAACTGTGTGCGTTGTGTAGGTGAGAGTGGAAGAAGCAGAAGAGAATGTATCTGCCACAAATTAAACAGGGTAAAATTGTTCTAGGTGCTCCTTGGTTCAGAATTGGAGTTTGGACTATTGGGCTCTGCTTATTCACTCTGCTGTTTACTTTGCAGGGGACTGCCGAGTGTCACCACACTGGAAAATTTGGCCTAAATGAAATACTTTATTTTTTAGAATTGCAGCTGATCATTTTCCTTGGAGAATGAACCTGGTCTCTCAGACAGGCTAAAAGTAATGACAGGTTATTGATGGCAAGAGAAATGGTGCTCGCTGCTGCCATTCTTACGCTGCTGCAGTGACTTGTCTTTTCTGCATTGCAATAAAGTATTTTTAATTAATTTTAATCATCTAAGTCCATCTGGCAGTGTAACTGAATAGTTGGAGAATAGAAACCAAAGACTGCATGCTAATTATCAATGGAAGAGCAGAGACAGGTCTTGGTTTAGATTTTTAACATTGTTATGTACCAGAGGCATAGAAATTAAATCACCCTGCACATATTTTCTTCACCAAACATGACCAGTATTTCCCTATACAGTCTTAATCCTTTATTCATACATCTATTTAAGGGGTTTTAAGAACTATTCAGTTGAAGCGGAGGACCTTCGCATTTCAGGTAGCTTCTCATGAGCTCTGCCATGGAACTGAGCGGCAATTTTGCCATCTGTCTTCATTTTGGGAGCAAAGCGCATGTCTAGCGGTACTTGAGGAGTTCAGCATCTCACCAGTCGTTGCATTAAATCTTTACAGTAAAATCCAGTCAAAGCAGTTCCTGGGAGGCTGCAATTGATTTTTAGTCCAGCAATTACTCTGTATTGACTGACACGAGCGCATTGTCCATCAATAGCAGGAGTTGCCTGCAGAGACTCGCTTGTGGGAAGCTTTCATGTCCTGCAGGTCGCAAATAAAATCAAGGACTCTAGCAAACATAGTTCAACCTCAATGTGAACAACCTGATGCTTAAAACCAAAAAAAATTAAACCTCATGTACTGCATGAAAGGTGTGTATGTGCTGTTGGTTAATAATAGAAATAGGAAAATAAAGATTTCTCATAACCAGGTTACTACAGGGGAATGTCCCTCCTTTGTAGTTCGCTGTTGCTGTCAGAACGAAACAGGGAGCTAATTTCAGCTTTTACCCTTTTCCAAGTTTGTTACCGTTGCTCTGTTTCTTTGCATTGCGTCCTTTTTTGCAGCTGCTTTCATTTTTTCACTCTTTAAGATTCAAAAGGAGGAGAGAAGGGGATATTACAGAAACAGAGACCGAACTGAGTGGGGAAAGTGCTTCAGCTCTCCACAGGCAGGAAATCTGAGCTCCTCTGGAACCTGAATGAGTCCTGGAGCAGCCTTGTTATTTTTATATATTTATTTCCCCGTTTGGCTGCCCTGTCTGCTTTTCCCACGTTATCATCAAAGTGGCCCCAGAAGGGACAGTTGTGAAACAAAAAACTATCTGTGAGCAGAGGAACAAAACCAGAGCCTTTGTTAAGCTACAGATGCCTCGGTTTTAGCAAAAACAAACAACTTTAATTGCCGTTAAGCATCTGCTCTCCTCTAAATGTCTTTTAATATTGGGGAAGGGGGGGAAATGGGGAAATTAAAGAAGAGGTGGCGGTGGCAGCCCCATCCCTTTGAAATTTGGGTTTAGCCGGTGTATCCATGGTGGGTTCTCCCTCTTCCTACTCCCTGCCCTGGTCTGGATGTGGAATGGTTTGCAGCAGTGAAACTAAAGGAAAAAATAGTTTCTTCCCCTGGTTCACATGAACTGCTTTGAACTGGAACAGATGTGGATGTACAGAACTATCTACTTACAGCAACTGTTCCATTTATAACCGCAGATTTTCTATTCAGGTCGCTTTTATCATTTTAACTTATTTTCTGTTTCCATGTCCTTTTCCACAATAAAATATTCTGAACTAAATGGGTTTTTCAGCTCACATCCAAAAAGTTTGCAAGGACTATTCCTTGCATGAGCTTACAATGGCAGCGTTATTGTTCAGTAACTTTTTGCTGATAATGATGTCCCGTAGAGGCAAGGTCAAGTTTGGGTTTGCATTATTTTTAAGATGGGGTTCAGCATATTGGTTTATTACCAAATTAGGGCAGAATCCAGACTCTGATGTAATGGTGATAAAACCTCACAAAAGGCGTTCGTAATATCTAACTTCCAAATGGCATTTCTATTCATTTTCTGCTTTGTTTAACTCTATTCAACTTTGGTGTACAAAATAAGTTTGTGTGCAACCCGGACCAAAATTGCTCCAGTGAGTACAGATAAGAGATTCAAATTCAACCACAAAAATTCACATGACGGTGTTGTTTTTGCTTTGTGTTTTTCGTGAGCTCCTACTTCAGAGTAAAGTTCAATCACTGTGTGATGTAAATGCTCAATAATTAATTGCACAAATGCCCTGCTAGGTAAGAAGGTGAGCCCTGCAGTTCCCATTGACTGACACCCAGAGATGTGTCCTGAGATGAAGAAAAAATGCACATAGTAGTGATGTTTCATTAAAACTCATCAGTTCTGGCTTCTCCAGTTCTGTGCTTGCTGGAGCGGACCATGTGTCCTTTATTACAAAATTAGGAATTCATTTTTTTAGAGTTACTTCAGTTTCTCTGTTCTCTGATTTTATATGGAAACACTCGGTTGTTTGTATATTGGAGACCGTACGTGTCGAGTTCTTTGTTTTAGTTCATTGCTTTCAGCCTTGATGCAGAAACCAAAAATTTCATCGAAGTTGTGGAAACAGATAGGATTTTAATCTAAACCATATTAAAATAGAAACCCTCCATGACTATGGAGTTTCTTGGGGTTCAGCCATGAACTACCTCGTGCATTTTCTTTGGGAAAGCCAGTGATTTTTCTTCGTAATCTGAAGGTGCATTTCTCTTCTGGTTGACTCAATACCCACTCTCAAACTGGATGATGGAGTCCTGTGAAGCAATGTTGGGTTGGTGTTGGGATGCTCCAAGGAACAGTCTGGCAAGATGGCATGTCCTGGTACCCCAGGCTATGGATTTGGTCACAGCATTGGATAAGAAGTGCTTTGGTCTTGTTACCTTCACATTGCTCAAGTTGCATTAAGTTAAATGAAAACAGAAGTAGATATTAGCAGTATGGAAAAGAGAGTTTCAAATAGTCCTCAGCAATAAATAGATAAAGAAACAAAAGGGAATTTTGTGCTTAATTTGCTTTTACCAAGGTTAGATGGATAAGATCTCTCCAGCTGTCAGGCTGATGTGGTGTAGACAGGTTTCTGACACACAGTTTGCACTCACTTAAACTCTTGTGTAATTGCACCCCCAGGGTGAAGCTTCCAAATGTGGAGTGTTTTTCCTTCCCGTTATCCATAGGCTTTCTATTTCAATAGCTGTAGCTTGCTTTATTTGCTTTGGTTAATTTTTGTTTAAAGTTTCTTCGAAGAAAAAAAAAAATACCAACATTCAACTGCAAATATTTTTCTTTAAATCTCTTTGAATGTTTGTGGTCATACTGGATGTTGCCAGCACATGGAAAACTCTTCCGCATCACCCCCACGACAAAGCTTTTCTCCTGAACCCTCTTAGCGTCCTTGCGCTACCCTTCTGCAGCTTTAATAAGAATTAAAAATTCGTGGGAATGTACCCACTCCATAACCACATCAAAGCTGTGGTTGAAGTCCAGTTTTCAAACAAGCCCCAAAGTTGGCCGAATGTGGTTTTTTGGGTTTGATTTGATAAGTTATATACAGACCCTACTTGCAACATTCAGCGGGGGCTGGAGGGCAGACACCAAGTTCCCAAAAGCTAATTGCTGTCTGAACTGAGGCAACATCTCATTTATCCGTTCCTGTAACTTGTCTACATGAGTTGTTTTATCCTCTCTTTCACCGGAGCACCACGTAATTTGTCTGGTTTTAATACTGACCAGTAGTAATTTCTTAATGTGAAGAATATGCAGTGAAGGAAAATCTGTTTACAGTTCTTTGATAGATCACTTCCATCTTTGTTCGCATTTGCCAGTTTTATTGACTTCATTTTTAAAGAAAAATAATTACACGGAGTCTGGTTTTAGTCGAGGACTTTTCTGGTTTATGTGAAGAACGGACAAAGACCTGTCGCTTCAGGAGAGTAAAATTAGGTGGGAAGAAATGTTCTTTCCCTTCAACATATAAATCAAGTGCTTCCACGGTACAAGAATATACAGCCATGTAACACATCTGGGTACTAAGGATAAGCAGACACATCAACAGAGGGAGATCTCCAACAAGTTTTAGGTATGTCACTTGGACATGGGATGTATCTTAGTAGACATTCTGTCACTTTTATTCCCTAATAACTTTTGACAAGAGACAGATAATACCGCAGAGTTTATTTTAAGGTAGATTGTTTAGTTTTGCGTCTGTTCTCTTTCTTCCTTTTTTTTTTTTTTTCCTGGATACTTTCTTGTACCAACAATAAAAAAATAGCGCCTCAACTATTTGTGAAGGTTGGGGATTTGGGATAAGGAGCTTGGTTATATTTGGGAAGGAAGCACTGGATGCTGTGGGGTGTCAGTTCCTCGGCTGGGGGAGTCGTGCCCCCTGCTCCCATCCTTTTGCCATGTGCTATATCCCCAGAGCTGGGAGGGAGTTTGGGGGCTACCAGGTCTCCATCTGCAGGAAAGAGATCACAGAATCATATATAGAATCATAGAATCATTTTGGTTGGAAGAGACCCTCGATATCATCGAGTCCAACCATAACCTAACTCTGACACTAACCCATGTCCCTAAGAACCTCATCTGTATGTCTTCTAAACACCTCCCCCGAGTTGTCCCCAAGGTTTATCTGGAAGAATGCAGCTTTTTTCCTTGTTTTCTTTTCCTTTCTGGATGCATGTTGTTCTATGGTCAGGTGGGCACTTGGGAGTGTTTTTGAGTCCTCCTGCAGTGAGCTGTGCAGGTGGAGTTTGGTCCCAGCCCTTGGGTCCCTGCAAGCCCCAGGCTTTCCCTAGCATGACCGAGCAGGCTCCCAAGCCGTGTCATTGTCCAAAGGCAGATCAGATGTCTAAAAACACAAGATTATCTGAACGGTACTTGTGACCAAAAGGATATTTAAACATCGAGGGCTCCAAAAGAGAAAGGGTTTGTTTGTTGGAACAGTGCCTGAGCGTGCTTGGTGCACACAGCTGGTGCTTTGCGGTCTCTTTGCTCTCACAGCACCGAATGCACCCCGAGAGGTGCTTAGCACCCCAAAAGGTGCAGGGTGCCCTTGTCTCCCACTGCTTCCCATGGTTTGGAGGAGCGGGGATGCAGAGAAAGAGCTTGGCAGCCGTGTGCTGCCTTCTGGGGCTGGAGGATTGAGGACCAGAAGAAATGTCAGAATCCTCTTGGGACCAATGTGGGAGCAGAAGGGCCGTCCAGAGAGGCTGCACCTGGGAGGAAGGGGATATCTTTTTTAATTTATATTTTTCTAGCTTCCCATCATACACAGGCTGATTTGTTAGACATCTGTGGTATGATCGATAGGTAAGGCATTGAAATATTTACTCACCAAGTTTAAAGGGCACAGAAATTCGCTGTGAGAAGCCAGCTGGAGTTCCCCGAGCCCCAGTTTGCCTCCAGACGTGTCCCACAGCCTCCTCCAAGAAGGGGACAAGAAGTCTCAACCCAAACAGAGTAAGGATGATTTACCCCTGAAGAATTTTCTTTCAGGTTGAAGACATTTGGGTTCCAGGCTGGCTGCTTCAGTGTTGTTTGAAAGGCTGTTTTTGTAAAACACCTATCAAAGCCCTTCTTGAATCCAATCAGCTCTTTGCATCGGTTGGTGTCTTATAATGAGGGTTTGCCAAAGTTTGCATGAACAATTGTTACACTTGGTGTTTTCTGTGTTTTGGTGATGTTTTACGGCAGTGGGAGTGTGCAGCACAGGATCAATGAGCTCTTTCTTAAAAAAAGAGGAAAAGATCTGTCTTGCCTCACTGAATTTGTACAGTAAAATTATGAACTGGGACCATGAGGCTAAAACTGCAACATTTCTGAGCCTCCGCACCAATAGTGTTTTGCTTTCCATCGGCTGTGGTTTTAGAAGCAGGGATCTTACAGCAATACCAGCTTTAGCTCATGAGATTTTGCTGCTTTCTCACCATTCTCTTGCTTGAACACTCAATCAATCATTTATGAGTCTGCTGCATGCAGCCTTCACCTTCCCTTGGACTTGGTTGCGTTACTTCTTTCCAGCCCAACTTACGCAATAGTCATACAGCTTAAAATGATGATCCTGTTCTTCCTTACTCAACACATGTAAAACTTAAAGCCAAAACAAAAGTGCAAATAAAAGTGAACAGATGGGTGTGTGCATGGATGTCTAAAACCTGCTACTGCACTAAACCTTTCTGGGAGCACCAAAGAGAAGCTTATCCTTTAAACTTCATGAAGGAACAACTTGTAGACTGTTAACTTTTATTTTTCTAGGGGGTGGGGGCAACCATCGAGTAAAAATCTGTCTGGAGTAAGTGAAACTGATAGTCTCTAAAGTATGCGTTACAGTTTGGAAATGTCTGCGAGAGGCTGTCGCTGAGAACGGGCCAAAAAGGGAGCCTGAAAGAAAAATTAGAAGGGGCATGGAATGTTATTAAAGCTATAATTATAAACACAAGAGGCACTCTGATATTATTTCTTTTCTTTAAAATTGCCGTGCGAGTGGGAATTGCTGTCTGGGAGTTGACAGCAACTCTCCCCTTTGTTAGGGGAGAAGATGCGTGGTGTCTCACCAAATTTACGTGATCAGATAATGAATTTGGATCTTAAGAGTTATGAACTGTAGGATTTCTAAGCCTTAATAGGAGTGTTTTCCCACTCACTGTAATTCAGCTCCAGTAGGCAGGTAATTGATTGAAAGAAATAATGTGTTCCCCCTTCACTGGAAAATGTTTGACTCCTGACCAGTTCTGAAATGCAAAACCCCTGGTCTGCTCCCAGCGTCGCGTTGTGTGTGAACATGGTCCATCATCCAGCATGTTAGATGCAAATGTTTTGGAAAGGGCTTTAGAAAAGTATTTCCACCCTTGTTTTCCTTGGTACCAGCTGCTCTTGCACCCTGAAAATAAAATGAGAGCCGATTCCTTTGCCTCTTAAGGAAAGGGCATGTTAAACCGATGTTCATGGTGGTGTGTTCAGATTTCATACCCTGCTTGTTTGGGTGCTTTCAGAGATGTTATATGGGATGATGGGCACCAACGCTTCACCGAGGTCAAGGGATGAGCTGCAGCAGTAAATGAGTGATGTAGGTGCCGGGCAGGACCCACCGTGCAGGTCACCGCCGTGGTCTGTGTCCTGTCACCTGGGGCGAGAAGGTGCCCATGTCGGTGGCCACGCTGCCAGCTCAGTGCACGGGCAGGAGCAGCGGTGGCTTTGCAACGCTTACTCCATGTAATTATACACTTGGGCAGCACCAGTGTGCAGCAACTGTTTTGAAAATAACACGATGGAAACGTGTCAGGACACTTTGGTGGCAGTAAGCCCATGCATACTTGCAACTGAGAGCGCCCTGTGTCCCCTTTGATGCCCCACTCCGTGCCCTCGTTTCAAATGACCTTAAGGTTGGCTGCGTTAATGAGAGCTGCTGGTTAATTTGCTTAACTTTGAAAAGCTGTAGTTCACAGAGCATGTACGTGATTTAGGGCCCAGGAGCAGCCCCATTCAATAGAGTGGATCTGCTCATGTGTTATGCTCGTTCTTGGAGCTGTTAGTCGCTGTTCAGCAATGTAATTAAAACCACTCTTGGTGATGGGGGGGCAAGACGGGCTCTTCTCCATGCTCTGAAGTGTTTAAATTTAATGGCGAATTTAATAAACAGTCCAACAGGCACTGGCACAGGTTTTTCCTGAAGGGTAATCCTGCCAGCATGTGCCGTTTTATAGTCTATATAGGGAGTGTCTTAAAAATTTAACTTCATGTTAATTCTTTGCGGAGCTCGTGGACGTGTTCCAGTTGTGCTCTCAGTGCCCCCAGCTGAGGCTTTCACAGGAGTTTTGGACTTAAGAATATACAAAATGTAGATGGGAAATGCAGGGAGAAGTTATTTTCTGTTGTTAATACCATTTTCAGGATTTGCATGGGATATTGAAGATTATTATATGGTTATTTTTGGCGACACCTGAAGGCATCGAAGCCATGTCATGATAGTGAGAAATGCCCCTTTCTGGCTTGGCTGCAAAGTGAAAATGAAATGTATCACATGGATGTTATTTGTTGTATAAATGGAGGGATTGATTGATGGCTGTTGCTTTTGGATTATTTTTTTCTCCCTGTGATGGCTTTTGTGTTCACTTCTTCCATTCTCTTGTGATCTTAGAAAATCCTAAGATGTCTTTTTAGTTTGTCTCACATGACTTTCCAGTGAAGGGTGTTATAGAAGAATCTTTTAGTGTTAGGTGGGAGTATAAGAGAAATGATATGTTTAGAGAAGCTTGAATGGCTCCAAATTTCTGTCTTCTTGATTTGTGTTGTTATTCCTCATCCTTGTCACTTCTGGAACACCAATGCTTTTGGAAATACCTTTTCAATTTGGTCCTTCAAGTCAGTCCGTAATGAACCAAACCCACCTAGCCTGAGAGATCTTCACTTGCCATCCGCAAGACGAATGGCCTGCTTAAACATGCACAGGTTTGTGTTTTCCTTGGGCAGGGTGGATGTGCTTTGCCCTTAGTTGTACTTAACTTATTTTGAGTTTCTTTATAAAGAAAACCTTGTAGCCAAGTGGTCAGGGCAGGAGGCAGCAGTCTGACCCGGGCTGTACCCGTGCCTCAAATTGCACTGACTCAACAGGCACCTCGGCCAATCCAGGCTGCAAACTGAATTATTAAGAATGACTTCAGTAAAATTTTGCATTTGGATTTAGCTCACATGAAGAAGTGATTTTAAAAGTGTTTGCACAGGGGAGTTATAACTGGGGAAGGTTGATTTTATTTTAATTTTTTTAAAGTTTTATTTTCTTTAAATCTATGTTTGTCTTCTCCTCCACCATGTATTTATTTTAAAATCTAGTTGTGCATCAACACATTCTCAATCTGAAATGTAGATCTTGGACTGAGATGGTTTAAATGTTTGAACTGGATCCAGTTTTAAAGTACCACAGTTATCTAAGAAGTACATCAAAGTTTCCTTCAGTGTTCATTTCTCATTATTATCTGTTCTGGAGCACTCATTGTTTTTCAGTATAATGAGTGTATGTGTTACCATAAGTTCTCTTTCTGATCTTGCATCTGATGTTTACAGACAAGAATCTCATCCAGTATCTATGAAACTAAGTTTTACTACGTCAAAAACAAACTTTTACCCTGATCCCACAAATCTAGATATTCAATCTGTGTACTGTAAGGTCACTCAAAAGTACTGGTTTGGTTTTTCTTTGAATATGGGCACATATGGTTTGGATTTCTATCAAATTCCTCAGGGCACCCAAATGAGTTAATGGTATCTCTGTTCCCCTATGGCAGGTTTAGGTTGGCTGGGGCAGAACAGTTGATCATAGATCTAAAATAAATCCTGTTGATGCCAAACTGCCCCACCAAAAATTCCTTGAAACCTGAACCAATCAAGTGAGTGTCTTTACCCTTCAGCATTTGATGTTAATTTTGCACGTGGTACTAGCAGCTTTAAATCTTACGGTGTTAAACCAAACTTGTTGCAGCTTTCTGCATGGAAAATGATGTGCTCCCGTGGCTTGGGATGAGAAACAGACAAGTGCAAAAGAGTCCATCTGGGCAGGAACAATTAGCTGGTTAAACAGCAGTTCCTCAGAAAAGGGTCTAGGAGTCATAAACTAAACATAAATCCGCAATATCTTTTGTTCTAGGGAGCATGTTGGCACCTGCGATGGATCATGTGGTAATAGATCATGTACTAATTCTGCTCAGGGCTGGAAAAGCATGACCTGGAGTACTTTATCCAGTTTCCAATGTTGTTTTGCAAGAAAAGTGTGTATCATACAGCCTAAAGCCAAGAGGAGGGCAACAAAAATCAAAAGAAATCCAAGAAAATACATCTTAGAAGAAAGCAGTGGAAGAGAGACATTCGGCCAACATGGTTTGCAAACTTCCATTTGGGTTTCTAGGTAGAATTGTTGTTTGGGAGGGATATTGATTATCCTGTTCCTGTTCTGAGGTGCCCTGTGTTAAGGCTGAAAATCGCTTGTAACTCAAAGGGAAAATCCACGTTACAGGAGGGGAAAGGCAATAGTGGGAAACCCTGGGTGCGTGCGTGGCCTCCGTGCCAGCTGCTTTCAGGAACTCCTGGGTCATCATGTCCAAATCTTTGCTATTTTGGGCAACCACATCACAGAATCCCATTCATAAATTTCTCAAGCACCGTTATAAAAATAGTTTTATTATTTATTTATTTATTTTCCTGTTTTGCTCCGATACGAACCTCATGCCTCTAATGTGGAGCCTCTTCTGTAATCATCACCTCGGAGTGTATTATACATTAATGTAGTCACATGTGCACATGTTTTGTTCTTCGTTGCCCTTTGGTGTCTTGACCACCTGACTCAGGGGGTGGGATAGAGGGTAACGAAGGAGCAGTTTTCTAACTTAAGACACCCAAGTTCTTTTATTATTGTCTTCTAGACGGATAAGCTCCTCTCTCTCCATCACTGCCACCATTCCCTTGGTCATTTTGTATGTTTAAATCTGAGTTTGTTTCTGAAATAGGGGGTGACGAGTCCTGCAGGCAGCATCCCAGAGAAACGCTGCTGTTGCTCTTTCATCTTTACTGGAAGTACTTCACTTGATATACCCTAAATTGTCATTTGCCTTTTTCTGAGCTACACCTCTTAGAGAGATGGTTGTACTGTGACAAGTGAGACATAAGGAAGGAGTCCTGAAGTATCAGCTAGACAGAGCTAGCATGTGATACCCCTGGAGAAGATTAGGAACAGCCTGTGTTCAAGAAGAAACCACGTTCCCCTGTGCTCAGAGCCCTGATGGGCTCATAAAGGGATTACAGTC
This sequence comes from Patagioenas fasciata, assembly GCF_037038585.1. NCBI lineage: Eukaryota > Metazoa > Chordata > Aves > Columbiformes > Columbidae > Patagioenas > Patagioenas fasciata. Next base: position 3,176,250 of record NC_092524.1, on the reverse strand, counting down.
ATAGGAAAGATATTTTTGTGGGTGTTCCTTGAAATCGAGAAGTCCCATTGCTTTTGGGCACAAGGTGGACAGGCAGTGGGTGTGCGGTTTGATCAGAAGGTGTTAGCTGTGAGTTGGTGTGACACTGTTTTCTGCTGTTCCACTTTGAGATCACCTCTGCTACCAGCAGAGACTCGAAGTTCTCAACAGAAAACGTGTCCCAAGAACAAGACGCAGAGGAGTGTTGCATTAACAGGTTCTTACACCATCATGAGCTGGCTCGGTCAATCCAGCAACTTGAAGTTGTTACCTACAGTAAAACAAACATCCGATTGATTTGCAAGAAAAAAAGAGATTTATAAGGTTGTCCCTTAACTGACATGAAGGAGAGGAGCTGATGAGATTTTCTAGAGGTTGAGCAGGAAAAATCTCAGCTGTTTTTTTGGAGGGGAGGGTCCTGAGGCAGTCGTATAAAGACTCAGAAGATTCTCAGCTAACCACCCTCAGCTCTTTCAGTAGAGAGAATTTCATATCCTTGTTGTGTACAACTAATCCAGTTTCGGAGAGGTGCTTTGTGCAGGAGTTTAGGCAAGAGATCAGATTTAGAAAACTGAAGAAAGGTTTGGTCGGGTGTGGCTTACCACATTGTAAGAATATTTCACACATTCTGAAATGTTCAAGAAATTTATTATCATCAGGAGGGCCTGAGCAGAAACAGTCACGTCTTTGGTACCTACAAAGTAAGGAGAAGGCAGAACTGTCAGTAAATGGTAAAACCAATAAGTGTCCTTCCACAAACCAGAAGAGACTCCAGCTCAAGGGCAGGACAGACCTCATGCCAGCAGTGGGGATCTTGATGTGTTTTTGGACTGCAGGAGCTCGGGGTCCCAGCTTAACCTGCCAGCCCTGAGCTCTGTGACCCACGAGGATGTGACCAGTGTCCCTCGTTGGGTTCCTGATGATGAAGCAACAAGGCTCCATTCAGAAGGGCAGAGTTCTAAAAGGTCATTGCTGGGTGGAAATTTTTATCTGCTGAACTGAATCAGTATTTTGCAATTTGTAAATTTTACAACCGTGTGGTGTGCCCCAGTGATCTGGTTGGATTAATGAAAGATAAATGGGTATCTGCACAAGATCATCCCCGTTTTTCCCTCCCCTTTTTTTTCATAACACATAGGTTTCCTAAGGCATAGTAGCAGCACAACCATTCACTTTGGTGCTGCTGCTACTAAGCATTTCCATATTTAAACAGTACTCCAGAATGTTTATTGAAGTGGGTAAGCGATACGCCATCCAAACCTCTGAGAATCGCACCATAAATTTCCCAAATAAATAGGCATAAGGAGAGAAGCCAAACAGGATACAAGCACTAAAATGCCTCAAGATGCGTCCTTTTCTGTCAAACCAGCAAGCAACTGTTTTACTATGAAATACGGCATTTCAGTAACAGTTTTTCCTACAATTGGCTGATTTTGGTGCTTGGCTTCTTAAATCTTGTTTAAAAGGTCACAGGCTGAGTCCCTTCTAAGAGCCTGAGGGCTGATGAGCAAGCTGAAAGATTAGCAGGGAATGTAGTTGATATTTTCTTGTCCAGGGAGATCCCCACAGAGTGCTGCAGGAATTGTTACGCTGGAACATCACGTTCAAGGGTGACAGAGCTGGTCTGTAGATATTTTCTCCTGTGAGAACTGGTGCTCCAAAAGCTTTGACCTTGGTCAAGTTGTACCTATGCTTTTACTTGCTCCAAATTTGAGCACCATTAGAGCATCCAGCCTTTCACAAAATACAATTTTGTGATGTACTGTTGTGGGGCGTTAATCAAGAAGACTTTTTGAAGTTATCTTGAAGCATCTTGTTGGAGTGCTTTGTCTGGAGATGTGCCATGGTGGCATTCACTGTCCTTCGATCACAAGGGCTTCGTGGGCAAGAACCAGCCCACAGGTGGGCAAGGCATGAGGAATATGAAGTGTTGATCTGAGTCATAAATGCTTCATGGAGGAATATAGGAATACAGAATCATAGAATCATTGAATCTTTTTAGTTGGGAAAGATGCTCAAGATCAGAAAGTCCAACCATTAGCTGAACACTGTCACTAAACCGTGTCCCCGAGAATGTCATCTACGTGGTGTAGATAGAGACAAAAGTTATCAGGAAAGAGATCGTAGTTTCGTATCAACAAAAATCATCCTCGTTAAAATTAGGTAAAGCAAATAAAAAGACGCAGGAACATAACGTTTTTGTAATGTTGAAGTATTTCTTCATGTAAGTGTGCAGTTATTGATAGGGGTGCAGTTATTATTCACTGTTTGGGGACACAAATATCCTTTATGTATGTATTAGTGGTATACAAAATACTTATACTCCATCCTACTCTCTTCATGGCTGCTGGAGGAGCTGTGTAGACAGAAGCTGTTCCTCAGGGAGAAGGTCTGGCATACTGCACATGCACAAACACACAGAGTAGATGGCTTCTTACAGGCTATGAAGTCCGGGAAATCAATTGCATGCACATTTTGTCCGAAGCACACCTGCTCCCGTATTGGCAAGAAACCAATTTCCATCACTTGGAAGGTCACTTTCTTTTTCTCGAGGTTTTATCACGTGAAACAGGACCACAGGCAGGTGTTGGCTCGGGGGCTGGCTACAGGTGATGCTCTGGTGAGGTCCTGCCCCTCTGTACATCTTCACCCAGCAGCTGGTGAAATGAAGGGGCCCTTGATCTGGACTTGGGCTGGAGAGTGACAGTGTGAAAATCAAAATGTGCACCCCCTAGGAAGTTTTTTTCAACCGCTGCGACTCGTTCAAATATTTTAAATATCGTATGCCTCTCAAATTAATGCTTTGTGCAACCGCTGATCCAGGGTTACGACACCTGTTCTGCCGTAACCACTGTTGCTCTATCACATCACTTCACAGAATATCTCCAACACATAGGCATAAAAAATAGCAACAGCTATGGGTTCCAGACATCCCAAAGGTTAGAAAAGCAGACAGTTCAAGGACGTTACTTGTGAGCTATCTCCATTAGATTTGATATCAGTCACAATTGCACCACCATCATTTATATTTACCTACTTGCCCTCTATTCCTTTAAATACCAGTAATTACATAATTGCTGTGGTTAGGAAGAATAACTTATTTTTCTTTTAATCAGCAATAAATTAATTGGAGGTTTACAAGTAATCACTTCAAGGTAATATGTGAAAAGCTTGAATATTTTTTTTAAATGCAAAAGATAGAGACTATTCCTAAAATAGAAACCTAACTGGCAACAATGTATCATTGTGTGTTTTGTAAACTGGTTGAACTAACTAACCAACATAGAGTATGTGTTATTAAACAGCAATCAAGTTTGCAAATAGCAATGTACCATATATTTTGACAAAGTTTATGGAATAACAGATGTACTAAAGGACATTATCCAAAGGAATCCCTTTTCTAAATATTTTGGTAAGCCGAGATTTTTTTTTTTAATGCAGAGTATTGTTTTTCTAAATGTTTCAGTGCTTGAAGATAAGCAATATATTGAAGTTGAATTCCATTTTTTTTAGGATTCCATTCCATTGTTTAGGATTTTTTTCACTGACCTGATAAACATTTAGTAGAGAAATGCGCAGAACATTTTCCTTTTTATTTTTAATTTTAAAAAAGACAACAAGTGCAATATTATTCTTCTAACTAAAACAAAAAAAAAAAACCCTACAATAAAACATTGTTTTTAGCTTAGAATCTTAATCACAGTCTAGAGGAAAATAAAGTCCTCTCTTAAATTCTAGAATGAAACCTTGGCCCACTATAAATAAGGCGGTGACAACATCTTCCATGTCTTTCTCAGGAAATATGAAAACAAATGATGTTTTCTCTCTTTCTCTCTGTCTGCATCGATGTCAAATTCTTGCTTTTGGCAGGAGTTCCAGGTTCCTTTCTTACCCAGGGTATCTCCAGCCAGGCCATCACCAAACACATGGGTGTGATGCATTTTTATCCGCTTCATGGTTACATTTTGCTCAAGTCTCCTCACTGTGATGGTTAAAATACCTCTTGACCATTAATTATGTGGGTGACTCCTTGCTCTCTGATGAGGAGCGGTAAGTTTTCTGTGCAATGTAAACATTGCTTAAACGTTATGTCAGAACTGTAGAAATAATTTTAAAAGTATAAAACATTTGGTGGAGCCTTATATTGTGCAGTCCAGGAGCAACCAGTGGACTTCAATGGAATGCATACAACTCGGGAATTAAAAGAATATTTGGCTACAAAAGAGTTGTACTGTTTGAAACCATAAAATTTTTAGATTTTTGGTTTGGTGGGTCGTAAGTTTATGGTGCTCTAAGTTGTTTTCCTAAAGGACGAGGATTTGTGCCTTTGGATAATCCCGGCTTTGTAGTCTGTCCCGTTACAAACCTACAGGGCAGCCGTTTACACTTAGGCTGGGTCTTGTCTGCTCGTTTGATATAAAGATGTACTAGATAGTAAAGACTGTCAAAAGGTCTTTAAGGAAGAGACTTGGTGAGCCTTGGCTTGGCGCTGCTGTCATCATAAGCTTCCCTACCAAGGGCAAAACTGCAAAGAATGCAAATCTCTGCTCAAACATTTCAAGTGTGCCTTTCATCTGGGGGGCTCGAAATGCCGGATCAAGGCATTGGCCCGGTCCTTCCTCTTGCCGGCACTGGCTTTGCTGATGGATTGGTTTTCTGCTCCAAGAATTTTGCCACCCAAGGTGGTACCACAAGGAATCCCACAGTATCTTATTTTCCTGTAGGATGTGTTTCTGCACCTTCCCAGAGCATCAGCTTCTTTGTGGCACTCAGATCTGAACTCTTGCTTAAAAACAAGTAGGACCGTCCAGTTGCATAGTCACTTCTTAGGTCTTCTCCCTCTGGTATCCCTCAGTTTAGTTCATAAAGACTGGGAAACACAGGAAACGGTGTTCTCATGGATAGACAAGAGTTATTAGAGCTTTTCACCCCCATCAATTTGTGTCCACTTGCTCAGGGAAATATTGTTCCAATTGCCAGTGCATCCTAGCGGTTAATTGTCATGCAGCAATGTTGCTCTGCATCTAAGTTAAAACTGCAGGGGTAGGAAGAAAACTTGCTAGAACCAAGCTTTTGCTCAGTGCAGGGTTTTGGGTTTATTTTGTAGAATCATAGAATGATTTTGGTTGGAAGAGACCCTCGAGATCATGCAGTCAAACCATTAACATAACACTGTCACTAACCCACATCCCTAAGAACCTCATCTTCTTGTCTTTTAAACCCCTCCAGGGATGGTGACTTGACCACTTCCCTTGGGCAGCCTGTTCCAATGCATGACAACCCTTTCCAGGAAGAAATTTTTCATAATATCCAACCTAAACCTCCCCTGGTGCAACTTGAGGCCATTTCCCCTTGTCCTGTTGCTTGTTACCTGGGAGAAGAGACCAATACCCTCCGTGCTCCAACCTCCTTTCAGGAGCCAAGAAGGTCTCCCTTCAGCCTCCTCCAGGCTGAACCCTCCAGGTTCCTCAGCCGCTCCCATCACACTTGTTCTCCAGACCTCTCACCAGCTCTGTTCCCTTCTCTGAACCCACTCCACCACCTCAAGATCTTTCTTGGCATGATAGACCCAAAACTCCACAAAGTATTTCTGGTGCAGCCTCGAATAGCACAGAGCTGGAGGCTGCACTGGGACCTTGGATGAGTATCACCAACCACCATCTCGCTATCAAATCGGCTCCACCTGCTTTGGCACACCCAGATAACATATATAAGGTGGCACTCTGCCACATGGAACCCAACCCCACCCAGAATGACTGGCTCTTTCAGCGCGAACATAAAGAGCTGCGGTTACTGAACGTGGTGACTGTAGTCAAAACATGTTTATCAGGTTAGCAAAACCTTCTGAGACATCCCTGCCTAAGCCTATGCGGTCTCGATGGCCTCATCAATTTGATGTGTGGGAATTTAAACACGAGTGCAAATGTTACAAGATTAGGACTTTAAATGGGAGAACTCTTAGATCAAGAGCACCTTTGCCAGTCACTTTATTCTGTGGCCTCAGCTGCGGGTTGCAGTCTGTGGCTGGTATTTTAACACTAAAACTCATAATCTTTGGATCCTCATTTTCATATGGTTGGTATAAGGAGCTATTTGTAAAAGCCTGGTAAAGGAACATACACTTAATATTTTAAACATATTTGGAGATCTTTCAGTCTTTGGAGATCTTTGTCCGAATGCACACCAATATTCTCCCCCAATCTCTTTTTTCCTTTCATTTTACTGTTCCCATCGGTAAAACCTGCCTTCCCTTGGAACACACAAACAAAGATAATTAGAATAGCAACCCTCCAAAACGTAACTAACATGATTCCTTGGGCACAGGTTCGGTGTACCTTCCATATCCAGTCCATCCTCTTGTTCCCATCATACATATAATTCAGGATATGACATTGCAGCATACGCTCAAGGAAGTCATCAGTATGTGTTTTGGAAGTCAGCAGTGAGAAAGAGGATTGTGGCCTTTTGTCCTGATGCATTTCAGTGAATCAAACCAGTGCTTCTGCTCTCATTCAAACAAATATAAAATGCAAAAAAAAAATATTCCAAGAATGATTCTGTGCACGTATCGAAGTAACTAGGAGCAGAATTTTGCTCATTTTGTCTTTTTTGCTCTGAAGTGCTGTCAAAGTACAGAAGTAATTTGTAAAACTGGAGTTGCAATTTGCAAAGAATAGTCTGCGTTGGACTTGACTTTAATGCTTTCTGTGGAACAGCAACAGGAGGAAATCTGAAATATTCTTCCAGTGTCTGGTGGAAGGGTGCTTGATTTAAGTATTTTTAGAAATATACCTGAAAACAGACTGACTTAATTAAGTGTTAAATAGCTGTTGGTAGTCAGGGCACAAAGTGCAATTTGTCTTGGGTGGGGTGGAGAAGGTTTTGTCTGTTTTTTATAAAATATGGGATTTTCCAGGGCCTAAATAAATGGGCAGTATGAGTCTTGTTGTGGTGGAATTTATATTTGCTGGTCCTTTATGTGCTGTTGGAAGTGCTATTTCAACCTAAATGTTCATTTTACTATCATTATGGTATTTTTGGTAATTTGCTCTTGGTTTTTAGATTCCATGTTTTACAAAGGTTGTGTCGGATTAGATGTGTTCAAGCCTAGGGCTACCTACTGCAAACAGGGTAAATCAATCTTTAAAAACAAAAATAGAAGGGCAGAAATAGAAATGATGTCATAGTTGTGTGTCCTTCTAACCTTCTTTTAACATGTTGCTGATAATAATAGATCAATAACTTTAAAGCTGTAGACAGCCTTCCAGGAAAGCTGCAGCCCCACTCCAGAGACCCACTGTTGCTAAGTCAGTACTGAGAAATATAACTGAACAATCCCATGTTTCAAATAATCCTGCCGGGAGCTGAATTTTTTCCAGCTATGTGACAGGAGTTGGTTTTCAGACTCGTAAATACTGGACATAAAGTCTCTGAATGGGCCATTCAGCCTAACACAAAGTGCTAACAAAGTTGTCAGTGCCAGCTGTATTAAGGTTCTCCTGCTTTAGAAGTATTTCTATTCTGTATATATAGCTGTCCTTGGAATCCAATTTTTATTTCACTGCTCTTTTTTTGGTTTTTTTTAATGGATTGGATCACAATCTCCCGTTTGGTTCATTAAGGTAAAACCCTGTACAGTCCTAGGCTAGAGCCAAGTTTTAAAATAAATGCAAGAGCAAAGATGGGCGAGTTCCAGGGTGTCCTGCTTGGTGCTACAAGAGATTAAAGGGGCAGAGAGTCACCTCTGTGGGTGGGTGGACAGAAGATGTTGACATCTCCAAAAGCATTAATCTTGCCCAGGGGTAGATCCATTAGTCTTGCCCGGGGTAGATACATTAGTCTTGCCCAGGGGTAGGTCTGTTGCCTTTTACAACCGCCCTTTGCCAGTCAAAAGTATTAGTGCAACCTCCTGCATTTACAGGAGCGTGGCTAAAGGCAACATCTGGCTGTTTGCAACTGGAGAGGCGAGGGCAAATTTAAATCCAGCGGTCACAGATGTGGATCTAATCAGTGCTTAACTTCTGGACGTGGAGCGGAACAAAAGTTCAGGACATGTCCGAGCGCTCCTTGGAGAGTAACTGCGGTTCCTGACCCGGCTCTTGGGCTCGGGCCAGCGCCTCGTAAACAGGTGTCAGCGTCCCAAAAAAAGAAGTCCCCACGTTGCCAGCGGTGGGTATCCTCGCTGGCGTGCCCGCGGGAGAGCTCCACGGGCCAGGAGGAATGAATGACCCATAGGTCAGCGATGTGACATGCTGATGGGGTGGCATCCGAGGCTTCCTTGACATTTGCCTTGCCTTATTTTTCCCGAGGATGAAGCAGGGATTTGGGGCTCCAAATCTGACAAGCTTTTAATATATCAGGGAGTGAAAGAAAGGAAAAGCAGCAGAGATAGGTGAGTCATTTGTGATCACCCTTTTTTGTTGGTTTGGGGTTTTTTGGTCTTCTTAGCCTGAGGATTAACCTGTAGCTTTGAATTTGGAAGATATAGAAAGTAAAGAAATGGGTAAGAATGTGCTGAGGGAGGATTCTGCTGCTAGGGGGCAATATATAGTAAGCAAAAACACACAAAGGCACTTTCTCTTAGTATCTACCAAGTTGTTTTTTTTTTTAAGAAAGAACCCAAACTCAAAAGAACACCTGATGTATTGTATTGGCTATCATCTCTTCTGCAGAAAGAGCATAGTATAAGCAAACATGCAACCTATATTTATATGTGTGTGCGTTGGGTAGTTTTATGTATAGATCTGGTTTTGTGTGTGACTTTCTCAATGTTTCATCCCAGTCCTTACCAGCTCTGGGACCTCTGCACAGACCTTTTACTTAATAATTCATATGAAATAAATGTTTTCAGTTTAAGGACTCTAAATCCCATCTGCTAGTATTTCAGAAGCTTTTGTGAAGAGATAGTGTCATGGCTCCTTTAAAACTATTTGCTCAGACAACTTATGCTGCACGATTCTTAATTTTTCATCCTAAATTCTATTACAATTTATATGATGCAAAAAGATAACAATGCGGACATTGGAGAGTCTTAAATCACATGGTCTTGTAACGATCCCTCTGCCTCTTTGAAAACAACTGGGACGGCTCACTTGAATATCTTGATGGCTTTTTTGTTCTAGCCGCTTTCTTAAACATACTCCCTAAAAAAGAGAACAAGGGGAGATAAGAGGAGCCAGTTATTGATTTCAGGTTGAGCACTGAAAGGTTTGTTTGTTTATTCTTATATACTCATGCTGACTTGGTGATGCTCATTTTAGAACTCTTTAGGAACTACATTGTGTGAAAGTAATTTTCCATTTATTTTAAAGAGAAAATAATTTTTGCCTGAAAATATCCAGTGTTTATACATGATTATGACTATAATAAGTTAGTTGATCAAGTCTGAGGGTAATAGCAGAGAAAATACACCCATTTCTAGAGCACGTTTTCTGTTCTGGTTCACCTGGTCACCAAAGTCCAATAAGAAGCATTGTCTAAATGAGTTAAGGTGCCAGATTCCTGTGGTGGAAAATCTATTGTTGATTAATTTGTATTAATTTTTGCAAGAGACCTGGAGGACTTCTACAGCTGCAACCAAAATCTGAACAAAGGAGCAGATGTTTGCAAGTTTGAGGGGGTTTTAAATTAATTTATCAGCGTACAGAGAAATAATTTCAGACTGGGCAGGATATCTCTAACTTTAATGTGGTTTGCAAGGTCATTGTAGCATCTCTGTGCTCTGAATTGCAGCTGGTGGCTCAGTGTAGATCCAGAACATCCCGAGATCTCTGGGAAAGCTTCCCCAGAGAGCACAAAGGTAGACTGAGAGCTCCTGCAAACATCTGTTTCTATGTCTTCGTTTTCTTGCTCTCCCATTCTATCTTGCTGTTAAAATATATATGGTCACATACCCTACGTAGCTGTTCCTAAACACAAATGCTGTCTAACTGCTTGTTCTTCTATACCACCTATGAAAAACTAAAATTATTATTAACAGCAAATATGAGAATTACTTGGTAGTGCCTATGCTAAGGAAGGTGGAGGTTCTGTATTTGTCTGATGTTCACCAAAGCCTTTCTCAAACCTGGTCCGTGGCTGGGATTGAAATCAGTATCAAACACTTTTCAGCATTCTGCAGTGTTGCAGAATGTGTGTGTTTTGAGACAAGGTATGTGCTAAAGGATTTCATGATATATTGTATACTTGGCAAGGTGTTCTGTGATTCATAGCAAATACTGGGAAATGACAAAGCAAAACATAATGAAGTATAGAAGTATTGAGTTGGGTCCAGGAATATTAGGAACCTTTTCTATCTCAGAATCCATGAGTTTCCGGCCAACATCAGCTGTGGATATGGAAGAGAAAGGGCTGATAGGTTATATGAAATACTTTGTGCACCTCTTTGAGTCTTTGTTGTAGTGTTTTCTGATTAGTAAATAGAAGAGAGTGGGTTAACTAATGTCAGAAGGCAGCAAAGCTGGCGATTTTCACAATACTTTCCTCTTTCAGCTCTTAAGAAAGACATTAAGATGTAACTCTAGCTGAATTAGCACATTAATGTGCTTTGTGCTCTTCATATTATGTCTATCTTAAATAAATATCGTAAATAATCCTGAACATGAATTTATGTTGAGGTTAAATTATTGTCCTTGTTTAATATGATTAACGCACAACAGAGATTCATGTTTTTAAGTCTTTATAATACTCTGTTCCATACCAAAAGATATTTTGTGTTCCACAACAGAATGCTTTGACATTTGCCAAATCAGTGTAAGTGAACTAGTGCATTTGTAATTACCAAAGTGGTTTGGATGGCTTTACTTAGTATTAAATCCTGACATCAGTTTTAAGTACAGAAATCAAACTTGTTGTAATTAAGATTGTATCAATAAAGTTCTTGCGTTTCATCTCTTTTCCAGTAGCCATAATAAACCAAAATGGTGTGATTCATTGCCTGCCTTCAGTATTTGTTCTTTCCGATATTGCCAGGCTACCGATGTGTAAACAAATGTAAATATATGCTTGCGGATGGGTGATTGTTTGGACTTGCACAATAGGACTGAATCACTTGAGCAGGTCTCCTTGCTCTGTGCTGTGGACTTAACAAATGCTGCTCAGAAATGCAGCCCCAGAGCACAGGGAGCTCCTTTGGACTCAGTGAAGCTTGTGATTTTCTGCTCTAAACATACTCCTGATTGGAATTTTTAAATGAGCACTTTTCAGTTCACAGCTCCATTATGTGATATACAAAATATTCACAGTCATAATCCGCAAAAGGTGCTTCTCTTCTAATATCCTCTGTTACCTGCTGAAGTAGCTGGGCTTTATTTAGTAAAAGGAAAAAGGACAGGGGACTTTTACAGAACTTAAGCTATTGTTTTTAGAAAGTTGTTTTGGGCATTCTTCCAAATAAAAACACAGGTTGTTATGCTTACGAAGTTCCAAAACTTGCTGTATTATTATGTATTTTACAGCTATAGAATAAAAGATTGAATACATAGGATTCTGCAGCAGATTGCATGTGTATCTCTTCCCATGTGTTCAGGGATTGTGTGTTTATATGTGTGTGTATGTTGGGGAAAAGAGAATGTACACGTGTAGCAAGCATGCTCGTTGCTTCCACAAGACAGCTCATTTTTGGCTGCATCTGTATATTACCCCCCAAAAAGCTTCTTTAACTTATTACAAATCATGATTCAAGTGATTTAGTGGGTTTGAGGATGTTGCCCCAAGGCTGCAAGTGTGGCATCTTTTCTGAGATAACTATTTGAGAGTTTTAAAGAAAAGCCCAAACCTGCAGCACAGATGTGCGGAGAGGTGGGTGTACATGCTGCGGGCATCAATTATATAAGGAGAATTGCCGCCCAGATTTTATGCAAAGGTGGTGGTGTTAATGAGCGCTGCAGTTCCTAGGAAAGCAGGCAGCTTTAGACAGATTTCCCAGATACAGAAACTGAAATTAGGATGGACAAATTTATGGTGTTGATGAGTTCCAGAGAAGCATGACTATTAATTTCAGAGAAGTGTGGCTTTCATAAGAATGATGTTATCTTAATCTGATAAGCTTGAGAAATGTGACAAAGCCTTGGCCTCACCTTCCTCCTCTGCTGCTGCGGGTTGTTGTCCAAGCTCACTCACCCATGTCGCCGTGAAGAACCTGGACTTCAGGTTTGTGCGGCGCCCTCCCAGCATTAAAGTTGGGTCAAGTTGCTTGGCGGCATGTGCGGTCAAGCTCCCACCACTTCCAGGCACTGATGAAGATCTGCAGCTTTGTTGGGCCCTTTCTCCATCGTGTGATGGAGTCATTAAAGAAATAAGTTGTTCTGTGTTGGGTTTTTTGTGGTATTTTTTATTTGTTTTTGTTGTTTGGGGTTTTTTTTATGTCAAGTGATAATTTCCCTGGTTGCAGCTTGTGTCTGTAGCCTCCCATCCTTTTGCTATGCACCTGTGAGAAGATTATCTGGCTCTGCCCATGTCTGTACCAACTCAGTAGGTAGTTAAAGGCAGGAATGGGACCCCATCGTTTGCCTTCTCATCTCTGGGATGCATAAGCATGGATCTCAGCTTCTCCTTATGCACTCAAGCTCCCTGCCTGTCTTCATGGTCCTCCATTGAACTTGCTCCAGTTTGGCAATGTCTTCCTTGTGCTGGGCAGCCAAAACTGGTCGCAGCACTCTAACTGTGCTCTGGAAAGTGTAAATAGAGGAGAAAATCGCTTCCCCAGACCTGCTGTCTTTGTTTTCTTACTAACAGAGTCCAGTACGCAGCTATCCTTCACCACTCAAGATGATCACCCACTTTGAACCTGCCCACCAGGACTCTCAGGTCCTTTTCTGCAGAGGTACCTTCTATCCGGTCCATGCCCAGTTTGTTCTGGTGCTTGAGACTGGTCTGTCCAAGGACAGGACTTTGTATTTTTCCATTTTTCCAGCCTGTCGAGACCCCTCGAAGTGGCAGCCTTACCCTCCAGCTTATCAACCGTGCTCCTCAGTTCCACAGCATCTGCCGACTTATTGGGGAATGAGATTTTCTCTGTCTCTCCCTTCCACATCATCCCTGAAGTTCAACCAGATCCCAATGGGTAGTTTTCATGAAGGAGGAGTAACCTACTCTCAGGCTAAGACATAGCTAATTAAAATGTGATATCTGTCCTCACCTCATCATAAGCTTGGTGGCAGCTCTAGGTAGGAGGGAAGTATTTTTCCTAATGGGCTCATTCCATTCAAGTTCTGCTGCTGTCTGCTCCAGAAACAGTGTTGAACTAGTTGCAGCAACAGGCTGTTGTAATATATAGCTGCTATTAGACCATGTTTCTCTGGACGTTTTTGTTGTTTGTCTTTTTTTGGGGAGAGTTAATTTAGTATCCTTTCAAAGCTAAACTCTAAAATCCTTGCTTTATTCTTTAGGCGAGCAAATTGTGCGCCCGTGTGGAGTAAAAAAAAAGAGAAGCATAATGCTGGAATGTTTTACTTCGATGTTAAAATGAATCTAATCTTGGAAAACTTTGCCTTCTATTGCTTGCAGAAATTCACACATGCAAACAGTAGTTTGCATTTTATCAGTTATCTGGTTGCTCAGTTTGTAGTGAAAATTTTACGTTAAATCCTTTAGCCCATCTGTATACCCAATAAGTGGAAACAGTGCGGGTGTCTGGCAGTTGAGAAAGAGAAAACGTCAGATTTTTAAGACTACTTAAATAAGAACAAAGAGGCTGCAGGAGAGCGAGAAAGGGGTGGGAGCTCTGCCCAAGGGCTCCTTGGCAGAAGGTGGCAGGAACAGGACAGGTTGCAGGTGGGGGTGGCTCTGGGAGGAGCAAGCGTTGGTATTCAAAGCGTCTCGGTGAAATTGTTCCTTTTGTTTTCAGACACAGACAGTGAGTTTCATGGGGTGGATTTTCTGCCAGAAGATCTCAACGAGGCGCCAGAGGAGACAGGAATGAGGGTGAACAAGAAATACTCCTGTCTACCTGCTGAGGAGAAGGGGATCCATATTATCAACATCCGAGCTATTGAGGATATAGGATACGACCAGCACGAGAGTACAGTGAGTAGAGGACTTGCCAGATGTATCGTAACCCCTGAGCTTATTTCCCATTCCTTCCATTCCCAGGATGCTCTGGAATCCTCTCCCTCTTTTTTGGAAGTGTGGAGGAGGATTCCCACCGGCCACAGGACATGCAAATTTAGTGGGGTTTGTTCTTTGATGGGAATCGAGGGATCCTTGTCTAACCTGTAGCCTGAAAAGGGGCTGGCTATTCTCAGGGTAAGCAATCTGGCAATAAGGCTGTGGCAACCTTTAAATCTCTTTGCCCATATAGATGCCCCAAAATGTCTGAAATTTCATGCAAAAGCTGTTGTTAACATAGGTAACGTTCAACTAATAGTCTGTAGCACACAATAGTTGTTAGATTTCCGGTGTCATTAATTGTGCCTTGCTTAAATTCTTCAAAACTGATTTTAAAGGAAGTTAGTAACACGAATACCTAACAGAATTAGGAGTTGGTTATGTCATAAACACATAAAAATGAGTTTATTTGTGTGAAAGAATTGGGATGGAGTGGGCTATATAACACATCTCACTGGGGAAAGATATAAAGCAACATTTGATACATTGTGCTTGTGCTTAATTAGGAGGAATAATTCTGTCAGAGTGTAAATATCCCTCCTATTGTGATAAAATTGAAATGTCTTTTCTGTGTCTCATTTGCGACCGAAGGGACGTGAGTCTTCCATGGTCTAAGTCAGTGCAACTCCCTCTGTATTTCAGTGTAGCAGCACTGTAAGAAAGGATGTGGCCTGTGGGTGCTTTTAGCAGTCACACCACATCCTTAAAAGATCACCAAGGCTGGTCTTGCATCAGGAAGGGAATCTGAGAGGAGCAGCAGCCTACAGGAGCAGGCTGTCCCCATGGGCCAAAGCCCAGCTACAGCTGAGCCTTGCCGGTGCTGCTAAAGGCAACAAGGAATGCTTGCCATAAAGAAGAATAATAATGTTCTGAATTCAGAGGTGCATGCCGTTAAATGTGAAGAAATCAGATATGTTGTAGTTATGCTTAAGAACTAAACAGGAATATCTAGATGGGGCACAAACATGAGCAGCCTGTGCCCTGGAGAATGTGTTATCATCATGGCCAGATAAGACAGATGCAGAGCAGGGAATAAGACAAGGGGTCAGCTCCATGGTGCCAGCAAATGGCTACATTATTTTATTATATAGTTATGTATTTGAAGCAAATGTTTTAGTTTAAATAGAAAAGAGAGATGGGATCCTGAAGGAAAAGGAGAAACAAGGAGATAGCAAAGGTATGGAGCAAAACCACGAGGCACTGAGGAGGTGGGGACCTGCAGCCAAGCCATGCGATATTGCTACACGCTCATCTCATTACACGTGTCTAATTACTTCTTCAGTGTGCTTTCCCCTCCCTCCACACCCAGGAAAATGGGGTTTGCTGCTTGGATTTGTTGTCCAAGTAAAAAATCTCGGCAAGGCAAAAAGGGATGAACAGACTGTCTCTTAAAGACCTTGATTTATAGCTATGGGAGCTGGGACCTGCCCTCTCCAAAGCCATGGTCAGAGAAGTATGCAAATTTCTGCAACACTGGGTGGATTTCATTGGAATTTTGGCTATATTGGCTGTGATATACTGCACAGTAAGCTCAGAGGTTGCTCTTTTCATCTCGGCTTTAAAAATCGGACTGTCTTAGAAACAGGGGTTTGCAAATAACTTGGAAGGTGTACACGTCCCAAATGGGTTTTCACCGATATTATTTGCAACCGATGGGCAATTGCTATTATTTGGAGCACAAGTCCTCACGCCTACTTGAAGGCTTAAAATTCATCTGTAAAATTAAAAGCCAGAAAGCATCCTTGGTCCCTGAAAAACCACTCCTGTGATATTTTTTGTAAAAACAAATGCAAGTCACTAGTAAATTTTTTTTAATGGTCTGTGCATCTCCAAGAGTAGAATTGTGAATTATGCATGAGAAGTGCTATTGAAAGTAGAAATTAATAGTTGTTATTACTTTCTCTGTTTCTGTGGTTGCCCTGTGGAGTTTGCAGATAAATGCTTGGAAATGGGATTGTGTTTTAAGTCTTACCATTTCTTGCATCTTGCAACACTTACGCAGCGTTAATTCAAGATGGGAATAAAGCCTTTGCCACCATCAGATTGCAAAGTGATACAGGTTTTATAAGTGGAGGCAGGGGGAAAACAGTGATGAACTCAGTAAGCAATGAACCCACTTCCCTGGCAATAGTCCATGTGCATTTTTGGCCGCGCGTCCCAACCAGCTGGCTCCCTTCAGTCTGTATCTCAGATGATCTCTTTCTCAGATGATACGAACTCGCAAGGATAGATAAGTGAGAAATGTTTGCACATGGTATTAATCTGTTTGTCAGACTTGAAAGGCAGATGTCTTGGGTGGAAAAGGACAGGTGATCTTAGTGGTGATTAACCCCCAAAGGAGAAAACCAAATCCACAAAGTAGCCGACTTATGAACTAGTGTGCTGGTAATTAGATTAAATCCCAGTCATGTTATCTATTTATTTCTGACCAGTGAAATCCCAGCTGGCTCCCAGTAAAATTGCAAGTGTTAACTTGCAAAATTGTTCTGAGTAAACAGCATGGGGGGGTTTGTCCTGTATGTTTGCTGTTTGAAGATAGGTCGTTGTGTGCTCCAGGCAAGAAGGAGTCCTTGACACAAGGATACGGTCTATCTCTTGTCCGTGTTGGCACGTGTACTCATTCTTCTTCTCCTCTCTCCTTCTCTCCATTCCCTGCTTCCAGTTATTAAATTCCCTATCCAAAAATCCAGATGCTGACTGCAAATATGGACTCTACTTCAGAGACGGCAAGAGGAAAGTAGACTACATCCTGGTCTATCATTACAAGAGGTCCTCGGCAGGGAGGACGCTGGCCAGGAGAGTTCATCACAATGATTCAAGCACCCGGAACATCAAGCAGGACCAGCCGCTTCCTGGGAAGGCAGCGCAACTGGAAATGGGGGAAGGCGAACCTCATGTGGATTGCCATGAAGACGACAAGAGGTTTCGCAGGGAGGAGTACGAAGGGAACCTTGTGGAGGCTGGTCTGGAACTGGAACACGATGAGGATGTAAGGAGCCATTTCAAACAGTTAAAGAGAAGGAGGATAACTGATGGTTGAATCCTGGGAGATGCTGAGCCAGTCCTGTGAACCTGGCTCTGATCGAGGTTACACGAGCTCAGTTCTTTCAGAATTTGATTTCAGTTCTGGCAGTGTCATCCTCACCCACCGTTTTCATTTGTCTCACAGGGATGACCTGCGGTGTTATTAATGCCCCGATGAGCTGAAGTTTCTTACTTTCCTTGGCCAGGACTCGTGGCACATCCACTGTTGCAACACAGCTTGTTGATGTGTTGTGTATCTAGAAGTGAGGCTTAAATTGCTCTCAGCACTAATCCCAGTTTGATGGGTTTACGTTATGCTGTAGTTTGGATCCACTGGTAATTCCAGTTCTGATGAGAAATACCTGATACAGACAGTGACATTTCACACCTCAGGATAGACTTCAGGAGAATTAAATTTGTTCAGGGGGTTCTGGTACATGCTCTAGCTCCAACACGTGGGTCTGTATTACAGTCGGCTCTTTCCATTCTTAGATGTGAACAGTACAGCTTGTAACGCCTTCCACCTGTACCCTGAAAACAGTATATTCTATTAAAAGATCATTAGACTATATAAAAAATGATGTGTGTGAAGTACTGCCAGTGTGTGATCAGTAGAAATAGCCACAGCCATATTAATTTCAAAGAAAGCTATTACAATTAACTGATCCAACCAATATGCCTGTAATTCCCGTGAGAGAAAACATTTATGCTGGTTTTATTTACAGGATCTGAAAGTTGAGATTAAACATCTAGACCTGTGATCAGAGTGTCTTTAAAAAAATAAAAATCTGCCATCCGTCATTCACTAATTACAGGCATGTATATAATTGTGTGTGTATATATATATATCTAAAGAATATATTTTGCATGGTATAATGCAAAAAACCCTTTCAGTTCTCTGTCACCCAGGTGAAAATAAGAATTGCTTTCTATCCAACTTGCAAGTTGTTGTGGTAAATGGGAAGCCTCCCTGTGCCAAGGCATAGGTATTGAAATCCTTTGCAGAATGCAGGTCCCCACCTGTGACATGTAACACGATTTCAGATGATGCAGAAGAGCTCAGGACACCATAAAAGAGAGACAACCCTGTCCTTTCAGTACAAGATACCAAACCAAATCAGTGGTGTATAGAGATGAAAGCAAGATGTATGGATTTATTAATACATCATCTTCCATATCCAGCACATCAGCGTAAGGGGAAAAACCTGCTTTTGTTGAATTCTTCCTATCAGTTTTCCTAATTAAAATGCATAATGTCTTAATGCAAATATTCACCTGAGTATCTGAGGCTGCTTCTTTCTTACTACAGTTCTGGTCCTTAGTGATCCTGAGCAGCTCTTAGGAGGCAGCCAGGACTCTCTCAGCTTCATTAATTACAACACACTCAGGAAATCACACCATTTGGCTGGATGCCTATGATTCAGATTTAACTGGCTTAGTCCGTATTTGTGTCCACAGTCATCAGCTTTTATTTCCCAAACAATTTTTATCTGTTTAACCTTGCGGTAATTGTTCTGGAAGACAATAGGAGTTTTGAGTCACGTTTTATAGCAGCTCAGCACAGAGAGGTGTTCAGTGATTGTCCTGTTGTTAGAAACTGGCGCTCTCAAACAAATGGGATTTATTGTGTTGGAATTAACTGATTGTTCCTTAAATATGTACGAAACACAAGAGGAAAAATACCTAATTCACCCTCATCAGTAACCTTTTGTCTTGCTTTTTTTAAAGACTAAAATCCATGGGGTCGGATTTGTAAAAATACACGCACCGTGGAATGTATTGTGCCGAGAGGCAGAATTTCTTAAGCTCAAGATGCCCACAAAAAAGGTGAGTCCTGACTTTCTTTTTTTTTGTCCCTCTGGAAGGCATATTTTAAATATACGCTTATCTCTGAGTACCTTGCAAATGTAGACTTTTCTTCCCACAAGCATTTTAAAAACGGTTGACTAATCTGTACACAAAATGAGTCACAAACTCGCTTGGGACAACAGAAAGAATAACTGGAAGGAGGAATGGAGATGGGGAATTCCCATCCGCCACTTCTATCTGTACACCATGCGAATGATTTTAGATACTGCCTCATCCTCTCGGTGTGTTTTAAAAGAGATGTTTCAACTGATGATGAAACTGATGTGTGTTTTGGAGGGTTTTCTCACCCAAAAAGCTACACTGCTAAAAATGAGTGTTAGAGTAACAGTTTGTAGCCTCACTGCATTTAGTGACTATTCACATACAGTGTTAGTCATGTTTGCAGGAGTTGGGACTACTCTAGCACGAAATAAATGACCTTTCAGAATATTGGAAATATCATTAAAGAAAAGACAGTATATTTTCATCATGAGCTTAATTCTAAATCATCCATGATAGATAGCTACCTGTTCAATGAGCACAGCTTAGAGATGGATTAATATTTAAACACGGACTAAGTGCACGTCCCTGACTACAGAGGAAAGTCTATAATGGAGCAAGAGCCAGTCTGAAAGCCCAACACCGTTTATTACAACATTAAAACCACACTTTTGGTTTGGATTTCGTATTAATCCCCATTACTGCCTCACTTACCACCGATTTTAATCAGATGCAGAATTAGACCCCCAAAGCCTTATTTCCATCTGAGCATCTACCTGCGGTGGGAGCCCTGCCCTGGATCTGCGCATAGTTTTAGGGGCTCGGACAGGGAAGCCTATAACCCGCTTTTGTGACCTGCTAACACAATTCCTGCATTTAGTGCTACAGAACTGCAATAAATCATTCAGGATATTTTGGCTTCTTTATACAGAAGAGGGAAAAACCCTGAAACCTGCACAATATTCCCATGAAAGCCCCATGAGAGAGGAGAGAGCGCGTGTGTTGTTTTTGCACAAGGGATCTGTAGCGCCTTCATTTCTTTGTCCCATTGCACCAAGAAAATAGTAAATGCCAGAGGAGTGGGTGTCTCAGGAGCCAGAGTTGGGTTTATCTCCACTGAACACCCCAGCCTAATTATTTGGAATCTAATACAGACCATGTTTTGGCTCAGAGGAAAAGCGATAGGCTTCCTCTGCTTGCCTTGGTTTGATTTTTCCCATCCATCCATGTGTTTCTGACTATTTCCAAGAAGGTAAGCTCTACTCCTCAATAGTTTATTCTGATGTATTTATTTAATTGATGATTTATTCCTTACAGTTCACTTTCTCTTATGGATAACCAAAAAACCATAGACTTTTACTGTTTGTATTTTTCTCTTTGCCCACTCAGATGTATCAGATCAATCAGACCCATGGCCTTCTGAAAAAGATTAATACGGTAATTCAAAAAATAACAGAGCCCATCCAGCCCAAAGTAGCAGAACACAAACCTCAGACGATGAAGCGCCTCTCCTACCCCTTCTCCAGAGAAAAACAGCACCTGTAAGTGAAAAATTTCTGTAAATGTTCATGTCAACAGGTTCCAGCCTTCCTGAGAGCAGCTAAGGCACCAAGAGGTGAAAGGGAAAATGAATGCAAACACCTTGTTAGGGATTGCTGTAAAGAATATTTCAATTTTGCAGTAAATCTAGGTTTTTTTAATTAATTTTTTTGGCCCTCTTGAGGAATGAGGGGTAGTAGAACCCCTCTGTAAAATCGCTGTGTATTTTAGCAGTTGTGGCGTATAATACACATCTATACAATTATACACATAAACTATTAGACCGCCAAACAAAATTTATGATGTGGTTTACAATAGTCTCTTTTTTTCCATGTAAAATAAAATGCTCGGTCAAATTTGTAGCCAACGATACGGGTTGATCGATTTCAGAATTATGTGATTCATCTGGTTTGGGCAGCTCACACATGTTCTGCCAACCAGGCCTTAACTTTGGCAATGCTTTGAAGTCGGTGGCGGCTTTGCCATTGATTTTATATCTGTAAGAATAGCTTTAAATGTGGGTGTAGGAAAAAAAACCCTTAAGGTGAGGCCCGGCCAAAGTTTTGCCTGCCCTGGATTGCTTTGCTGCTGCTCCTCCTTGGCCAGCATCCCAGAGGAGCAGCTTTGAAGGCTGTTTATGTACGTGCCAGCTGGAACCAATAGCAGTCCTAGGGCAGGATTTCTTCACTGGACGTACAGATTTTTTTGGGTTTTTTAATGAAGGGTTGCAGAACACTGATAGAGTTGTGTATTAGATTCACAAACATGTTGATTGGGCCGGTTGATGGATGTGACTTTTGACATGTTCTTGCCTGAAATGTCTTTCTGTATTTATTGCATGGAGGATGTTCCTACAGCAAAGGAGGCTGGTGGCTCAGAAAAAGCCCAAAAGATGCTTCTTAGCTTAGATTTGGAAGTGCCTTACACTCTTTGCAGTGGTGGCTTTTTTTGGTGAGACCACCTATGTCTTTGCTGAATAAGGGGGGCAAGAGTGGCCTTACAGGGCTTAAGGTACAGACAAAACTATAAAGATTGTTAGGAGAAATTCAAGGCCAGCAGTGATCGGGAATTCAACTTAAATCAGCACCAACAGTCTTTTTTTTTTGTGCAGAAAAAAAAAAGCCCTACAAATATATAAACCCAGTGAATCACATAAGCAGCTTCTTTAAAATATGAGAGTTGGGATGGACTTTCTTTATAATGAGGTTTCTACAAGCTATTCTTTAATGTTAGCCATGAGAGAGCCCCTGGAGGAATGAAAATATTGAAGGGGTCAACAAGAGCAGGAAATTACTGGTGCCTTTTTTTTTTTTAACCTAATGGGCTTCCTTCTAATCTTTTAACAGATTTGATTTGTCTGACAGAGATTCCTTCTTTGACAGCAAAACGAGAAGCACTATAGTAAGTACTGTAAATAAGTAATGTATGGTGGATAGTGCCTTAGTCACAGTGTTAATAGCCCTTTTATCAGCTTTACTACAAAGCCTCTTGCAAGTTTGACTTAATCAAATTCCAGGCATTGCCGCTGACATCCGTTAGTGAAGTTATAAATAAAGCATTTCCACCTTTAGCTCATGTGACGAGTAGTGTTTGATGCTAACAGGCTGCTCCCTTTTTGAAAATAATTCGGATCTTCTTTCCCTTTCACAGTTAATCTGGGACACAGTTTATTAGTGGACATATCACCAGAAAGGAATAGATTTACATTCTACCACTGGTTCTGCCACCAGCCGCCTGCACCCCCGTGCCTCATTTATGTTTTCATAACTATAAAATTGTTATAACAATTTTTATAAAATGCTGTGGAATCTCCCAAAACAAATTTCAATGAAAGAGCCAAGTATTTGCAGGGAATAATTATAGGGACTTGGGGGGCAATTCTCTAGAATGGCATTAAAAGTGTCGAGGTTTATGGGGTTTATTTAACATTATTTATGATTTGTATTTATAACATTAAAGTTTACTTGAAGCAAATGCAACAAGGACAGAAAATTGCATCTTGCTCTGGTTGTTTTGCGTCTATTCACCTGTTACATTAGTGAGTGTGATGTACGTGTACGTGACACTGGGACAGCTGAGCCGTTCCTGCCTCCGTTTTAGAGGGACCTTTCCTCTCATAATTAAACTTCTGCAGTTCCTTTACAGAAATAAAGCCTAATACTAGGAATATGATATCACAAAATATATTTGAATACTTCTTTGTGACTCGCAGAAAATAAAACAGAGTGGGGGAGAAGGTGTAGCCTCCTTCGTAGCCACCAAGGGGGGAATTGAGAGGAGAAGCTCACTTGGTATCCCAGGCAGTTGGAAGGGGCTGTGCCAAGCAGCACTTGCTACAACATTTTTCAAAGTATAATGTGGACTTGCCCCACTTGCTGCTGCTTTTATCTTATATTTAACATTTGGATGCTAAGTGGCTTCAAAAAGAGCTTGTATCGCAATTATAGCTCGCTTTTATTGCTACGACGATAAGAGGTGTAAGATATTTAACTTCCCTTTCCTGCTTGGAAATTCCAGTCTGGGGACTCCCTGATGTAGCTCACACTGATGTAGTGTGAAGTGCACTGATTTGGTGTGAGCGCAGGTTTATCAGGATTGAGTGAGTTTAACCAGGGAAGGCAGATGCAGCAGCACCGAAATGGAAAAGAAAAAGACAAACATAAAATTGGTTTATTTGCGATAAAACGTTTCATTTGAGATTGGAAAAAAAAAACCCACATAGATTTTGTTTGTAGATTTTCCCTTATGTGTCTAAAAAGAAAAAACCTGTAAGTACAAGAAACCTAAGGGAGCAAATTGACTTAAAATTCATTACAACAAGCTGTCTGAGAAATGTAGCAAGACTAAAATGACACCGTAGGACCAGAGGGTGAGCAAGACGAACTGAAAATGGACTGAAACTAAAGGAACTCATAGCAGAGGCTGGAAGGAATGGGAGAGTTGGGTGGTTGTTTTCTTTTTAAACCACGCAGGCAACACTGGGCATATAACAGTAATGCTGGAAGCATGTTGCTTTGTTTGAAATCCCTATAAATCACCCGGTAATAGAAGACATAGAATGTTTCCCAGCATCATTTTAGCCTGTGCGCATTTCTCTTTGTATTCTTGTTTCTTAAAGTTCTCTCCCACCTTTCTCCTGTGCCTTTTTAAACCACAGCGCAAATATTGACCCTTCTACCTAGTGCAAAGTGAACAGGAATCTGGTCACTCCCTGTGAGTCTTTGACGAATAGAAACTAAGCCAAAGACCTTTGAAAAAAAATACGTTACATAACTGGAAATCACTATATGACAGCCCTTGAAGTCCCTGGACTTACAAGACGACAGGCAGATGAGTTTTTGCTTGAGATTTTGCTTTGCTGCCCAAGAACATCGCTGCACCGGAGTGGTGCAGGGCCAAGAGCTTGACCGCTCGGGCTGAGATGTGCAAAGGTTATTTGACAATAAATGCAATACATCGTAAAAGTAAATACATCTGTTCTGCCACCGAGGTCAGGCAAGCTCAGAAATTTTAAGGTCAGCTTGTGTTAGTCCATTTTTTTTATAAATGGCTGTGTGCACATTATGAAGTCCTTGAGTTGAAGCCAAGTTGCACTGGCAGAGCTGGTCCAGGTACAAGAGGGTTTTCTGATCTCCAATCAATGTCTAACAGGAGCGAAAATGGCATTTCTGTTATGTGAATGGTTACATGTAACTCTCCTTCCCCTGATTATCTTGGTAGCTGGCTATTTAGTTAAGCATTTCTCTCTTGTATAGATGACTCAGTATAGAAGCCTTCAAGACCTGCTCTCCTAAATACCATGACTTTTAATAAAGAACGATGACTTCATCAGCATCTTGGCTTTGCCAATATTTGAGCTGTACACAAAAAAAGATTGTGCTTTTCAGTGGCAGTATCTGAAGTAACCCTTTCTTTTATTTTCCTTCTATAGGTTTATGAAATATTGAAAAGAACGACATGTACCAAAGCAAAATATAGCATGGGTAAGGAACTTTATTCAGCTTTAAGATCAATATCGTTTTCAGGTATTGAAAATAATTGCAAGTTGTAACTGGCTGCAGAGTTTAGGTTTTTCCCCTGCTCTCTAAATTGATGTATGTGGATATAATTGTTTTATTTGGAAATTTAATTTAATTAATGTAGATGTTTGGAGTTTTTTTCATATGTGAATTTATATATTTGACTCTGAATTAAATGGGAAGTGAGCATATACCCCCTGCAGATGTTTGCTAGGTTCTTTGGAGGCCTGGATGGTGATATAAACCAGTGGATAACACGTGCTCTGCGTTGGTTTAGTTTTACACACAGTGAAGTGGATGAGGGTATTGCTGTGAATTTTAATAACTACAGTGAAAATCTGTGGATTGGCCCATTCCTTTTAAGCAGGAACCTCATCTTTTTATCGTGGGCTGGCTTTTCAGTGACTTGAATGAAATGGACTTAATTGGTGACTGCCCAAGACGCTGTCCTAAGTGGAACTGAGATTAACCCAGTGGAACAGCCACGGACTAAGCCGTGCACTGAAAACTGGCCCATTTCTTAGCCATCAAAATGGTTTTTGCAAGTCAGGCGATGTGAAGTTTGTACGGCCACAGCCTGTACTTTTAGGATTTCAGCCTTAGGGCTTATGCTCAATGAGCTAAATTCACAATACATGTAAATGTGAACTGCAAATCAGGTCACCTATATCATGAGATATGGATATATGGGGTGTTTAAAAAAGATGGACCCAATTTGAAATCACTGCTGCTCTGCAACTAATGAATTTGACTATCGTCTCGATGTTGTCCGTACAGGAGGTGGAAGAAGCATTTATTAAAAGGTTACCAAAACTTGATAACTCATTAAACGGTTTGTAAATTTTGGTGTAATTGTAACATGTTTCCATTGTGAAATATGCTGCTTTGAAATTGGGTCCATCTTTTGGAAACAACCTGTATGTGTGACCAAAGTTAACAAATAGTTAATGGTAAACCAAATTATGTAAGGTGGAAGGCTAAATTCCCTCATATCCAAATTTCTTAACAGACAACCAATAGAAACAAATTTAGGTGAGAAAATTGCATGAACATAGGAGGCAATGTCCGATAACTGTTGGAATCTGTTATAACATTTATGTGCTTACAAGCAGTTAAATAAAACAATGGGAACTTGAATTACAGGTAGTTCTGTTCAATATTGACCCATCGGCTGCTTAGAAATACATCACATAATAGAAGAATAATTATGCCAGAAATTATTTCCATGCTTTGACTTTTCTGTTGAAGTAACAACATACAATGTGCGATTGTTGAGTCCTTATATACACTAAATTTTGGTGTTCAGCCAGTATTAACAGAAGCACTGTTTCCCTGTAGCATGGGAAATTCAAATTACTCTGTGACTTTCAGGACCTTTTTCAAGTCTGGTGCTGGATCGTGTTCATTGGAAATTACGTATTTGCACTCTTGAAAGGGGAAGGTCATAAAGCTCAGTTTGAATTCTTGCCTTGGAGTTGGTTATTCACTTATATTTTTTTTCTCCTTATGTTTTTTTGGTACAGAAATGCAAAACACTTTAGAAATTAGTTGAATAGGGCAGAGACTAAAGGAAAGTGTTGGGATGCCTGGATTATTCTCATTCCAGAATGGGGCAATGTCACGGATTATAGTAATACCTAATAAAAATGTCATTAGGACAGCCCATCCATGGGTCTGCTCTGCATAATTCAATTGAGTCCTTTGTGTTCCAGCCGCAGAACGCTGGGTTACAACCCAGCAAAGGTTGCAAACACATTTGAGCAAACACAGATAATGCTGCAACATTTCTGCCCAGCAGGAAAAAGGCAGCCGCCCGGTGAACACTGCTGTCTTTGTTATTTATTTTGCAAATTTGTGAAAATGTGATCCTGTCTTCATTGTTAAATACCATGTAGAAGTGTACTGTGTAGCTCTTTGGTTGGTCATGCAGCCCTAGAGAAATAGTTTATCTGCTCGCTAGTTATTTCTCCCAGAAGTATGGAAACATTTGCAGAAAATTCATAGCACCGTATAATAAGGCTTTGAAAATTAATGGTACTGCAGGGTAGTGAGCACTCCTGAAGTAGTTCCTCCAGCAGGTGATTAGTATCTAGAAAATGTTAATGAACTTGAAAAATTCTCATTTCAAGAACAATCAAAAAATGTCTCGGTGAAGCTACAGTGAGCTATTTGCTGGTTCGTATTCGCTGTTCCTTCAAATCTGGTCCCCCTCTTTTGTTAGCAATGAACTGATGGGCAACGCGGAGCACGCTGTAGCACATTGTTTTCCTTTTCTTTTTCTGAGTCCTTTTAAATTCTCCATAATGCCAGTGGCCAGATGTTTTTTATTGTTATTATTGGCATTAATCAGCTCAGTCCTGCACAAAGACAAGTACTTGAGTCAGCTCCGATCCAGCACACAAGACGGGTTCCTTGAATCCCCATATCGTCACGAATAACATGGATAACACAACACAACACCTTCCAACATGGGTAGCAGTCCATAATTGGAAGTAGTTTTATTAATGCCAGCAGCTGCAGCAAGAACATTAGCAAAGTCAATGTGCTACAGTCCTCAAAGGTCCGGGTCAAGCCAAGTGATTTTGGGGAATTCAAAGAGCCCCTTGCCATTGTGCTCCTCCAAACTTACCCATTAACTACTCCCAACCCACCTGTAATCTGGCCCCAAATTATGGAGCGATACTAAACCTGGGAAGGCAGGATTCCTCCAAGTCCTTTATGCCACATACCTGATGTAGATGAAGCACTAATTGCTTTCAGCCTCATGCATGTCACTAATAAACGGATGTGTAAACAGGGAAAGGAGAGGGAAGAAAGAAGGAAACTGCCCTTTTAAATAAAAGACGAAAATGTGGTAAATATGGTAAGTATTACGCCAAGGTCTTCGCAAAGGCTTTCCCTACAATTTCTCTAATCAATCTGAAATCTGAATTCAAAACCTTGTGTGGATGATGCGTGCGTATGTGTGTTCCCGTATGCCATCAATTCCAGCCATATTCTTCTTGTGATCGAGCCTTCTGCTACACACTTTCAAATCTGCGGGCTTGCCCTTAAATCAAACTGACTTTTCAGAAAATGTGATTTATTTTCATGGCTAATTTCAAGTCATTGGCTTCTAATTCTTGATTCTCAAATATATATGACTTCCTCTTGCTCTCTGCAGTTTTCTATTTCATAAAATGAATCACGTTTAATAACCTATATGATTAAAAATGAAACTACATGGAAAGGAATGAGATGGCAGAAAAATCTTTATCTGACCAAATGACTGTTATTTTGAGGGAAATCTCCAGGAAGAATGATAAAGTGAGACTGTCTAACCTCAAAATTGTAAATAACTATTACGTCTTTATTTTTCAAGGGATCACCAGTCTGCTTGCCAATGGAGTTTACACTGCTGCGTATCCTTTGCATGATGTAAGTGATGTCAGAATATATTTTACGTGTCTACTATCTGACACCAAGAAATCCTTAATGTGTTACGTATTGATGGCATCACCCCAAACACGAGTGTTTCGGGTCCTGACTTTCTGCTGACTTATATCACGACTGCAGTAAATTCTGGAGGTAGTTTCCATCACTCTGCTTGCTTTTAATGAATTCCCCACCTCTGCTCTTACTTTTGATGATGGTAACGGATGTTTTAAGGTAACGTTGAAAGAATTGTTTTGCTGGCTTAGCAAATGAAATGCTTCCGTTATTTTCTGACCTTCTGCTCCCGAGGTCCCTGGTGTCAGTGCTAGGAAACATATTTATTGTGGGGTGCCAAGTGGCTGGTTCCTTCATCCACATCTCCCTGGTGTTCCCCATGCAAATACAGAGATGTCAGTGACCATGTGGCTGTGGGATCGGTCACCACTGGAGGAAGCACCATATGCAAGAACTTGAAATGACATATTCCGTGGGCCTGGATGTGACTGCACATCACCTTACTGATGAAATCTGCTTTTGAGCAGTTTGGTAAGAGGTCAGGGTGCAGTCAGCTCTAGCGTTCATGAAGAGGATTAGAGACAGGTGGGGAATTTTGGTGGCACTCACACCCAACCTGGGTATCCCCATCCTGCCAGAGCAGAGCAGGAGGTGCACAGCAGATGGATGCTAATGACCTTTTTACTCATTTGTTCACGGCATGACTAGAAATGACAAACACCCTTAGTTTGACCCTTACAGACAGACCTGACAGATGTCAAGGGGACGTGGCAGTCGTGCTGCTCATGATGAGTCTGCAGGGGCCATTGAGCCTGGTGCCAGTTTTCTGGTGTGGGATGGGAAGATGAAGGGTGTCTTCCCAGTTTTCTGCTCCCCTCACTCATGCTGGTTTTACACGGGATCACGAGTGTTTTATCTTGATATAACTGAGACCAGAACAGCCTCTTTTATCTGCCTGATGTTTATCATAAATGTCAGGCACTCCTAAACGACAGCAATGTCGCTTAGATATCCAGAAGGGATAAATAAACTACTTTGAATGTATTTGTCTCACGTCTTTAGACAGCTACTGATAGTCTTGCATATAAGTTATTTATTGTCTTAGTTTACTCCTTTATCGTATTTAAAAATAGCTCCAAATTCAGACCTCAAATCTAATCGGCCCTGAGTGTTTGGAGAGTCTGGATAGGGATCAGCTCTCTCAGCTGGTCTCTCCCCTTTCAAGTGGACTGAGCTGAACCCCAAATACCGTGGCAATACCGCATCCTCTCCCTTGACATTTTTAGGCCACCTTTATCACTTATTCATTCCTTTTTCCCCAGTGACAGACATTATTACTCTTCCTTAATGTGCCTGATGACAGAAGACAAAGTGTGCGATGACAAATGACCTCCTAAAATACAGCATTATTTTACAGATTGCTTTTTCTGGTTTTGATGCATTAAGTGAGTGGGATACATGGGTATGCAAGATGCATAGCGGCTCTGGGCACAACTCACTGAATGACGCAGATTTTCTTTCTTTTCTTTTTTTAAAGGGTGACTATGAAGGTGAAAACATTGAACCTAATGACAGAAAAGTAAGTTGATATAAAGGGCGTTTAACATATTTGTAGGAGTCCGCTGTTGGGCTCTGGACATTTGCTAAGATTTCACAGGAAATACCACAAAAAGGCACTAAATGCCAAGCAGTAGAAGTACAGAGGTACTTTCCAGTGTTGAAATTTGCCCCAATGTGGAGTGCAGTATGGATATGTATATATTACCAAGCTTGATAATGATTAATTTCTTGCCATGTTGGTAAGATTATTGACAGCATTCACGTATTAAATCCTGCCGAAGTTCAGATGATGTATTTTCAGGCCAGCTTAGTTATATTCTGGTATCTGTATCTGATGCAAATTCTGCTTCACTGGAGCGTGAGGATCACAACTGGATGGAGGGGAGGAGGGAGGCGGTAGAAAACAGAAATTGTGATAGGTGAAAACTGAATATTTATAGAAATGAGACATTTTCAGTGAAGCTCTAATGGGTGCTGTTCAGGCAGAGACTGCCCTGTGAACATATTGCCGATGCATTCCATCCCTTCTTGCGTAAGTCTGTGGTTTAAATTGTGTTTTTATTGTATCCATACTGAAAGACATTTGTTTAATGTAGTAAAATGAGTAGGAATTATTCTAAGGAAATACTTCTCATAAGAAAAAGCAAATTTTTCACCCTTTGCAGAAACGTTGATTTCTCAAATTCAACGTGCTGTTACTACATCCTTCCAATCACAGTTCTCTGGAGAAGATAAACCTTTTTTCCATGTATCAGACAAAAACTGAAGTAGAGAGGTTGCAACCGGTTCACTCAGGAGGAGCTATTAAATTGGGGTACCGTAGATGTTGGGTTTTCAGACTTGAAACTTTTGCCTTCCCAGAGAAGTGCTGTGGATCAGCGTGGCCTCAGGTCGTAGGAAAAGCAGATCTAAAGCCCTCCAAGTTGGTCACATCAAAATGAGTAGCCAAAATTAAAGGCATGCTGTGTCTTAAGGTGCAAATGGCTCATGAAAAGACAGCGACTGTTATTCCCCCTCTATTGATTTGTGTTAAAAATACCACATACCTGTCATTTCATTATTAAGCAACACATTGCTCAACCAAAACCAGGGTGAAAGTCCGTGTTTTCTCAAAGCATCTGGATTATCATCTGTTACTAACTTTTCAAACCTCACAAATTCACCCATGTGTTTGGAAATGTTTACTTTGGCTTTTGACTTCCAGTTCCTTCAAATAATCTTTTGGTGTGTTTTGGCACATCCCTTCTGGTTCCTTGAAGCTTTCTTTAATCTAAACCAGTGCTAGGCCAGGCTTGTGCCTTTTTTAACAACAAAATTAAAGATTTGAGGCATGAAAATGAAGTAAATACTGAGGGCTAGTGCACTGGTCTCCTCTAATCATGTCTTTGAAGCTGTGCTTTGAATATCAGGCTGATAAATGTCAGGATAAATGAGGTAATTCATTTGTACTTTAACCACAAATCTGGTTTGAAGTGCTGAACAAAACTGAAACGTGGCACTGGTGCAAAATCTTTTTAGCTCAGTATTTTCTTGATGTGCCTGCCCAGCTTAGATCCCAGAAAAGGGATCTAATTTCCAGCACAAACTTTCCAGCATGTAAAAATGAAGTAAAAAAATAACGAATGGAAGAGTCTTATTTAGTGTACATGGATCATTAATTGTTGATTAATTAATAAAATTAATTAAACAATCATTAATTGTTTCCCAGGCATAGGCAGCTGGCCTTGAACTTTTGGAAAACGTGGTTGAAAGAAACCTAAAGCAGAATAAAATAAAATTTGCAAGAATGTTGGGCTTTAATAAAGGTTTGCTTGTAGGTTTCAGTTTCGGCTCTTACTATTATAAGGAAACTAATAAAGATTAACTATTTTGGGCTGCAAAGGGGAAAAATCCACAATCCACCTGTATTTTTGATGTCGTATTTCTAGAAAAGTAAAAAAGTTGTATATTTTTAATTACCCGAACCGTTTACATGAGAAGTACAGCAGTTCAGCATGGAAAGTTTGTGTTAATGCCTTGGCACGAGAACTGCAGAACTGCTCTAGAAAGGCTGTTCTGTGCGTGATTTCTGTGTGATAAAACGTGGGAATGGGCAGGGGCCAGTCTGCCCGTCCTTGCTTTGCCGCATTTCGCTGGAGAAATGTAGGAGGCTGACACATGTCAAGTCTCTCATGATAAAATAACCTACTGATTTCAGCAATAACATCCTGTTTGGTCTGTTCTTCCATGAACAAGATGAATAATGTTGCCCTCCCTGTAATGATAACTGGTTTGAGGTCTTTGCTCCCCATTGCAGTTTCTACCATAGCTGAACTGGTTGTGCAGCCCCCACCCACCCATGGGGGTTTGTGAAACTGAGCTCTGAATTTTTCTGCCTTTTTACCCAATATTCAGTTAAAAGGAATATCTCAGCAGTGATCAGTTCATGCTTTTACACTGGAGAAAGCAATACAAGAGGAAAAAGGAAAAAGATGAGGTTGTTGCCAGATGAATTAATGAAAACAGAAGTGACCATCAAAGCATCTCCGTGAAATATCAGTAGTTGGTCCAGGAACATCCTGCTACCAAGGTCACGTCACTGGTCAAAGCAGGGAGAGAAGCAGTAAAGGGAGACACGACTTCACAAGCAGATGTGAAGCTTCTCTTCCCCTTGTCCCATGGAGGAAGTGATGGCTGGGTGGCCAGTGACCCCACTTCATCTTCTCCAGTATTTTTTGTACACACACTGATTTCTTGTTCACTCTGTTACCTGATCTGAATTAAGAAAAAAAAAATCAGATCTGAGAAGTGCTATTTATGTATTTTATGAAGTAAAGGATAAGTTGAAGGTCCTGGAGAAACCTATTTTTGTGAGGGATTCAATTTCATAAATCACTAATGGGGATCATGTATTTCCTTGGCCCATATCCTCACCAAAAGGAGGAGTGGAAATCATTGTATTCTTGTAGTTAAAGCTGAAAAGCTCTTAAAATGCAGCCTTGGAGGCACCTTTGCACAGGACCTCCTGATGAATCCTGAATATTAGTACAGTGAAAACAAACTAGTTTATTCCAGTTTTTGCGTTCTTGTAACTCAAAGCATATTGATCTTTCACATCCATTCTTCTAGATACTTCCTACAGATCGTAAAAGCAGGATCTCTCCCCATCCGTGCTATAGTTATCCATTGGTCCTGTTGCTGAAGAGCATTTTAATGTTCTAGAATTTATCGCTGTATCGTAGCATGCCAAACCAACAAATTTCTTTTTAATACTGAACGCAGACTGTGTGTATTAGCAGATGATGTGTTGAAACCACAAAGTGGTGAGATCAGATCCACACGAGCTCTGCGGTTTGCTGGGACCAAAGGAGAAAACGCTTCGGGTTTCACCTTCCCCTTCTGTTTTACAGCTCCTGTGCGAGGAGTGGGCGAGCTATGGGGTCTTCTACAAATACCAACCCATCGACCTGGTGAGGTGAGAGCTCAGCCCTTCACGTTGTGTTTCCACGGGGAAGCGCTGGAGCTGTGCACAGCGATCCTGATGGACTCCACAGAATGAGAAGTTCGCTGGGGGAAAAGGAGTTTTCTATGGGTTTAGAAACACGGCGATGTGTCCCACCTAATGTGAAAGCTCGCAGGAACGTATTTTTAATGAATTTTGTTTGCTTGTGGCAAGAGCTGTGACTCTTTGGAGAAAATGAGGTCCTTCTTAAAGAGGATTAGCTCACAAGAGATCCAAAGATACAAATTTAGGCAGCAAAAACACCGGGGAAAAAAAGTGACTAGTTGGACTGATTCACTTTCATGGTGCATCTATCTCTGGATTAACTCCAAGCATCATGAGAGAGTCCTCTGAGAAGAAAAAAATTCCCACAGGTCACCAGATCTTACTTTCTGCATGCTTAATCCAGCTGTGATTCGTAATTTTAGCCATGTTATATTTTAAGAAATCGGAAACATTTCTCTCTCTCACTTCTTTTTTTAATGTATTTCAGAAAATACTTTGGAGAGAAGATTGGACTGTATTTTGCCTGGCTGGGAGTTTATACACAAATGCTCATTCCAGCTTCAATAGTAGGGATTATTGTTTTCCTATATGGCTGTGCCACTGTGGATGAGAACATACCAAGGTAAAATAGATCAATAAAGAGATTCTGTTATTGCTCAAAGTAAAATTTAAAGCTCAAAGTAAAATTTACCTTTCTCTATAAATGTTTTGTCAGTAATATCTAGGGTGAGCACAGCTGGGTCTGTGTCTCCCAGTTTTTAGGGCTTGTCCTGTGCCAACCAAAGGGTTGGGTTTTTGTTTCCTAACTCAGATCATTATGTTGAAAGAAAGCAACAAAATCCTGCTTATAATAGGTTTTAGTGCCTCCCACCGTAAAATGCTGAGGAGGGCAGTGTGTGACATAAGGATGAATTGAGAATATATGTGGCTAAAATAAGCAGCTGTGGTCAAATGAACAAAATCTTGATGTCCTACTATTTTCAATTTTTTAATGAGTTTCATATTATAATATTTTGAAGCCCTATGGTTTTGCATTATTTACCCTGCATGCACCATCATCTGTAGATGAAAATTACATCATTTGTACAAGCATAAACACTGAGTAACAAAGCAGATAGTGGATATCAAAAAATAGATATCTTCTTTTTGTTCATTAAGATTGCTTTGTACTGCTTCCAACAGCTGAAGAAAGTCAAAGGGAGGGTCACTGTTGCTATTTCGCAGATGGAGTGCAGAGAAAATAAATTGGTTGAACTCCAGTCTCTTGATGCTCAGCGCTTCCCTTGTACCTTATCTATTGCTGTAGTTAGTATTTCAAAACAACAATGATGGTTTTTTACCGCCCTCAGCTATGAGGGTAGTATCTGATGGTTCTTCAGACCAGAAACAGATGCTGAGCAGAGGAGAAAAGATCATTGAAGCATGGAAGATGGAGCTGTACTGACCGTGCTTTTTCCATATCTTGTTGCTTCCTTGCAGTATGGAAATGTGTGACGAGAGAAACAACATCACCATGTGTCCCTTATGTGACAGAACGTGCAGCTACTGGAAGATGAGCTCGGCTTGTGCGACCGCTCGCGCAAGTCATCTCTTTGATAACCCTGCGACTGTCTTCTTCTCAGTCTTCATGGCTCTCTGGGGTAAGAAGATGTATGCCTTCATGTTAAGTTTTTAATTATTTAAAATACAACAGGAAGAAACAAAAGAGATAAAGCAGTGTATTTATACTCAGGAAGTTAATTATATAAAGAACTTCTTTTTTTCTTTCCCATGAAACTGCCACCCCCCAATTTATATTCTGGACTGAAGGCTAAAATTCAAAAAGTTCCTCAAGATGAGTACCAAATGAAATTGTTAAGCATCTGTCATAAAACTGCTGCGTGGTATGTCGAAATTTCATTAACGGGATTGCACAGCTTGCCAAAATAAAAAAATCATCTATTTGCAGAGCCAGCTTCCACTTTAGAACATTACAGAAGAAATGTATTAATGTACTCTGGGGTTGAGGGGAGGGCTCCGCAGGGAAGTGTAATGGCCTTTGGCGTCTCAGGACAAACCAAGATTGATTCTTGAGTGTGCTCCGAGATGCAATTAAGTTTATCAGCAAGCACACATCATGCATGTAGACCACAAAGAGGGAGCTGAGGCATTATAGGTATTTTTTTTCTGATGCTGACTGCTCCTGTACTTTCTTGGCATTTCTGGAGGACTTGGTTACAAATATTAACTCTCCCATGACATCTTTGTGACAGTGTCTGCAGGAATGGTTCTAGAGGGGTTTTCTCCTCCGTGTTGGAGGAGAGATGGGGGCCTCCTTGCTCAGGCACCCCAGCACCAGACATGGGGTCCCTGTTGTCCTCACTGCAGGCCAAGAGGGCCTCATCAAGATAAACTGATGGAGTCCAAAGCCCATGTTTGTGACTGGGAGTCTGATATAGAAAGGCCACAGAGAACAGGGAAATGTGCATTATTCCCCCCAACTTTGACGTTTGATAGCCACATACTCCCAGCATCAGTGACCAAAGCACAAGATGATGTTTGCCCCTCCTGTACACCTTATTGTGAGTTAGCAAACAACCTGTGTTGAATTTTATTTAATCCTAAAAACCTAACCCAAGTTTTTATTCTACTATGTGGGGAAGCATTTTTACATTAAAATTCATCCAAACTGACTTTAGTGCAAATCAGCATCATTTAATTTAGAGCGATGCCTTTTCAACTGAGGTCTTCATTTGAGGTGACTACGTTTTAGATGCAGTGCTAAGAGCTTGTTACCAAGCACCATAAGGAAAAGGATGAGGATGGTCCTGCCAAGGGAGTTTGGGAACACTGGGGAGTCCGGAGTGCTGCAGGTTTGGGGGGGAAATCTGGGAAGTGTGGGGAGGTTGAACTCGACCAGCTTCATAGCAGAGCACAGGGATCACTGTCTTACAGCTCATCTTGCTGTGTAGGGTAGAGAAATGTGATATACCCCCAAGCAGAATGCGGTGTCAGAGACTTTAAATAGTCCGATTCTCTCACATGGCGAGTCAAGTATCAGTTTCAGCCTCCCTTATTTACCATTATTCTGAACCCCACGTGGATCGCAGCACATAATGCTCCGTAGTCCGAAAAGTAACACTCTTTGCCCCCCGTTCCTTAGCAAACAAGTCTGGGTCCCTCCATCCCTTTTTTACATTTTTGGGCAAAATAAGGTAGATTGGCAAAAGCCAGTTTCTGTGCTCCCCACAAAATCCGGCTTAATATCTGAGATAGTTTTGGAGTGGGATGTGAAATTCCTCAAGTTCTTTGGGGTGAACAGAAATTTTTTTGTGTGTTACAAATAAAGGTTGTTTCAAAATGGTCTTGAATTGAGAAAATCTTTGTCAGTTTTGTTGGGTTGTTTTTTAAATGAAATGAGCACTTTAGTTTGTAAGGAATCTATTATCAACAAAAGTTGTCTCTCTCCAAATGTAAGCACATATACAGCCTCCAGTGCCATTTGGGAGCACCTCAGTGTGTGACGTGTTCTTTGGTGACCCAGGGCATCCTTAGCATAGCAAGAAAATTAGCCCAAGTTCAGGAGTATTATTGTGAGCAATCATTTGGCCAAGCTTTCTCTGAATGGGGATGGGATCGTAACACCCTGGAAACTCCACTCACACGAGCATTGAAACAGCTATAGCACAAATCTGAGCTCCAGTCAGAAGTTCAGCATTAAACATGGACTGTGGCCCAGGGCTGTTTGGTATTAAATAGCATTAAAAATGTCGGAGAATCCAGGTAAGATCATCTGGATCGTAACCTTCTGGAATTTTTAAGCTATGCTTACGGCCGCAGATGTACTATGGAAACGCAGGTATGCTCAGCCAAGTGTTGGTGCGTCACCACCTGGATGAGGGCTTTTGCAATGAGTTTCAGACACAGCCTGTTCGTTTTGTGCTGTTGTCAGTGCCACGGAAGGATTTCTAGTAGCGCTAAGCAACAACATTTCATTCATTTTCCGTATTTCTCGCTGTACGTGGGAGCTGCCGAGTCCAGTGCAAGAGCTGTGGCAGCGGGGAGAGGGGAGGCAATTCCAGGACCATGACACAGACCCTCTTAAGATACAGCTACAGATTTACAGGAAGCCTATGGCTTGTAAAGGGGGTCAGTTATGAGTTTTGCACATGAGATTTTCATTTGGAAGGCGAATAAATGTCATGACCGCCGCCTGGTTCCAGTCATGAGGGTGTCCTTTCCCCCCCATTCAACTTTCTTACCCTCTCCCTGCCTCCGTTTTTTCTGGATACGGATGTTTCTGAGCACATCTGTTAATACTCACGATGGGGAAACTCCCCTGGGAACACCATTTCTTGGTAGACTTGCCTCTTTCATAATCACTTATTTATTATACAGCACTGGTGTATTCCCAGCATCTAAATATGTCCTCTGAGAACTTGCTCGGTCTCAGAGACAGACTGATATAGACCGAGATCATTTGTTGGGACTCAAGAATTGCTGTCATGAGGTTTCCTTTCTGTAAGTCTCCATCAAAAAGAAAACACCAGTATTTCTAATGAGAAGAGCCCTTAAAGGTTTTGTCTTTAACAGCCTCCCCCCCTGCAGCTTTCACACTGGCAAGAGTATTTGGGTTTGGGTGTGACAATTAGAGTTAACCATACTGTTACAACTGCTGGATGGATGTAATTACAACAATATAAAAATGCGTTATCTTGATATATTTGAGGGAATAATTATCCCACCAGTACAAGGCTAGTTAAATCAGTCATATTTTGTGTAGATAAAACACAGGTTTGTTTGGAATTACATGCAGGTGAAGCTGAACAATATCATTAGTCGCCTGTAAAAATATTTAAATAAGCCTGGGCATCTGACTTTCTGAAACCCGTTAAAAATTGTAGGCATGTTTCTACATGAAGCTGTGGATGTAACAAACACCCTTTCTTTTAGCTTCCCTAGATAACAAGGTTGGTTCCCAGCACATCAGTATTTCCCAGGTAGACGTTAGTGTTGAACAAAAGAGTAACAAAAATGAAGTTAACTTGGCTTGGTATATGACAGGACATTGCACTTGCTGAGACCTTTTGGAGACGAGAACCTGCAGGTGATGCAGTGTGGCCAATGTGCCTCCTAAGACAAATCCCAAAGGCTGATGCGATTCTTTTGGAAAAATGTCAAAATAATTGTTAAACTGTTGTTTCAGCTGCCACTTTTATGGAACACTGGAAGAGAAAACAGATGCGTCTCAACTACAGGTGGGACCTGACTGGGTTTGAAGAGGAGGAGGTTTGTCCCTTCAGTTCTGACTCTTTGATTTCCACCGTGGCGTTACCGATAGACGTTGCCTCATGGGGAGCTGCTCTTGGGGTGGTTCCGTCATTTAGGAGAAAGGAAAATCTCTGTACATGAACTATTAGAGGTTTTTATAGCAAGGGTATGACTAGTCTGTCTTGTTGCCATAGAAATGTAATTGTATAGCCACCAAATCGAGTCTTTTTAATGTGTGTAGTCAGGTCACACCTAGCAGCGTAGGCATGGAATATACAGCTCAGACCTCACTCCTGGGTTGATGTCAGGGTGCTAACAACCAAGGTCTTAATTCATCTCTCACTGCTGTAAATCAGAAATGAACGTATTGAAGTTGATAAAAGTTACAGCATTATGAAAAAGCACTGAAAAATGCCTATTAACTTTTAACGGTGCAGGATCAAGCCCTGACTTGGAAAATGCCAAAGAAAATATTGCCAGACATGTGGGCTTAGGGCTTTGGGAGGGACACAAATGTGGAGGTGTATTTTCTTTTTATTTGCTAAAAAAAACCAATAAATATTGCTAGCCAGGTTTATACTAAATGTGCTGAACAGTGTGAAGGGGAAAAGGGCCAAATCTGTATGAAATAAAGGCCTTAAAAATTGATGAAATTTTAGAAGGGGAGAAAATCCTCAGCCAGCTGAGAAGCTGTATCCTCTTTTGTTGTTGTTATTTTTAATTTTATTTATTTACGAAAAGGAAAAACACCTTCCTAGATCGTAATGCAGTCCAGTCCCGCAGCCTTGCCATGGCTGGTACTGAATCTCGAGGCGATGGGGCGTGCGGGTCCCTCCCGTTTTCCCATCCTATGTCACGAGTCGTGATAAGAAAACCCCGCTGTGGGATCTGAGCTGGGACCCGTGGGTTGTACAGGCGTTCGCCGCTTTGTTTGCCGGCCAGCTGGCTTTATTCTTTCCTGTTGTTATTATTAAAAGAAGTACGACCGCCCTCGTGATATCTCTAGATGTTCTAAATAGATACACAACAAATATTGCTCACGTGAAAGCAAAACCTCACCAGCCCTGGGTTTAACGCTGTTCTCCTCACCCCCAGAATCTTTCTGTTTGTATTATCTCCTCTTAATACATTTTAGCTCCTCAGTAATATATTTAGACCAACAGCCTCTCTGCTCTGCGCTTTGCCAGATCATACCTATTCAACTGGGAGAGAATATAGGGATTTATTTCCTGGATACTATACCGCTCTTTTATTTTTGGTAACTCGTTGTTAGCACACATGAAAGT
The DNA here is from genome assembly GCF_037038585.1 of Patagioenas fasciata. Classification (NCBI taxonomy): domain Eukaryota; kingdom Metazoa; phylum Chordata; class Aves; order Columbiformes; family Columbidae; genus Patagioenas; species Patagioenas fasciata. Next base: position 3,136,684 of record NC_092524.1, on the reverse strand, counting down.
AGAAAGGATTAACTGTATCTTTCCGACGTCTCTCCCCTTCATGTGTGAGTTCAGATCTCTAAGACAGCAGCTGTTAATAAAGTATATTTTCTTCTTTGTTTCATATTGTCGACTCTAGATAGATGGGTTTAGCAAAGAATTTAAGCCCCTCCTATTTCTAATCTGACACTTAAGCTAGTATCATGTTCGAGAGTCAGGTTTCAGGTGATATACTAAAACCCAAAGTCTCTCATCTTCTGGTGTTTTCAGGGACACCTACTTCATACAATAATTACAGTAATGTTAATAAATGTTGAAGAACGTAAGAAGTCTGATTTTCCCTGGTAATGTGTAGCCATCCACTGTTCCTATGTTTATTTCAAGTAATTTTTGAACTATTAATCCAATATGATCTGCAGCAGTTCAATAATCAATTTTTTTTGTTGTTTTCTTGTTTTTCGTGGGTTTTTTTCTGGTTTCCTGAAGGAGGCAGTCAAGGTTTGGAAATTTTTGGTCTTTTTTCAATTGCTCCTACCTTTTTCATTACATGCCTACTGATGAATGCCATCTTTTGATCTCCACCTCTTCTTTTTCGAGCATCAGATTTTCTTTAGATCTCCCACTGATTGCTTTGCCTTTACACCCTCCCCTTCTCCACGTGGTCAGACTTTTTTCAGCTCCATTCTGTTTCCCATCCGATGCATAATTGTGAATTCTGAATCTCTTGTGAACATATAATTATCGCAAATTCTGAATCCGTGAATCTTTTGGCTGTCTCTTACTTCTGAGTGTTTCCTACACCCTCTCCTTCAATGCACATGGGTGATCAGTGGATGTTGTCCAAGAAAGGATTAGGGGAAAAAGCCCCAAAGGACAATTTTCTGGGGTCCCAAAGCCAATTATTTTGCATCCTGACGGCAGATAAATGTTTCCCTTCTGAGCTGAGGATCACTGAAATGACAGTTAATGACATGCAAAATCTAATGTTAATCAATTGATGGTATGAACCACGCTGTTTGCGGGTTATGTGTTAAATTTAATCTACAGCTGCTGCTGTAGAACTGCAAATGATACAGGATTTAATACAATTACAATTGACTATCAATTGACATAAATGACATACCAAGTGAATTAGAATTCGGTTAGAAAACTTGGAAATTATCAGGAAATCGCCCTGCAAACAGTTAATATTTAGCTGATATAGAAAATAAATAATTTTGCTTTTAATTAAGCATGATTTATTTCACAGGATCATCCAAGAGCAGAATACGAAGCTAAAGTTTTAAAAAAATCACTGCGAAAAGAACACAAACATAAAGAGGTACGGTAAAAATATCCATTTGTTTCACTTCTGAAAAGCTTTTTAAAAGGAGGCTGTTATAGCAGGCACTGACCCAAGAATAAGAAATAGGTAAAAAATAGTCACTGCACATTGAGGTTAAATTCCAGATGTCTTCAGTCCTAGAGTACATGGGACACTCAGTGTATGCCAATGCACCAGGCCTGATTAAGTCTAGAAATGTCTTTAATTTTAATAATTAGATATAGGAGTGTGGCTTAGGGAAGCTGTTTGAGCCTGATTGAAGGGGCTAACCAGTCAAGTCTGCGAAAACTGTAACAAAACATCTTATTCTGTGCTAGTATAAGTACCTAAAACGTCTCGGGAGAGGTTCCCTGTCTCGCTAGGCGTTTTTTGTAAATAACAATATTACTAGAGCATTAATGAAGAGTAGCAATGCCAATTTCCTTGCCAAATTCCAGCTTCGACAATAACTTTCTGCCTTTTAAAAACAGAACTTCCTCTTCTGTATCTATTACCAGTGGCAGAGGAGTGTGGAACCCTAAATTGGAATTTTATGAAAAATCTACAAAAATACAACTGCAATAACCACGTTAACATTAAATACGCTTTAAGAGACCACGTACATATAGATTGGATGGGCGCTAAACTGAATGTGTCTGATTTTGTCACCTGCTTATACTTGATGAACGTTTGGCCCCTCTTAAAAGATGCTACAAAGCTGATGGTGGTATATTCCCATTAATCTATAGGATGGAGGGTGTAATAGATTCAGTATCACACGCAATTCCTTCCAGCACTGCTTTAAAATCCCTTACAGAAGAAAAGGAATTTGGCTTGCTGCTCTTTCATTGGAACACAAACTTTATCGTATTCTCCTAAAAACCTGCAGCTCTTCGTACTTTTGGGTGTACTGGGAATTCACATCTTAAATGTTGAAGACTGTAGGGACAATTAATGAATGATGGCCTCCAAATATTGGAGTACAAAAGTTGAGCAATTAAGAGGGGGGGTTTTTTGTTCGTTTCGTTTTGGTTTTTTAAACAGGCTATTTATAACTTTTTGGGGTTGTGTTCAGTTTGGATGTTACTAATTTGGGAAACGTGAGAAAAGGAGTTTTTCCTGAAAGACTCGGTAATTATCTTTCATTGGGATCTAGAGTGTTAAAGTTCAAATTCGACAGTTGTAAGACAACTCGGAAATCTTAAAGAAAAAACAGCTAAAGCTAAACCAGAAATTGCTCGTATTTTTTTTCAAGAAAAGTCCAATTAAAACAATTTTTTAGATGGAAAAACTTTTTTGACATTCTTTGACATGAATGGCACAATCCTAAATTAATAAAGGAAAATCCTTTGCAGCATCACTTGATCTGCCCCAGGATTTGGGGAAGGAGTTTGTCTTTTGTTGTTGTTATGTTTTATTAACCTAAAGCTGAAACACAAAGCCTTAAGCAAACTAATAGAGCATTCACTTGTGGCTAAACTGCTATGTACACCGAGTCCGTGGAGAGTATATAGATTAATTTAGCAGTGCTTTGTAATGCTTTATTGCCCGATCCTTTTTTTGTTTCCTTTGACTGCCATCAGAAGCATCGATATTTTCCAGAAGAGACAGCAAACAAATGGAGACAAAGAGTTAAGACAGTCATGGCTGGGGTGAAATTGGTTCTTTTTATTCAAACTTATGAAGAAACTCAAATTATGAGTAATTATGGAAGACACAAATCAATTTGTTTTTGGCTGTTGAACCTTTGTTTAATATTCACATTCAGTTATGGGTTTCTTCCCCCTTCTCCCCTTGTTTCTTCAGCACTTTTGGGGACACTTTCTATGCATTGGGAATGGCACTGCATGGCTAATCTTAGATTTACCGTCCCAGCCTGACGTTACGTTCTGCAGTGGAGCATGGGCCATGTGTTGAAAGAGTTGCTTGCACTTCCCTGAGACAACGTGCATGGAATAAAAATAGAATTTGAGTAATATTTTTATGTTGGTTATAATGCGTGCGTCATCTTCCGCAATGTTCTTTTCGTTGTTTATTTTCTGGTGTTTAGAAACAATTCCTGGCTTCAAAGTTTAAGACTCTAGATGAGCGACTGTGTTCTCAATGACATTGTCATGGCCAAATTCAGGCAGTGGCTGATTGGATTTAGGGTATCCTATAAAGAATTATTATACATGCACATCTCAGCTCCTGTTGGTGTGGTCCATTGAATACCACATGGATAGTCAGGTATTATAGTTTAAAATCACTCATACTGAAGGAATTTTGAGTCTTTTCACATAGCACAAGATCTTCCCTGTCAACTGTGCATTGTAGCGTATTTAATCTAGATTTCAGTGGACAGTTGTGCAACTGCAAAGCTGCAAATGTTAATTGGAGAGGGAGAGAAGGAGGAGAATTTTTCTAGGGAAAGCAAAAGAAAACATTTAAGAGCAGGAGAGATCTTCCTTCATGGTTTATGACAGACTATTTGCGTGTTTCCTTCAAAAAGTATACAGAAAAATCTGGTTTATTTATACTCGCAGTGCAGGCGCTTGACCAATTTGAACCTTGATACGGAGTAAACAATTTGCCTCTGTGGAATTGTAACTGTAAACACTGTCTTTGCATCTTCTAACTGGTTGTGTATTTGCAAGCCTTTTTTTTTCCCCTCCCCTTCTCTTTTTTTGTCACATGCAAAAATACACGCTTCGTCTTTATTACATTTACCCTTTTTCTCCCCAAATTTCAGACAGATAAAGAAAAGCTGACATGGAAGGATCGTTTTCCAGCTTATTTAACCAATTTCGTTGGCATTATCTTCATGGTAAGCATCACCCAGCAAAACTTGAAATTTATGTTACCGAGTCATTGTATAAAACAAAAGTGTTGGAAATGTTAGTGAAACCATGACAGGTTTTATCAGATTGTTGTGGTTTATTATGACTTTTCCCCCGTGAAAAAATTCAAGCATTTTATTGTTTTATAATGTAAAATCTTCTAAAAAAGCTTAAATTTCTACTTTGCTGTCACTTTGCAGTAAAGAAATAAGAATAACTAAATAGGGTAAGGGCAAAATGAGGGCACAGAAATTGAAATTATAACCACCATTGGTGGAAAAAAACTTACAAAGTAGAGAGAGTCCTCTAAAAAAAGTAGTTAGGAAGTAAAAAACAGCCTCATTTTTATACCAAACTTTTTTGAAAGAAATGATGTGGCCAATTGTAATCCTGATTGCAAGGATTTTGAATAAGCCAGTCACATTTGGGGCTATACCATATAACAGGAGGATTGCAAACAGACCACATAATTCAAGCAAGAAGTAAAATACTGATGAGAATGGCCTTTTTCCATTTGCTGATAAAGCATCAGCATTTAAAACAAATTTCAAAGGAACTAATAATAATAATTCAAGACATGGAACTGATTGGCAAATGGATAAAAAGGCTTAAGCCCTTTCCAAATGTAGAATACATCAGACTAACTCAGTTCACTTCTTTGAGGGGGAATAGGGATTATGTTTTTTGATTTGGTTTTGGTTTGGTTTTTAATACTTGTGTTTTTGGAGAATGGAAATGCAGTAAATCTGATATTTTCAGCTGAAGAATTGGTATCTTCTAAGAATTGCATTTTAAAATTATTCCTCTATTTAAGCAATGAAAAGTTGAATAAAATTTTGTGTGCCTTTATGTTGCCATGAAGTGAGTGGATTTAATCAGGTTTAATTTCAGTTTGGAATTATGACACCATAGTGAGCCTGAGTAGGGTATTTGAAGGCTTGTGTGCAGGTTTAAGCTGAAATACTCCCCTCTGCTTCAACCCTGGCTTTCTTTTATAAGAAAGTAAATACCATGTATATATGCCGTTGCTGTTAGGGCTGAAAGGAAGCCCACTGATATTTTTAAAATAAGCAAGTAATTTACATTTAGGTGCCTTTTAAAAAAGCCTTTTGCAGGTGGTAGTGGTGTCATTCTAATTATTTTTTCACGTGATGATCTAATTACTAGTAAAAGAGGATCTTTTCCCACGGTTCATGAAAGTAATCGGGAGCCTTAATGCAGAATGGGGTTGACTCAGGATGTGGCCCAGAGATCCCGTTTTTAAGGTCATTTCGAAGTCCCCAAGGAAAGTATTTAAGGTTAAATCTTTCCTAAGAGGCCGTGCTGTTCTTACTCGCAGGTCGGGCTGACGTTCGCCATCGTTTTCGGAGTCATCATCTACAGGATCTCGACCGCGGCGGCGCTGGCGATCAGTTCGACCCCCTCGGGCCGCTCCAGCGTCAGGGTCACCGTCACGGCCACCGCCGTCATCATCAATTTGGTCGTCATCATCATCCTGGACGAAGTATATGGCTGCATCGCAAGGTGGTTAACTCAGATCGGTAGGTTTAAATCCTCAACTTCTATTTGCTATAGACCCATTTTAAATGGGAGGAACCAAATGACTGGCTTTGCTGTTTAACTTCAAACTGGAGAGCAAACCCAGGAAGGTCAAACGTGTAGCTAAGGGTCTAACCAGCTACTTAAAAATATCAAAGCACATGTGGACTCAGCTTTATTTTTACAGTTTTTCTTTCAGCAGTGGGTAATACTCATCACTAATCCAGTTGTGGCCAACAGGAGTACAGCAGAAAGTCCTACACCTAATCTTGAACTCTTCTATATCCCAAAATTGCAATTTTCACTTTCCACCATTTTTTAGTTGTCATAAGACGCGTCAAAAAATACAAAATGGTTGAGTAGAAAAAGACTTTTTATGAATAATTTCCAAAAAGCATCAGTGACAAAGGCTCCAGAAATCTTTTCAGATAAGTTCTTGTCCATCTGCAATTGATTGTCATGGAGGTCAGCCAGATATACAATGAAATTGGAATTAGTGTTTTAACACATCCGAACAGTGGGATGCTCAGCAGATTGAGCACTGACCTCAGTGAGGTCATATTGCTATATATATATATATTTGCTATAAATATATAACTCTTTGTTTAGAGGATAGCTGATGTTTTCCAAAGTCCACATTTATACAAGATCTTGAAATGCTGCAGGTTGGATAACTCCTTAACGTTTCTTATCCATGTCACGTTGGTTCCAGAGGTGCCAAAAACTGACAAGAATTTTGAAGAGCGGCTGATTTTTAAGGCTTTCCTGCTGAAATTTGTCAATGCCTACACACCCATTTTCTACGTCGCTTTCTTCAAAGGCCGGTGAGTGATGGAAAAGGGTTTCAACTTGTTGCTTGTGAGAGCTATGGCTGAGCTAAGGCCATAGTTGGATGATAAAGTAAATGGTTTAAAAACTCAATATTAACCCAAAAACTCTGTGACCTCATGAGATAGAGCAGGGACCTGATACCTTGCTGTTTCAAATTAATTAAAGCCATTTTTTTAATATCACTTTGTATGGTAAGATACAATCCCCCATTAGGCTACTTACTGTTGTCTATTAATCGCTCTTAATTTTATATCACAGCAAGTATCATTTCTCTTCTTGCAACCAGCATGAAAGCACAAAGCTAAAATAAATACTCTGTGGGGCACATTCTGACTATTGCAGCAGAAATGAGGATTATTCTAGGGAATTTCTGCCAAGATGTGCCTGTAATATTGTGGGACACACGACTTGCAGTTTTACTGGGTTGTTTACTCATTATATAGGACTTTTTAAAACCAAACCAAAGATAATTATTCACGTTTTCAGGACTAAACATTAGGTGGTCCCACTCAGAAATGTCTGGTATAAACGACTTTAGGAATTAAATGTTAAAATTATAAAAGACGTATGAAGTTTATAATTCTACCCGTTGTGCCCTAGATTTGTTGGACGTCCAGGAGACTATGTCTACATTTTCCATTCTTTCCGAATGGAAGAGGTAATTGCATTTTTACCCTGTGACCACCATATGCCACAGGGACACAGCAGATTCTGACCGATGTTTCCTCTGTCCACCCAGTGTGCTCCAGGCGGTTGCCTAATGGAATTGTGTATCCAGCTCAGTATTATCATGTTGGGCAAACAGCTGATCCAGAACAATTTATTTGAGATTGGCATCCCGTGAGTAGTGACTACTTTCTTTTTTTAAATATGTGTTTTTTACAGTCTGTGCCATACATTGTATATCTGCTGCCCTTTGACGTGAATGTCATTCATAGGCTACCCGCAAGATTTTTGCACCAAAACCATGTGTGCTCTATTGCAAATACAACTGCATCCAGCAATGCTGATATATTTGGAAATCACTGAGCAATCTATTGCTTTCCTACTGGTCAGCAGGAGCTGTAATACTGACTGTGCAATTCAATTATAACCATGTTTCAGTACCTGTACATGCTGATCCCTGATACTTTTAGCATATACTGGCTCTTGCACAGTTTTTATGACAATAAGTATGGAGCTTCTTGTGTCTGTTAATGTAAAATAACTGAAAAATGGGCATGCTAACTGAATCATTTCCATTTCCCCTAGGAAGATGAAGAAATTTATACGATACATGAAATTAAAGCGTCGGCGTTCTTTAGACCACGAAGAGCACATGAAAAAAAAGCAGCGTTATGAAGTGGACTATAACCTGGAGCCTTTTGCTGGACTCACCCCCGAATATATGGAAATGAGTGAGTGAGGTGGAAAGAAGGCATTTTAAACCATAAATATTCTGACTAATTGGGATGGAGAGCTGAGGTTTTTGAACTGTAGATTCAGTGGACAGTGGAGATGAGGCATAACTTAGTAATTAAAGTGTATAATCTCGGACTGTAGCATATTTCGGCCAACCACTGGCTGCTTCAGGGATGAAGCCCTCACTTGACCATTATATTTTAGATATTTTCTTTCAAGCCCATGTGACATGTCACTGTCAAGTTCCAAATGCAAGTGATGAATTCAGATGTTACAATATCCATTGCGAGTTCTCACACCAGATTGTTTCTGTTTCCTGAAACGTGGACTAAATCTTCTTAGAGATATATGTGCCTGTAGACCAGGTTGTGCTTGACAGATCACGTTTTGTTTTGTTTTTAAGGAATGTATTATGTTGAGTTATATGGAATTTAGGCACTGGGTATCAGCTCTCCGTTGCTGCAGCTGTACAGCTACATTTCCAATATTGAAAGTAAAAGAAAGGCTGAGAACTGTTCTGCATAGTATCAGTCATTCCTGAAGGATCTGTCTTTAAAAAAGCAACCCTATTTAGTATTTAGAGGAAAGACTAGGTAAAAATGGTTAATGATGTATACTAAAACCAACAATTTGTATGTGTGGTAAATGCAGAAGTGAATTAGAGTATCTGATGACCTTGATGTTCGGAGTAGTTGAAACAGATTGACATTTAATGGTACAAACTACAAGGTCATGCTGTCAGTTCCTAAAAATAAGAAAAGGTGCCATTCCTGAGATCAGCATCTGGAAGTAACAGGAAAAGGAAGAAGAGGCTCTAACAGGAGCATGATGAGTATGACATCAATGTGATATCCTCACCAAACGAAAGCAAATCTGATCCTTGGTTGTAGGTAGCAAGTTATTAATAGTAAAGGCAGAGAATTGGTCATGTCGTTTGTGAAGCCTGTAAGTTTCTATACTTCAAAAGAGAAAGCTTCCAGGGGGATTAGTGAGGGCTAAAATCTTGCTGGGTGGAGCATGGTGAGTTTATGTAGAACTAACATTGTTGCTGCTGTAATCGTCCTCCTTCCGATCGCTCCTGTGCCAGCCTTGCCCATGGCAAAATTGGTTTAGGAGCTTCCCCGTCCTTCCAGTGACTTTGCTTTGCCTTTTGCAAGAGGGGCAACTGGCCCTTTGATGCACAAATGGAGCAGCAGTCAGGCAAACCATTCCTGACACATAAAATGAGATTTAGTCTCCCAGCACATATTAGAATTCTTGATAGAATTTGGGGGGATGGCACTGATGTGATGCTGCATTGCGTTCGATAAATACTGACCACAGCCATTGAAACGCCTTTATTTTTTCTTTGCAGTTATTCAGTTTGGCTTTGTAACTTTGTTTGTTGCATCCTTCCCGCTGGCACCTCTGTTTGCGTTGTTGAACAACATCATTGAAATCCGTCTGGATGCAAAAAAATTTGTTACTGAGCTGAGGAGACCGGTAGCAGTCAGAGCAAAGGATATAGGTAAGTGCACATTGCTATTGTTATCCTTGTTTGTTTGTTCCTGGATTGATGGCAGGATATTATTACGCTGAGTTCATTAACAGGAAGACACTTATAGGAAAATTCAAAACATTAGACTGTGGCTTAACTGTGAACTGTCATAACTTATCGAGGCTTTACTTTAAAATAGAAAGAACAGCCCTTTAAATTTAGATTAATATTTTATCAAGTAAACAATATCACTTTTCAAACCAAAATGATCAATACAATAGTGAAATATTTCATGTGGTTCTGCACATCAATAGTCCTTCCTAGCAATGCAGTTTTCTTGCAGAAGCAAACATTTCTGCATTTAATAACTGTGGACTGGGCTGGAGAAATACACTTGGGAATGAGAGGAGACTCCAAAGTCTGTTGGTAAATGTGTCACTTCGTCCCTACTCAGCATGAATGTCAGAAGGGTGAAGCTTGAAAGCTGCAGTGAACGTAGCTGGGGCTGGGCTCTGCGGTTCTACAGTGAGACCAGAGCAGTGGGGGTGTGCAATGAGGAAGCTGCTTCTCCCAGATGTTGGTTACTTATGAGTAAAAAGGTCGTTAAAATAATTGTTTGTATTATAGCGCCAGTCAGCAAGAGCGGAGAAGTTTACAATCCGTTCCCAAGCTCAGTGTTCCTTCTGGTATTGTGCAAGCGGAGTTTTTCCTCAGGCTCATCCTTGTGTCCCAGGATCATCCTGGAGTTGAAGGACACATTGTGTTGTGTCACGCTATTGCCTTTCCCGCTTTTGGGGTGGTTTGCGGCTGGTTCATTTGATGCCGTAGACTAAGGTTGCTGGTAGAGATGTTGATGGGGAAGGTAGTGGTGTTTTTTTAGTTTTTAGATGCTGTTAGTTGCAATTTATTGCAATTCAACCCCACTCTTGGTGGGTGAAAGAACCCCGCTTCTTTCAGAGACGTCCTGAAGGCATGGACTGTGAGATGGCCACAAAGCAGGCAAGTTTTTAGGGCAGGTGCCAGCACAACCAGTGAAGGGAGAAGGTCCCACCTGCAAAGGGCAGTGGGTAACCACTGGCACCAAGCAGAGCTCTGTCTCTGCTTCCACGGGTGCTGTAACATCATCTCCTGAAGGTCAGTTCTGTGTATGCTGTGCCAGAAGACCAAAGCCATTTGAAGTAGGAGTTAGTTAGCAAGTAAAGCATTCGGCCAGGCTGGAGGACTCTTCCTAGGTAAAACCTCCTACATCTTCCTTCCTCTTCAGACCCAGACTAGGAGAGGGGCTCCTCAGGGCTGTAACTATATGGATCTGGTAGCAGACCTGGATTTTTCCATCAAGACTGAATCTTGCGGTTTGAGTACTTCAACTAAGGAGAAGCCACTTTGTGTAGACTTCAGAGAAGCCCTTCCCTGAGGAATGGGATGTGGAGATGGGGAAGGGGCAGAGCTGTGGGACTTGGTGCATCATCCTCAGCCTAAATCCAGAGAGGTTGAACCCAACTCAGTACAGGGTTGATTTGCATTACATTTTATATGCAGAGAGTCCACACTGAGGAAACCCCCATCTATATGGTTTCCAGATGCAACTGGAAAAGTCCCATCAAGTGGCTCCACTGGAGCTTTGCTTTCTTGAAACTGAGATGGGATAAATAGTGATGAGGAGGTGTAGAAACAGATTCAGGTAGATCCTTCAAGCTGGTAGGCCAGTGTGTTCTGCACCGTGTGTGTGGAGGCTCCAGCACCTTATCTGTAGCTTATTCTCTTCAAGCATTTGAGAAATTTCAATGAAATTTCATGATGTTTTTGTTTTCTACATATACCAGCATTCCTCTGTCTCGCATTTACCTTCTTCTTCCTCAAATAAGCTTTTAGTTTAAACAAAACAAAACTAAAAAGTTGCCTAAACATAGCTTTGGAAGACAGAATTGGGCGCTCTTTGCTTACAGGTCATTCAATTAATCTCTTATAATTCATTCTTTTTTATTTAAAATATAACTCTAGTTTGGCACAGTCATAAGTGATCCTAACACTGTTAAATAAAAATGTAATTTATCTAATTGTAATGACTGAAACAGCATTTACATGGTTGTCTCCCTCCTTAGGAATCTGGTATAATATCCTCAGAGGCATTGGAAAGCTTGCTGTCATAATAAATGTAAGTAATTCAGCATAAATAATATTTTAATTCAGTAGGCTGGCTTTTCCATTCTGCTTCATTAGTTTTATTTCAGCAGAAAGCCCTTAATCAAGTCAAAGTGTATGATTTAGAAATTTTCTGAAATATTAGAGAATCGGATGCAGAGTTTATTTTAAAGTTGTAGTAGTAGCAGGAATATAAAATAGTAAGGAGTCATTGCAGCTTTTTATCAGAATGTTTTCATAAAACAGTTTTGGCCTTCAAACAAATAAGAAATCTGGTCTCTCTGAACTGCATTGCTCTGAACATCTATGGAAATATTTTTGTTTGCTTCAACAGCGAACATCCCAGCCCTTAAAAAACTTTAGCACACCTTAATAATATATTCATTTCTGTACTTATATTCTACATGAGTAGATATCCACAGTGATCATCTTCATTGCACCCCACCTGGGGAAAGATGAAAGAAAAAAGCTGAAAACATGTTTGCAATGCAGCAAAATATTGGCTGTGCAGGACTCACAGCCACGTGTCCATGGGCCTTTCATTTTCTCACCATTGCCCAGCCTGGAAACCCATTTGCTTTGCCCACAGGTGTTTATTGTGCTAAGGCCAAACCATTCTTTTGGTTATTTGCTATGCTGCCTTAATTTGTCTTTACCATTTCTCCTCTTTTCCTTTGGAAATAATTTCTCTATTTTTTTTTCTCTTCCACGTAGTCTCTCTCTTCATCATTACCCAGTGTTATTTTTTCATCTTCGATCTATGTACTACCCCTCTTTGTCATAAAATAAGTAAAACATTTTGTACTGTGTTTGTTCCGCATGTACATGAGCTTTATGCCAGTGAGAATGTTTCATAATAATGATAAATGAGAAAGGCTATAGTTGTGAAGAACGCAGCCGAATTGGCTGTCTTGCATTTTCTGTCTGGTATTTTTAGAAAACCTTTTTAAATAATGAAATAAAATGCGTCTTTTCTGACCATAAAAATAAAACTTGGCTCGGTCTGCTCGTCCTGTTATCTTGATGGAGTTAAAAACCACACACAATTAATGGCCTTCTGCAATGCCATGAGAATGTAAGGAGTCAATTCACTGTCACTGGGTTGCAGAACAAAAGTACTTGGAAATCCATCAACTGGACCTTATACAATGCACCAGGGACAAGATGTGACCGGGGGACGGGGAAACGGCGCCGCGGTTTCCGTTCCTCTGGCGCTGGGGGCTACGGCTGCTTCATCCTTTGGGGGTTTCAAGTTGTTGCCCATGTATAAATCTCAGTGTGGAACTCCTCCATCTGAGAACCTGCAACTCGGGGGAGTAAGCAGTAAATACCACCTTGTTGCAGCAGTGAAGGAAGCGGTTGGGTCACCATCCCTGGAGGGGTTTAAAAGATGCATAGAAGTGGCGCTTGGGGACGTGGTTTAGTGGTGGACTTGGCAGCATTGGGTTAATGGTTGGACTCGATGAACTTAAAGGTCTTTTCCAACCAATTCTGTGATTTTTAGGGCTCCATCCCTTATTTTCTGAAGCAGTCCCTGAGCTGTGCAAGTTGTTTTGGCAAGACATACTCGAGCATATGATTAACTCCAGCCCTGCCTGAATATTGCGCTCACTCTTTACTCTTGTGGCTTAGGCATTTGTGATCTCATTCACATCCGACTTCATTCCACGCCTCGTGTACCTGTATATGTACAGTGAGAATGGCACCATGCATGGCTTCGTCAACCATACACTATCCTCTTTTAATGTCAGCGATTTTCAAGCAGGAACAGCTCCAAACGACCCCATGGATCTCGGCTACGAGGTTCAGATATGCAGGTACTCTCTTGAATGATAACTAATTTTAAGTATTTTCACAGCTTGGCTAAAAATGGGACAATTTTTTACATTCCTGGGGAAGGTCCTTTGTATTTTCAGTACCTTTTTAGCACCTTGGTAGCCTTTTATGTCAGATGGATCCATTGCCTTGAATGTTTTGGCTTACATATTAAACAACCACAACACCTGAGTATGCACTACTGCTTATTTGGGGAAACAGAGATACCCTGTTTCCCTGAAAATAAGACAGGGTCTTATATTATTTTTTGCTCCAAAAGATGCGTTAGGGCTTATTTTCAGGGGGTGTCTTATTTTTCCATGAACAAAAATCTACGTTTATTCTTGAACAAAAAAATCAACATTTATTCAAATCTAGTCATGTCATCACATTCTGGAACAACATCATAACCCTCCAAACCCTGAATTCCATCATGAATTTCTTGTGACTCTAATTCCTTTTTCCATGTATGACAATCCGCTTTTATTGATATTCATGAATAAAAATCAACATTTATTCAAATACATTCTATTGTGAATTAATTTTACTTTTTTACACATATAGCTGCCTGGACATTATTTAAATTGACGTTTTTAAATTAACTGTAAATAGAGCTTATTTTTGGAGTAGGGTTTCTATTTCGAGCATCCTCAAAAATCCTGAAAAATCATGCTAGGGCTTATTTTCAGGGTAGGTCTTATTTTTGGGGAAACAGGGTAAGCGTTGCTAAACTCAATGTTTGTGCATGTAAAGATTTTTCCTTTTATGTATTCCCTTTTTCAGGTAAGGAGATAACGATAAACAGTACAATGATGCTTTAAGGGAACAAAATGATGTTACTCTGATGTCATGTTGTTGTATCACGTTATTTCTATAATGACCATGACTTCAGAGTACATCTCTCTTTTTTTTTGTCCAGTTTCTATAGCAATTCCTGATGAGAGTAACAGCATCCTTATCTGCCCTGGATCTTAAGACCGTATTCTGGGGATTTTTAAAACATTTGAAAATATGGAGCCCTAATTCTTTCAAAATGTTGACAGGATGCTGTGGTTTTAAATGTAATGTGTTTTTCTTGCTCCCATTCCTAACAAGTTATTGTTGGTTAGTTCATACATTTTCTGTAAACCACAGCTAAGGCAAAATTCTCTCCTTCTATTTTTATGGCAAAATTTAGCTGTGATCTTTATGAACAAGGAGAATGTCACATAGTATAACACACTCAATAGATCTGAGAGTAGTATTTTTGTCCGTAAAATTAGTCTAAAAAATATATAATATTTTTATTAGTCTTAAAGTAATTATCTGAGCTGTGTAGTTTACTCTTTTTATGCAGAATTGATATTTGTACTAATCAGAGGCTATTAAGATTAAAGAGCTTTAATTTTGAGTGAAACCTGAAGGCTGTGGGAAGTTTTCAGCTGTGTCTTGTTTCTGAGAGGTTAAAACAGCATCACACTGTACTACTGAACTTGCTTTTAGATGGTTTGGTTTACTGTTCAACTCTTTGATATTAATTCCTCGTTGTGCTAAAATATCTGAATGACATCCCTGATTTACGGAGTCTTGTTTTACAGATACAAAGATTATCGAGAACCCCCCTGGTCCGAAAACAAATATGACATTTCCAAGGATTTCTGGGCTGTCCTAGCAGCAAGATTAGCGTTTGTGATAGTTTTCCAGGTAGGTTATACTGCTGGCACTTTTTATAGGAGAAAGAAAAAGAATTGTCTTTATTTCTTCAGCTACATAAGGCAAGCCACCTTTGGAAATAAGTTATTAGACCAAAGAAAATATCTTCTTTCTCATTTTTTTTCATGGAGAAGCAACGAAAATGTCCCATCCTCATTCATCCTCTTCCTCCCAGCAGCCAGGCCCAGAAATATCCCCAGTGGAAAAATTCAGCCCCAGGGATTCCCTGAATGGGTTTGATGCAGAAGCAACTAAATGACCTTAGTGAGCAGCAGAGCACAAGGCTGCTGCTAAATAGGTCCCACCAGTTTCTCCACTAGGACATAAATGCACTAAAGCAGCATAAATTTAATCCAAAATCATTTCTAGACAGAGCCAAGAAAGGAAATTTCCAAAATTTTCCAAGTTAGCATTTAATTCACATCTGAAAAAGAAGGCAAAATCTGTAATTTTTCACTAAATGACATTACTTGATCACAAGAGTGATTCTGGTTATGTGACATAAGTGTTTTCAGTCTGCCTCAACTTGTTTCAAGACTTTTATTCCTTTTTCTTTTCCCTTTGGTCAAAATGTGTACGTTTCTGTGAAGGTCCTCCCTTCCATCGAATCAAGGTTTTTCGGTCGGAATGTATTTCACCAACTTTCATCATTTTACGTCTTGCTATTTGCTTTTGCCTTTCTGATGTAGAGCTCTTAAACCATGTACCAATGGCAGTATTTCCTTTCGATTTCTACATGGCTGTGACAATATTTGTACATAAATCACAAAGATCTGTGCCTGACATTTTTCTCTACTTCAAGCATGAAGCTGCAGTAGGTTTGGCTCAGTATCAGGCTGGCAACACACACTTGAGCCCAACAATCTTGTCCTTTCTTCATTCTTCCTTCCCAAGTACACCAAAAATGGCCCCTTCTCCTACGGTCATTCTCTTATTTGACCTTGCTGACATTTTCTTACCATTTCATTTTCAGAACTTGGTCATGTTTATGAGTGAATTTGTTGACTGGATTATCCCAGACATTCCCAAGGACATTAGTCAACAGATTCATAAGGAGAAGGTTCTCATGGTGGAGGTCTTCATGAGAGAAGAGCAAGGGAAGCAGCAAATGCTTGAAACCTGGAAAGAGAAGGGCAAGAAAAAAGGTGAAAACTGTAACAATCACAGCCCCAGACTCTCCAGGAGCCACAGCGGGAGCTTGTCCTCTTGCCACTCGTATCCTCTCGACGTATAGAAGAGGAGGGCATTGCGTATGTCGGGGCATTCCACTGATACACAAGCCATCGCGTCAAGGGCAGGACTCGATTCATGGACAACCTGGTGCATGTTGAAGGATGTCGCTGCCGTTCTGCTCCCATCTTTGTAAGAAATGCTCTTCTTACAAACATGGAGGACCACGTTCTATTTCTGATAATGTTGTTTTTTCTTTTGCACAAGCAGTAATGCAGGGAATTTTTATATTTCATCGATAGATAACACTAGTGACGTTGGTGTGCATTAATAAATGCAGGTACTTAGTACATCTTGATAGAGATATTCTCTGAGAATTTGACCTTTAGCCTGTTAATTAACTAACTAAATAAAGGTAAATTTTAAGTAATAATAATACTACTAATTTAAAATATATTTGGAACCCCAGGCTTGAAGGTCCATGGGGTACGTAGATAACATATATGCAAAATCAGCTTTAGAGTGTGCCCCGGGATTCCTTTTGGCAGGAGAGAAGCCACGTAAAGCCCACCAGGCTGCCTTGCTTTCCAAGACAGGGTTTAGCTCTGCTGGCAGATCCGTGTTTGAACCTGCAGGTCTAAAACGAGCTCCTGCTCAGCTCTGGCATCACACATGTCGGTGGGGCACTGGTGGCATCCACAACTGATGTGGATGAAGCTACCTCAGTGCCCCAAGCTGCATTTGAGCGTTTGAGTGGAATCCCAACATCTCAAACACTGGTGGCCACGCAGCGGCAGCACGATTTTTGGAGATCCTCCCTGCAGGTCGACGATCCCAGAGCGTTTTGTTAAATGCCCTGAACTATGGAGCACACATAGAGCTGCCGTGACTCGCACCGCCCTGCCTAGAGCTCAGACACGGTTGTTGCTGAGGAAATACCCTTTATTCCCCCCCGTTGTTTTAGCGCATCCCTTTCTTAGCCAGTGTTCTCTCTGTAGCCCTCGATCCCTGCAGGAGAGCGGGATCTGCGCCCGTTTTGCACAGCCAGAGAACGGCATTGCCCAGAGGTTGTGCCGGAGGAGTAAATCAAAACAAGTATCCCACTTACTGTCTTCAAGAGAAATTTTGCCTGCACTGGGGCTACAGGACCAGACCCTCAGTTAGTTACGGGACTTTTGTCTTAAAATCCTCTATATTTTGAGCTTCCTGAAAGTAATAAGTCTCCGATCCTTCCTTACGATGCTTAGCGAAATCCCAATCAGTTCAACTCTTTCCGAGCATAGTACATTTTAGTTTTGCTTTGTCAAACGATAAACTGCACTTCCAAATAATATTGGTGCAATTAACCTCATTTCTTTTATTGCTTTGTCTTGTCCGTGGCACTTGCATTACAAATATAAAACTGAAAAAAAAAAACAAAATAAAAAGGAAAGATTTCTTTAAAGTCTAACTACTGTATGGTTTGTTACAAAACCAAACGTCAAAAGACTGTTTTCAAGAGAAGTTACTTATTTCTTTTTTCCTTTTCTGATTTTCTTTGCCAAACTAATTTAAAGATTAATGCTAGAACATTAAAAAAAAAATGCGATATTTAGCTTTTGATATATTTATTTGTTTTAAAGTATGTGATAAACTTGATATTTTTCTGGAGTCTGTCCAAAGAAGGTACCAGAAAAGAAATTATGTGGAAGAAGGAAAATGGTATTAACCAAATATTCTTGAAGCTTATTTAAACTATTGATTCAACCAAAGATTTTTATTAATAAAGGGCTTATATTTTGTTAACTCTTGTTTCTGTTGTATTTTGACTTGCAGGAATGTCACTATTTTTAAAATTTGTAACTTATGATAGCTTATTACTGCAGGGCCAAATTCTGCCTGGTTTATTCATGCAAGAAGCATCATCCCCAATCGTGTTTACCAGCTCAGACCCACTGAGTGGGAATAAATCAAGCAGAATTCTGCCCGTACATCTTGTTGAAAAAGCTTCTTCCTCTCATTCCTCGGTAGCCCAAAAGATCCAGAAGAAAGCCAAACATGCTGAAGAGAAATCTTCCTCAAAGGCAATTTCAGCTGTAAATACTTATCCAAAAGTATTCCCAACTTAATACTGACATTCCTGTAAATGGTAGAGCTATATCCTGAACACGTACTTAGCAGAATTTTTCATTATTTGCTGAAATCATTAAATAGTAACAGTCGCTTATACTTTCTTTTGTACAGTAAATTGTTTGAAATGGAATTTTGTATATAAAAAAACTGTATTACTACTTAGATAAGTATAAAACTTTCGTGGAATCATTTTTTAAGAAAAGCAAATATATACTAAATCTGGTTTAGTTCGTTGGGGTTTTTTTGTGTTGGTTTCTTTTTTTCTTTGAACACTTATTTGAAATAAATGTAAATATGCAAGAGTTTCTCCTGTGGGACAGGTTCTGTTCCCAACCCTCCTTGTGCTCTGAGCGTGCAACCTCGAGCACTGTCGGATTTGAGAAGCAAGAGTCATTTGTGTTACAGTTGGCTTAAAATTGGACCCATGATGCCCCTTCCAGTGCTCCTTGTGTGCCCAGAGGCCAGAACAGAGATCCACTCGCAGGTCTTGGCGGCTTCATTTATAGTTGTCTTCCCAACAGCGTTGAAGGTAAATCTTGTGTTCTAACTGCTTTAGACAACCACTTTGGGATTAAATCCCACCTAAGATGTGTCTGTCACCGGGACAAGTGGGACCTGTTGCCTTGCGGGACCTGTACAAGCACAACCTGCTCCCATTTAACCTCCTGCTCCCATTTAACCCTTCTGTGAGAAGCTTCATACCGATTCCCCTTTTCTAACCAGAATATTTTCATGTTCTAATTAATGAAATTCAGATAAAAGTTGGGAATTCTGTTCCAAGATAATAGATATGAAAACCAAAAGCAGGTAAATCGCTGCCTAGTCTGTAACTTGTTTGGTTTTTTTCAGTTCTTAAAGACAAAATAGTGATACGAGCTCACTCGATATAAGATAATGCCTTCCAGAAAGACATTTGCACTGAGCTTGTACTTTTCATGGAAGTTTTTTTTCGTATTTGTGATGCAAGTAGAAACAAGTTTTGTTTTTACCAATAGCAATGTGTTAATAAGGATTCACTGGAAAAGGGGGTTGATGGGGGGGGAAAGTTAATACAGAGAAGCAGGGATCTGGATGTGACCAAGAAATAACTGAAAATAGCTCGATGTGACCCTATGGGCCAGGTGTGATGGAAACCAGCAATAGTTGTATTTGTACAAATACACCTGGATTCTGTATTGATTGGACAGTATCTCCACAATGTGTATCCAACCCCATTTCCCAGCCCTGCTCTGATCAAAGAGGGGAAAAAAAAAAAAGCCAAAACCTAATGTATCAATGCATTAAACAGGAAAATCATTATACTGGCTTAACTTAGTCCAAGAACAAATGCAGGCAGCAGGAAGGCTCACAGCTGGCAGTGGCTGCACAGACCATTTTTGAACCATTGCTAAAATACACTTATTTGCTTTTTGCTACCCAAAGTTTGTGGCGAAGAGCCAACTTGGGTTGGTGCATCTGAGGAGGAAATGATACCCACCCTATTGCCTTGCCAGTACAAATCTGAATCTTCTGGATTTCCATGTCACTGTGTTTCTAAGATACTGTCTTACAAATATTTTGCAGTCTTAAATAGCTAAAGGATGAATAAGTCTCAAGTCAAGGCACAGATACGTTTCTATTTTTAAACCCTCGGTGCTCTCTGCTCCTGAGCTGTTCATGATCTTTTTGGCTGTTGTGATTTCCGATCAGCAATAATAAAACAATTTACTTTTCATCTTGTTACCTCAGGAGAATGAACTCTCCCAAAGTTTCATAGATCACTTGACTCCATTTATATTTTCCTATGAAGTTTTCAGAGTAAACAACTCTCTTTCCTTTTGGCCCTGAAGAAACCATGTCTTAAAATTTATATGGATTCCATTCAAACTCTGGTTCAATTCTTTTCACATTTGAGCACTATTTATTCCATGACCAAACAAAACATGCCATTTTTAGTACAGCAGAGAAAAACCAAAGTTCTTTTTTTAACCTCCTCCTCTTTTTTTTTTTAGCCCAACAAAGCTTTCTAAAGAAGCAACTAATTATTAATGTGGCTTCTTTTTAATTTTAAGCTCTTTCCTTAGTTTTTAATACTGTGAATGCCGCCTGATTGACCATGAGCCAGCACTGTGATGACAATGAGCCAGCACTGTGCCCTTGTGGCCAGAAAGGCCAATGGTACCTGGGCTGGATTAGAAGGGGGTGGTCAGTAGGTCAGAGAGGTTCTCCTGCCCCTCTGCTCTGCCCTGGGGAGACCACACCTGGAATATTGTGTCCAGTTGTGGCCCCTCAGTTCCAGAAGGACAGGGAACTGCTGGAGAGAGTCCAGCGCAGGGCAACAAAGATGCTGAAGGGAGTGGAGCATCTCCCGTGTGAGGAAAGGCTGAGGGAGCTGGGGCTCTGGAGCTGGAGAAGAGGAGACTGAGGGGGGACTCATACATGTTTACAGATATATAAAGGGTGAGTGTCAGGAGGATGGAGCCAGGCTCTTCTCGGTGACAACCAGTGATAGGACAAGGGGTAATGGGTACAAACTGGAACACAAAAGGTTCCACTTAAATTTGAGAAGAAACTTCTTCATGGTGAGGGTGTCAGAGCCTGGCCCAGGCTGCCCAGGGAGGTTGTGGAGTCTCCTTCTCTGCAGACATTCAAACCTGCCTGGACACCTTCCTGTGGAACCTCAGCTGGGTGTTCCTGCTCCATGAGGGGATTGCACTGGATGAGCTTTCCAGGGCCCTTCCAGTCCCTGACATTCTGGGATTCTGTGATTCAAGGCCACCTGAAGCCAAAGAAAATATTTCCTTTGATTCTCTTTGACCACAGCACACTTTGGCATGTCACAAAGCGTTGCTTATTGAACAATTGGTTCCACTTATAAAAATTTGTGACACATACTCTATGGTACTTTTATAACCCAGAGCATCAGCTAAAGCTAAAATATATTGCTACAGGTGACTTTTGTGAGCAGGAATAGTTGTGCATGCTGTCATGGTCGTTTCCACAGCATAAAGGCTCAGAAAATCAAGGGTATAACAGGGTCATGTGAAGCTGGTTACACAAGTTTGGAGGTTTTGAGGTCATAGCTTTCATCTCACTTGGCGCCACCTGCGAGAGAAAATTCATGGAAAAAGGGAAATGTATCCATCACAACGCTCATGAGACAAACAATTATTTGGAAGAGTGCTTGTGATGAACAAACTTAAAAGTGTAACAAAGTCTGGTTTTCAGAGCAAGAGTTAAATACAGGTAGTTAGGCAATCTTTCTTAGAGCAGAAGAAAAGGTTATTCCCTATTTTTACTTCTAAATGAAGAAAGCGTGGCCACCTTCTCAAGCTGAAATAAAAGAGACAGAGGCAAGGGAAAAGGCGCAAATAGGGAAAGGTGGAAGAAAAGGCTTTTGGCTGATGTTCTCAGATCCATGTCAGTTGGCAGATCAGCCAGCAAAGTTGTTTTTTGGGAAAGGGAATTGCTCCCAAAGCCGAGGCCATCTTGTAGGCAGGTTATCAGGGAGCCTTTGCCAATGTTTTTGTAGCCATGTACAACCTCATCCTGCCAAGTGGTGCAATACCGCTGGTCTTGCCTTCGGATAGAAGCTGAAAGGTTTTGGTCCTTTGGAAATAAATGGATTAAAAAAGAGTAAGAAATGGCATCCTTACACCTTCCAGCTTCAATGACAGTGAAATACTGACTCAGATGCAAAATAATGTATTGGCACATCAGTGAGGCCTTGGTGACTGTGTCTTCACTGATGTACAGAACTGCCAATAATTCCATGATCCCCGGAAATAAAAAATAAAGAGTTTCTCTAGAACGTACTTATTTTTAACATGGGTCAGAACAATTTATAAACTCTCATGCAGCTTCCAACGCTGGTCGGTACAAGCTCTTTTGCTCCTGTAGTAGGTGAGTCTCCGAAGCCCCAAAGGCAACATGTATTGTGTCATCACGGCACAGTGATCCCAAGCATGGAATTCCCATGTAATTAACTGAGCAGCTCCCACTTCTTAATGTATTAATCTTCAATATCCATCTGCAGGAAAAGAAGGGAGGTAATTACAAGTAATTAACCATGGAGTGGGAAAGTAATAAGTCTGAGCAGGCTGGACTGCTCCAGGTTCGCTGCAAGAGCTCTCAGGTCAGCAGGAATCGGTGTGTGTAGCAACTGGATCTGCAATCTGGTGGATTCTGGGCCAATCTCCTGGAATTATTCAGGTATCTTACTCTACTTGGGCACCGTTGGGAGCAGGAGGGAATTGGGAGCAGGGAAGGAACAAAGTCCTGAGAATAATTTAATGTGAACTTCAGCTACATCTTCCTGGCTTCGAAGAGCAGAAGTAGTAAAAGCGAGAGTCAGTTCTGAAATTCTGCTAAACCTCTTTGCTTTTGTCTCTTTGAATTTTACTTCCAAAACCAAACTTTTCCGTGTCTTTACGATGCTTGTCTTGCAGTTCCAACCAAAGCGAGCTGTGGAGGTAAGCGGGTGGTCATCTCTGGGTCTTCTTGTGGGTAAGAAATGATAGGTAATCGCTTCCAAGTTGCACTCGGCAAAGCAGCAATACAGGCTAATTCTGCTTTAAAAAGCCTAACTCGCTCCAAAATTGGTGAATAACTGCAAACCTGTAGGTTTATATGTAGATCTGAGAGGCAAAAGACAGTGAGCTTGTGCCTCATCTTGTGTTGAAAGTCATTTAAGGTCGATTGAACAGGAGCTTCTTGAGGAAAAATGGAAGTTAAGTATGGCTTTTTTGAGGGTAGGCAAAGCTGTGGTATGTTTAACCTCCTTATTTCTTTTAACATCAGGAAAATATACAAATGCTACATATTGTATTACCTTAATCCATTCTGCTCTCAGTAAGTCACGCTCCTCCGTAGACTTTTCAGCTCTGTGACCACGTGCAACAAGTTTCCATTATATTGGTGTATGAAATTGAATTCCAAGTTGTGGCTTAAGACTAATTTGTATCTGGTTCAGACTACAACACTGCAGACTTGCTCGAATTAAAGCATTTCTTTAGAGAGGAGAAAAGAATACTTCCTGCCCTCCTAAGAATCAAGGGAGGGGCGCAATGAAACCAGATTTGCTTTCTTATTTATTATATCTAAATCCCTATGCGTAAGTAACCGAGTCATATCCTGTGTCACTTAATGCTTCCATAGATCTACTTGGGTTTTAAAAGGAAATGAGTGCTGGGATAATAACTGTACTGTGTTGGAGCAGACAAGGCACTCCCGCTCTAATCAGATTTGAAAAGATCCTTACACCTTCCAGCTTCAATGATGGTGAAATAATGACTCAGATGGAAAATAATGTATTGGCACGTTCTTGAAGGGAAGAAATAAAATCCACTGACCTTTCCTCTAATGGGGAATTCTGTTGCCAATCTCCAATACCTAATGAATACTTGTTTTTAGGAAATGTGTCCCCCCCTGCCTCTTGGTTTGTTGTGATCTCCAGTCACTGTAGTGAGCTCCCACCATCTGAGCTCAGCTCAGAAATGAAGCGAATGTGGCCAGGCTCATTCATCTATATTTATTACAGTGAAATTTTAGTAACTCCGGGAGACATTTATAGGTCGAGATATTTTCTGGCCTGTGAGGGGGCCGTTCAGCAGGCTGGATACAGAGAAAGGTCACATTTTTCACACCACTTTCATGACAGTGCCCAGGTCCAAAGCAGAGGCTGCTAACGCAGAAGAGATTAGAGCTGGAGTATTCACAGAGCAAAAGAAAACGATTCCTGCTGCTACTTTTTTAACTGCAATGAGATATAGGAAAGATGTACAATAAGGAAAGGGGGAAAAACCCTTTCTTTAGGTGGGAGGATGAAGTCCTGTGGTTCAGGGCTATTTGCATGCTTGTAAGTAACTGTAAATAGTAAAAAATGTATCCATTTTCTGCAGAAGAATTAATTTTAGGTTATCCTCACCTTTTTTTATAGCTGCTCAGAACATTGTATTTTCCAATGCAAAGAAGGAGGCTGAAGAAAAACACCTCCATTTATTTTCTATCTCAGAAAATAAATCTTAATGTGGTAAGTGTTTACCTTTTCATGTTTTTATTGGGCTTGGGAACTGGCAACAGAGCAAGGAAAATAAAGGACAAATTTATATACTCTTCAGAAATTAATTAGTATTAGCTTTCAGCAACCAGAACCACTGGATTATTGCCCTGGACAAGTAGCAACTTCCAGTTCATATCTTAATTTTATTTGCTTCATTCTCAACCAATGGTCCCAATATGGGCTTGAGACTCAATGGGTTGGAGCGAGTGTTGGACTCACAAATCCCTTAAGTCCAGAAGTTCTTCACCACCCTAAGGGAGATATTTTGCTTTTCAGCCCCACACTGGGATCTCTGTGTGGCACTGCTGCCCCAAAAGAGATCTAATGATCTTTCACAGCTCTTTTGGGAGGTTTTTTATGTCTTCCCCGGCTTATTTCACAATGACATTCCTGTGCAGACAACCCTCGTTCTCTGTTTTCTCTGTTCTTCTGGTTTTTTCAAGGGCAAAATGGATGTTGCAGAGCTTAAGTAATAAATATGGTTTAGAGGAATGAAATGTGCTGGGCTAATATATACACAGAGCTTTATTGACATGTGAAATGTTTGTCTGAATGATTTCATACTTACATGGTATGATGAAAATTCACTGCAAAAATAGGTAAAAAGTCAAGGCAGAGGTTTTTAGCTGGAGAAAATAAACAAAAGTCTACAATTTACCCTTCCCCTAAAGTTAAACTGACTTCTCCTGCCAACAATAACACAACAGAACTATATCAACAGAACTATATCAACACTTCTTCTGTTTCAATATTAAGTTCAAGCATCTGTTAACAACTTATTGCTTGTTGTTGTTGTTACTTGGCCAGATCTTTTATCTGTATACAACCGATTCATGCCAGAGTTCACTCGCTTTTCAATACTTATTTGCTTTTCCCACACTCTGCTTCTCATTTTCTCTCTTTCAGCCCACAACAATTTAACTTTTCTTATAGGCTCTTTTGTCATTGACAGTTTTTTCTTAGGATTCTAAGTCTCTTCACAAATAGTTTCTTTACTGGAGCATGTCTTTCTACGCTAGATGTTATAGCAACAGAGGTAATACCTGACAAAAGAAACATGGACTGATCAATCCATACACAAAAGAAAAGGCAGAAACTGCCATTTCTTTGCCAAAAACGTGCATTTTAGGACTTTACAAGCAATGGATGAGAGGCATTGAATAAGTATAGTAAGGAATTTTATGGAAACCAGTTTATTCACCATGGGAGTAAAAAAGTGAACAGAAAACCTGTTACCGCCCAATTCCACCAGTAGGGAGGAGGTTGCATTTTTTTAATACTGTTCTTATATTGAAGCCAACAAAGAAAACCCAAGATGCTCCTAATTCCCTTGAGAGAGAATGGCAGTAATAATATAAGAAGTGTGCAACTGACTGAACCACAAAAGTGAAAGAATTTCTCAGCACGGAGACAGGATTCATTATCTGGTCTATGTCCAGAAGTTTGTCCAGCCTGTGTCTCAGAACTATCAGGGATGACAATTTTAAATTTGTGCTGGGTTATTTGCTATTGAATTGTGTGATAGGTTAGAAATCAAAGCTGCTTCATTTGAAAATGCTATAGTGCCTAAATACTCCAGTTTCTATGGACTTAGGTAACTAGAAACTGCAACTCATGGTGTTTCTTATTTCTCGCTCAAAAGGGGGAGAGTTCTCCCCTCTCTGGCTGCAGGGCTTTAGAAAGCACCACGCTGTGCATCGGAATACAGATTTCTCTTATCTGACAGAACGCTTTGAATTTTGACACCACCTCCACTGTATGGATTTCTCCCTTTTTGCTTCCCCTTGCTAAAACAAAGGAAACAAATACCCTTTTGACAATTCTACCTCCCCCTGGACAATCAGCCAGTCTAATAAGGACCATATAGATTGTCAAGAGCCAAGCTTTCCTTGATTCCAGTTTCTGCCTCTGAAGACACCCATTGACTATGTCTTCATCCTGCATATTATTTAAAGCAACTACCCCATCAAGTCTGTGAAGATATAGTCCTGATTCATTGAGAGAAGGTCCCACAGAAGCCCATCCTCTGCACCATACAAGCATGGGGGCAGAACTTTATCCTCATCCAACAACACCGAACGAACAGCAGTGATTTATGCTTTACACACACCAAAGGTAAGCAAAGCAGCAGGTATGTAGCTCAGAACAAAAGCAAAGACAAAAAATACATGTATTAACACTGGAAACTACCGGTGTGTGCAGCCCTCGCTGTGGGCCTTGGAAAGGAGAGAGATTTCTTTGAATATCAGTGTTATTATCTCTGATTTGAACACGCCAGGTGCCCTGCTGAATTAGCCACGTTACAGCCAGCATCTGAAATAGATTGAAAGTAGTTGTGGTGTGTGGGCAGCTGTCTGCAGGCACATCCCTCGGTAGGGAAGAGGGGCAGGCTGAAAAGAGAAGGCAGGCTGTTAATATTTACAGCAGGCAATTTGTCATCTCAAGAGTAAATTGCTGGAGAGTAATAGAGAAAAGAGTCATTGCAGGTGGACTGAGATGTGTTAATGAGCACAAAAAGCAAATCAGGTTACATCAGAGGGGTTGCAGCTCCCGCACAAACTGTCAGATGTTTCCACAAGCCCAGAGCAGATCACAGGATGATGCCAGAGCTAAAACAAGGGGCCAGCCAGAAATTTAAGTCGCCTTGGCTAGAAAACGCAAAGCATCTTCCAAAGTTTCCATGCAAAACCATCCCAGTCGCCTGCGGTTCAGTACAGCCACATACATTTTACCAAAGCGTTCACTATTCAGTGCACGTGGATTAATATACTGCTTTTAAAAGCAGCTGTTAATATTTAATAAAACCCTCCCAAAGAACCTTTCAGCCACCCCACGTTCATTCAGATCCCACCAAGTGCAGCCGTGCGTTTCACTGTTTTGTGTCCAGTCTCTAACCGGGTGTTTGTGACCTGAATGTCCTGGTGACCGTCACCTCAAAAAGGCTCCAGAAATTCATCTTTTGTTTGCTCTCTTTGCCCTGTTCCTCCAGCAAAGACCATGAAGTCGAAAGGCTCAGTGTGAGACTCTCCCAGGCTTCGAGCTCCCTCTGCAGCATTTTGCAAGGAATCGTCTTGCCTCAAGAAACCCCTAAATTATTTGGTGAGGAAGCAGATCAGTCACGGCGCTCCCATTTCTGGGAAACTTCCACTGAAATCTGAGCTGCTCTAATAAATCATTTCAAGTAAGTTTTATTCCGATGCGGAGCGGTTATGATCTGTTGACCTTGGCAAATGCTTTCTTTGCCAAAGCCCCGGGAATTGCTTTCAATGGAAATAACTGGAGGACAGCGAGTTGCTCGGGTGTTTTCATCTGTGAACGTGTCAAAGTAGAATTAACAGGTCAGACTCAGACATAATAAAAGCGACTACTAAATCACTATGCCAGGCATTAGGAGTGAGTTTAAAAGCATTTAAGTAATGATTTATATCTTAATTAAGTGATGATTTGTATCTCTTAGTTCCACATTCATTACCAATTCAGACTCCCTTAGAATTACAGTGATGTGTGGAATCACTTCCGCGCCTCCTCGTCCATCAGTGCTGAATCTGGTCGCTAAGTTCCTACGAACACATTAAAATCTCAGTTGCTATTTGCTTTCAATTGCATGTCAGGGGATAGAGAATGAAGGTATAAATTACGCAGATTTAGACTTCACATCGACCTGTCTCTGAATTCAGCCAGCTGCCATCAGCAGGTACAAGCTACGCACAATGTGATTTTGTTCCTCTTGTTTCACAGTCACCTCCCTTGGCAAAATTAAAAAGAGATTTTATTTAGATGGATTTTATACTTGTCACTGGGGTTTGCATCTGCTTTCTAAATTAGTCCACACTTTGTAAATATATTTCTCCTTAGCATCATACCACCCTTTGTACTAATGTTCTTTCCTTCGGTTTAAAGTCTAATTAGGACTGCAGCAAGAAAATACATCTCGCAACCCAGGCGCACCTCATCCCAGCTCAAATTCTTTGTGCCGGTTCCTCTCGCTGTTTACTTTACCCTGAGACCCTGCAACAGGCTGATTCCCAATTTGCAGCATTTAGGGACTACACAAAAAATCTCTCTTTTAAACAGGTTTAATATTTTTATCTGAGAGACTGGGAATAATATGCTTGTAGCTGCTTTTTAAGGTGGGCATGATGAGATGGCCTGTCATCTTTCCTGGATGAGGTGTACAAAGGTGGGGGAAATAAAAGGAGGCTGATGGAAGTCCCAAATTTATTTATTCATATAACCTGAGAGGATTTTATGGGAAACAAATCTTGTATTCAATGTGAAATATCCTGCAGATACACAGATGGGCTTCATGTGTGTAGCCAGTTCCATGATCACCTTTCCTGATCATATGTAAGACGAGCTCTGTGCAACAGACTGAAACAGGACGCCGAAAATCTCAGAGTTTTATCTCAGGAGGGTTTGTGCCCGTGGGAGTTTCAGGAATGTTTTGGAGCAGTTGTTGCTCACGCTGGAATGCGAGACTGGAGATGTGGAAAACGAGAATGCTCAACTTGTGTATCCGAGATAGCAATCTTTTTATGACAAGGACTGTCAGTCTGTGTGTCGCAACAATAATAAATTAAGGGAACAATTTAGTGATGGGGTAACTTGGGGAATCAACGTGCTGGCGTTCACAGAAGGAATGAGGAAAATCCAGAACCACCTACACGTGCTGTGCAGAGACACCGTCACGGTTTGTCTGAACCCCAGGGACCTACAAAACGACGGGATGAACTCGAACTCTACCATTTAAGGGAAGTTCACCACCTTTCACCTTGTATAAAAATTGCCTTCAATACACAGGCACTTTCCGTTTGCCCTATTTCTTCCCTTTTAAAGGTCAGGAGAGGCTTCATGTCACAACTCATCTGCGTGGGGAGCAGCTGCTGGGGCCGCAGGAGAAATCTCAGTGTCTCTTTGGGGCCATAATAGGAATCTCAGTGTCTCTTTGGGGCCATAATAGGAATCTCAGTGTCTCTTTGGGGCCGAGCTCTGCTGTGGCCTCTTGCTCTCTGTCCAGCGAGTCCTTTCATCCTTGTACTGAAACGGAGAAATAAACTTAACGGCAGAGTCAATTCTATTGTTAAGCGGCGTTCTTTATTTTATCAGCACCAGGGAACACAGCGGATCACCCTCCATCAGTGCTCCAACGACTGGACGCTCTTGCATTGCTTATATTCACATAATTATTACATATGCATTACAATTGTTGAAAATGTTGACATACATCTATACTACGAAATAATGTTATAATCTCTTACTTACATCTGTTGTTAAATATAAAATAAACACTCTGCTTCTAAATTTATTTATTAATCTTCACCAAAAAAAACCACATACAAAACAAACAAAACAACGTTCCTGCTCCAGCAGGGGGACTGGACTAGATGATCTTTTGAGGTCCCTTCCAATCCCTAATATTTTTTGATTCTGTGAAAAACAAACAAAACCAGAACCCCCCAAAAATAAACGAACAAAAACACACACCAAAAAACCCCCAAACAAACAAACAACGAGTCTAAGCACCAGTGTGTACAAATCCTTATACTGACAGGTCCGCTGCCCCTATCTTCACAGCTGGCGGTGAGAGGGCGGAAGTCGCCACTCTCACGTGACTTCCGGGTGAGGCTGCTGCGGGCGGCGGTTTGCGCTTCCCCATCGCGGCGGCGCCGGGCCGCGCTGGGC
Organism: Patagioenas fasciata; assembly: GCF_037038585.1. NCBI lineage: Eukaryota > Metazoa > Chordata > Aves > Columbiformes > Columbidae > Patagioenas > Patagioenas fasciata. The sequence continues at coordinate 3,106,682 of NC_092524.1, read as the reverse complement.
CTGGTCCTGTCCGCTCACCCCGGATCTCCCCGCTTTCTCCGTCTTCCGAGGCCATGGATCCCTTCCTGAGCCTGCTGCATTCCTTCTCCTCGGGCCTGCTGGAGCCCGAGCTGGCGTCCCTCAAGTTCCTTTGCCGGGAGAAGATCGGGAAGAGGAAGCTGGAGTCGGTGCAGAGCGGCGTGGAGTTGTTCACCCTCCTGCTGGAGCAGCAGCTCATCACCAGGGACCGCCTGGACTTCCTGGAAGGTTTACTTCGGGACATCAAACGAGAGGATTTGATCTCGCAGCTGAAGCAGTTCGTTGAGGACGGGGAGGTCAATGCCCCTGCTGACCAGCCAGATGTGCATGAACGACGTGGGTGGCTTATTTTTTTATTCCACACCGATTTTAATTCCTCCAGTGTGCCTGAGCAAACCCAGCACGGCTGCCCTCAGTTCCCTGCTGCAAACGGTGTTTCCACTATGAAATGCTGCGTGGAACTGTGTCGTAGCCTGGAGGTGTAGCCTGAGGGCAGCATATGAGGTTTAGATGGGATATTAGGAAAAAAACCTTCACAGAAAAGGTTGTCAGGCGTTGGAACAGGCTGCCCAGGGCAGTGGTGGAGTCACCATCCCTGGAGAGGTTTAAAAGGCGTTTAAATTAGCTTCTCAGGGACATGTTTTAATACCAGAGTTGGGTTATGGTTGGACTCGATGATCCTGAGGGTTTCTTCCAACCAAAATGATTCTATGTGGTGCAAACAGCATTCTGGGGTGGAAATGTCTTCCCTTTCTTTATTGAATGGCCATTTGGAAGTCCTACTATGCACACGGAATTTTGAGTATATCCAGCAGCTTTTCAGGCATGGTGCGACCTTAGGTGTGTGTGATGCAGCAAGAGTAGTAGCATTTTGCGAAGAAAAAAACAAGTAAAACTGTAATATTTCTTAATAAATCCATCACTAACTTGATATATTTCTGCTATTTTAGGTCTGCAGAAGGCAGCTATTGAAGTCATATGTGAAAACGTTGGGAAAAACTGGAGAATGCTGGTGCGAAAACTTGGCGTTTCCGAAGTGAAAATAGAAAGGGTAATAGCAGCTTATCCATGTGACTTGCGGGAACAGCTGTTTCAGTCACTTCGGGAGTGGCAGAAGTGGAAGGGAAAAGACGCCAAGGTGACTGACTTGATAAAAGCCCTTCGGGGCTGTCAGATGAATTTGGTGGCTGACATAGTTGAAGAGACGATCTTGTCCCTGAACACCGGAGCCAACTGAAATCAACCTAAAAACTAAAAGTGCCTTCTACTTCTCTGAGCCAAAATGAGTATTGTTGGTTCTGGTATTAATTTATGTGCTGCCATTAATTTATGTGCCTTAATAGCTTGATTTGTGGTCAGCTGAAGAGTAACATAAGAACAAATTCCTTTTAGGTATTGCTGTGTAATTCAGTGCTTCCTTTAAAAGATTTTAACTTTCAGAATGGCTAAACTCCGTTTTTGTAAAAATACTCACACTTTTGTTCTACAACCCACCTGAAAACAAGATTTGCTTTACTACAGCCACTTTTGAGATAAATCTTCTCTGGAAATACATCCACAGGACACTTCTGAGGGAACTGTAACTTAAAATTTCACAGGGAGGTTGGATTTTTTTGTGTGTTTCTGCCCTGTTCATAACTACAGTGTAAAAGGGGGAGGAGTGTGATTCTGTGAGTTAGACCGCTTAGCTGTCCACTGGGTTTTGATTTTGTGTACGATAATATCTTCCATAATTTGTCAAATACATTTACTCTCTATAAAAGGGTGCTAAGATCTCAGGCCCCAGTACAGCAGTGCAAGATTGTGGTGGCTTTTTCATGGCAGAAAATGTGCCTGGGTTAAAAATTAACTGAAATCAAGTGGCTGTATCAAGTGCCTTCATCATCCTGAAGGAAATGTTGTTCTGAAGTTATCAAAGACCTAGTGTGTGTCACACATGTTTACAGCAGCCTCTTTTTACTGCCGTGAAGGTTTTAAGGTTCTTTACTCGAAATCTTTTCATAGTCTATATCACAGAGTCTGGTCCTGTCTGCTGAAAGCTGCAGTTGCCTGTGCTCTTGGTAACAAACATGTACTGTGACAAAAACCAGGAAAGCAAATTGGTTTCTTCTTAGTGGAGGGGTGTCAAAGCCTCCTGAGAGCAAATACATAGCACTGACTTTCCTCTGCAGTGCCCTGTGAGAATCAGCCGTCTCTTGGCCAGAAAGCACTTTATTCTCTTCAAAGGTCACTTCAGATCCAGTAGCTCTTCCAAGCCCTCTGCAATTTTTGACACCATGTTTTTGAAAGTGGTTGTAAGCGGCTTGTAGAGGAAAGAGGTTTTATGAATGAGACCAGATTCACTTTCCAGCTTTAATTTGGAGCAGACTTCAAAAAATGGCCTTTGCATCTAACCTGAGACTGGAAAACCTGCACAAGCGTCAAGACATGCAGGGCTGTAGAGGCCCCTAGGGACTATCCCCTGCGCGAGGGGGAAGAGTTCTCCAAAATCATTGTTGCTTGAATGAGCAGGATTGTTTGTCACTGCAGACATCCTTCTCGCTACATCAATAGATGCTTGAAGAGGAGAAGCTTCTTTTTTGCTACTGTGTGACTTTTAGCTCCTTTCAGGTTCTTATCACATGGTGCCATTACTGTGGAGGTCGCATGTCAGCGTGTGACAATCACTATTCTGCATAAATGCTGTGACATCCATAATTGTCGAGTTTTGTTGCACTTGGTGCTCCTCCTCTAGACAATGACACTTGAGGACTTGATCATAGTTAATGGAAACTGCTGTAATATGAACTTACCTTTTTATTAAGGTTTTTCCTTAGATGATTCTCACAAGTATCTTTCAAATTGTAGTGTATTGAGTATCAGTGATTGTGTAGAAGCAAAGAGCAGTGGGTAATACAGAAGTTTCCACGTGTCACCCTCTGGGCAGGTGCAGTTCTCTAAGTACTCCAATATTTGTCAGTGTCAATTGTCCACTCCAGGCTTCGAATAGGAGATACTGAGCTGCACTTTGGTTAAATCACTAGCTCAAATGTTCTGGAGGTTTTTGTTTAGTAGATATAGTCTTCGTTCTACAGTATTTAAAGAAAACTGTGGCTTCAGACTTTTTTCCTTCGTGCCTCTAAGCAACCTTGGTGAGCAAAGCAAAGTGGAGTTAGCAAGATGAATGATGTGGTGAAACAGCTCTGCAACAGTTCCAAGTTCAGTCTGTCCAGTAACATATTTTTCTAATCCACTTGAAATAAGTCTTCTGGTTCACAGAAAATACATTTATCTGGAATATGAGACAGTTTACTGCCTACTGCATATAATCAGGGTATTTTAAGAATCAGCAAGAATAACTTATTTGTCGTAGCTGAGCACTCGTTGGCTACAAGAAATATTCTGCCTCAGAAAATGAAAAACTCTTTGTTTCTTTAAGGGTTTTTACATAGTGGGTGTTTTACTGCATATAAAAGTAACAACCTAGTCTGCATCAATCTGTTCAGTACCTCAGGGCCAATAAAAAACTGGTTTTATTAGAGATTTAAAAGTTGATTGTGAGAGAACAAAACCAAATGGAACAAAGGGAACAAAAACTTTTTATTGGGAGGGAGGGGTAAGGGAAAGGGCTGCGATTTGTAAGGAAATGTGTTGCCATCTAGTTAGCAATCTTGTATTTTCAATTAAAATCTGAATATTTTTATGACTTGAATTAGTTTTCTATTGTATAATTTTGTGCACATTTCATTAAAAAAAACTTCCTTAAAAACAAAATAAATCGATTTTTTAATTTTTTGTATTATTATGGGATTGTTGTCTATGATGAGGTCTCTAATAATAGGGAGAAGATGAATGTTAAGGACACAAGGAAGTGTAAGAAAAATATTCTCAGCCAACCCTTGGGACCCTAAAATTGAGTCACAGCGAGAGCCCTTGGGTGAGTAAGTGCCTTCCGATTATTTGTCATGCTGTGGTAAGGATATTGTATTTGGTTTATGATTAATTAAAAGCACAGCTTATAGCTTATTCTAAACCTCTCCAAGCTTCCCAGAAGTTCAATTGATAAAGGTACCGGTGTTCTTTGAAGGATGTACTGACACTGAAGTGTTAGCGAGCACTAAGACAATTCAATTACTCATTTTATCAAATGATACTCAGCAAGAGTATCTGCCTGTGAGGAATTACTGAAACCTTTGCCTTTTGGTCTCTTGAGATTTGTTTCCTTGAGGAAACACATCAAACCGTAAGAGTATAAAGTGTCACCTCAGGAGAATTCTCATTTTGGAGGATTGTTATTCTGTGTCGCTTCACTGTCCCTTTCAGTACCTGCTGCCATTTCCTATGATTTTTGAAGATACCAATTATATATCGCATATTAAGTTTGGGGTTTGAATTGCGTTATTTAAATGACTGAGTTACAAGACATCTCCTAGACTTTTAATTAAAATTCCTTTTATACAAATTCATTGTCATGAATATTTCAAAGGCAACGCTTTGTTTTCCGTTTTCTCCATTCCCCACACGCAAGCTGCTGCATTTCCTCCAGCCTTTGTTTCAGTCCTAAAATAATTGTCTGCTCTCCGAAATCTAATTGCTTCATTTAATTGCCTGACGCAGAAAGCTCAGTAACACATGCTGTATCTCCGAGCCCTCTCTGCCACTCAGCACGTTCTTAATTCACATTTTTCGGTTGCGTATTTTTCAATTTAAATTTATTTCTAATCGCTGGCTTTGTCACAATTCACAAAAGGTGGTTTGTGCTGTTCTTCCCATTCCCCGCATGAACCACCGATGTCCTTCAAATGTGTTCCAGCATGGCAAATATTTTTCTAAGCTGTTTTCCCTCGTTGATTTATTGCTTCTTTTCCCTGCCAGTGTTTTTATTGGAAGGATGCGCTGGTAGAATTACAGAAACCAATTCACTGTTTAAACCGTATACTATAGAAATAGCAGCTGTGGGGGTGAGATGAGTGAGTTTCGAGTAAGAGTTCAAGAACCTTTGAAGACTCTTAGTAAAAATGTTCATAGCTGAGGGTTACTTAACATGAAGAGAATGTGTTGCAATGAGTTTTGGGAATGGTATATTTAGAGAAAAGGAAGCACAGATTTACCCAGCAGCCGGGAAAACACGGATTAATGCAGGCATCTGCGTGGGAGTCTCCGGGGAATAAGCTTACAGACCCTCTTAATGATTAAATAGGGAGAAATTCCATCCGCGGAACTATTCCTGCTACCGTTTCATTCTTGAGAGCGTTACACATCAATTTCTTAGAGTAAAAATAAAACAACACAGGTTGGTTCTTGTGAAATGTGATGTAATACACATTACTCAAATATCTTCAGTTGGTAGCACTGATTGAATTTCAATTCGGTAATTCCTGTGATTTGATCGGTGCTGGAAGTCGAAAACTTCTGCGTTGTTTCCCAAATATATTGTGTGTGCGGTTCTTCTTGCGCGGATGGTACCGCAGCTTTCCTTGCTTGCTACTTGGGGTTTAGTTGGTCGAAGAAAAGGGTAAATCTGTGTTTCTGGCAAGTCACAGGACTTGAGGCAGCTTGCAAAGGAACCAGCTATTGTAGCAAAGTTTAGGTTCGTGTGTAAAAAAAATTTAAAATAAAATAAAATCTATAAAAGACATTTTGAGGATAACGTCTCCAATACAATGTAGAAAGTGCCTTTGCTAAGGAAAACAGCTTAATGTCAACTTTGTGTGTCTAATGTTTCAAAAAGTTATCAAACTGGCATTTTCATTTACTTCCTAGTGTTCCAGCTCTTGTGCTGTGCGACGTTACACAGAGATTAAATTGGACCATTATCATCAAAGATGTAAAAAACCATCCAACTGGGGTTTTCTGTGCTAGGCATTTTGTTTACAGGTGAGATGGCTTTTATATTTAATTTTATATTTAATTTTATGTTGAATAAGTCAGCACGTTTTGTTGTGGTCTGACTTTTGAAAGGGTTTTAGCCACTATCCTGTAAGTGCACACACTACCTGTGGCAAAGATTTGTCCAAAAGGATGTATGAAGACTCTGTACAAAATTTAGTAAGTGATTTTCGTCTAAAAACTTGGTAGCAGATTTTATATACAGTGAGTATATAAACCATGAGAAAGGTTTGGTATAAAAATCAATCTACACAACTTCTCTTGTCACTGATGTCTTAAGATTTGGGGTATTACACCTGGAGTATTGTGTTCAGTTCTGGGCCCCTCAGTTCAGGAAGGAGATTGAAGTGCTGGAGCGGGTCCAGAGAAAGCAACAAGACTGGGGAAGGGACTTGAACACAAGAGCTATGGGGAGAGGCTGAGGGAGCTGGGCTTGTTCAGTCTGGAGCAGAGGAGGCTTAGAGCTGAGCTCAGCACTCTCTAGAACGACCTGAAGGGCAGTTCTAGCCAGGTGGGGATTGGTCTCTTCTCCCAGGCAGTCAGCAATAGGACAAGGGGGCAGGGGCTTCAACTCTGCCAGGGGAAATTGAGGCTGGAGATTAGAAAGCAATTCTGTGCAGAGAGAGTGGTCAGCATTGGAATGGCTGCCCAGGGAGGTGCTGGACTCACCGGACCTGGAGGTTTTTAAGCTGAGACTGGACATGGCACTTAGTGCCATGATCTGGTCAATGGACTGGAGTTGGACCAAGGGTTGGACTTGGTGATCTCTGAAGTCTTTTCCAACCCCGTCGATTCTGTGATTTACAGTCTTTTCACTTTAAAGTTCTACTCAAAATTAGCTGATCTTTTTCCCATTCTTTTTCAGGATTTGTAATATTCATTTTAAAAATGTTTTTAAGGAATAAGTTCACACATTTGTTAAATTTAAAATGAAAAAGATGTGAAAAGCCGAGGTAAATGCTCATCTCTTTTTCCAACCCGTGGTGTCCCTGCGAGGTGCCTCCTGTCGCTTTGAGGCGTGTTGCCAAATTCTGATGAAAAAGTTGCAGAGAAAATGAGAATGTAAAGGGCGCAGCACCTGGCAGGTCTAGGCCCATGGTTTCTGGGATCTAAATCCTTTTTATTCTTTCTTTTTGTGCATGTGTGTGTTTGCAGAATTTAGTCACAGGTTCCTGGCTGTAAAGTCCCTAATGTGGGAAACCCTGGCCAGCCTGAATTCCCCCAAAGCCATTATTCCCATTATTCCCATGGCAACCACCGCACAGGGCATGTGGCTGCAGCTCGGTACCTTCTGGCTCTCCCAACCAGCTGAATAATGTTTGGAAGCTGTTCTTAATGTTGAGATTTTTACTGCATTCTCTGGTCAGTGACCGTGTCAAAAACCCATGCTCCAAGTGCAGGAAAAGAGAATCAAGCTTCTTGGCTGGATTCTCTCCATTCAGTTCTACCGCCCCATTGGGACAGGGCATGTGAGAGAACACAAGGCTAAAAATGAAGACATTTGCTTGCAATGGTTTTCTACCCACCAGCTTAGCACTTGGTGTTCCCATTCCTGTATCCAACTTGAACAGTAAAATTCAAGCTTGTGTGTCTAACTGCATGTTTGCACATGAAGTACCTAATATGTATGCAGATGAATTAAAACTAATTAGAGCTAAAAACAACAGTGTTCCTTTCTAGCTAACGGCTACTCGCAGCTCTGTTATATACCATCTAAATAAGTTACTCGCTGTGGACTTGCTCGTATAATTTTCTGTAAAACTTATTCTATTTTTTTTTAAATAGAACTTTGATGCTAAAGAACGTCATGTCTCCATATGGTACGTGTGATTCTTTAAATTGAAATGTCAGATGCCACATCTGGTCTGTGAATTTCAGGGGATATTAAATGTTATGGAATATGTTAGATGGCTGTATGCATAAGGCACTTCACTCCATGCAGTGTTTTTTCCTTTTGTTCCCAGCCCTGACTCACTTCAAACCTTTATTTGTGTGATTGAATGAGTGAATATGAATTTAAACCCCTTAGTTTTGTATTAGATTAAGAAAATAGTAGTATCAGTAAGGACCTTACCACGAGGAAGAGGCACCCACAAACTGTGAGTTTTGGTTGCAAGAGGAGCTCTGTGGATGGGACCCTCATTTTCCATCATTTTCCATCATTTTCCATCATTTTCCATCCTGCCCTCAGTCCATGACTAAAGTGCAGGGGAAGGAAGGTGTCCAGGCACCAACCAGGATCCCAAACCAGCCTTGAGCTCCTCAGCAGATGTAACTGATGCTCGTGCCCCCAACTAAAAGCAGCAGGAGCATGGTGTAGGATGCTCCAGGAATGATTTCTCCCTAGGAATACCCCCTCACATCACTCAAAGTGGGAACGGGTGAGCGAATCCTCATCAAAGCACGAAATCCTCGGCCCTAGAAATTCCTGATTCTCCAGCAATTATTTCTACTGGATCAGCTACCGGGTGGTGGGAAAGGACCTTTTGCACTTTGCAGCTCGAAAGCCAAAGGCAGATTTCACCTGTTGTTACTTCTGTGAATTCAGGTTTGCAGAAGCGTCTCGACCAGGGGCATCAAACTCATTTTCACCCAGGGCCACATCAGCCTCGCGGTTGCCTTCAAAGGACCACATGTAATTTTAGGACTGGATAAATGCAGCTATTCCTACAGTCCTTAAAATTACACAGATTAACAGCCTCCAAGTAGATACCATCACCCAAACAGCTGAGTACTCAACTGATTTTTATATACATCGATACCTTTGAAAATCCTGAATTTACTTTTGCACACGTCGTGTCGTTTATGCATTTCCTAGGTTAGTGTTCTTGCTGGTTTGTAGAGTATTATTAGTAGGGATACCTGCATTTTGGTTGAACTGATTTTTTTACAGGTGACTTGAAGAAATGTGTGATTCATATAGGGTTGTACAATGTCTTCTGTCACAAGAGGCCCCGCCAGCAAAGTCCGATGCCTGTTGCTCAGGTCGGTGTTTTGGGGAGCTCAATTTGTTTCGTGAGGTCTGAGAAGTTCCCACAGGCTAATTCAGAGGAATTAGAGAGAGGCTTGTGAAGAAATTAGATCATGGTTTCTTTTATTTAAACGCTACATGAAGTGTCCCATAGACTTGTCCCATTTTCTCTTTTAAAAGGTTACTTTCGTCCCACAAACTCATCCCCTCCGCACATCATTCAGTGTTGAATAATTGTAGCACAGAAGCCTGAGGGAGGACAAACACTATTTTACTTGGTGGTTTGAAGAGGACTTTGACATTTCTTGAATCATTTCTTGTTGTTCAGACAGCCCGTCCCAGTGGGTTTTAATGTATTGGAATAGGATACGACAACCTCAGCGAGGGAAAAATGGGCACAGATGGAGTTGCCACAGTTGTGTGAGCCTGTCAGGGAATATCCTGGTTTTGAGACGTCATCACATGTCAAATGTTACAGCAGCAGTGGCTGAATCTCTATGGGTACATGGCAGGTAAATGCTGAATACTGATTCTGTGAACTTTACTGTTTGTACACAGCTTGCAGATATATTGCAATCAAACCTGTGCCGTGCTATTATGGTGAAAGGTAACTGTACAGTTTATTACGGGAGACAAAGAAAGCCTTAGACACAAAAATGATGTGAATTCCAAATCCTGATGTGCTTGTGTATGTGCATAGACACATACATCTCCCTATGTGTCTGTATATGGTGCTTGGATACATACGGATACATACATACACTCTTAAGTAAAGTTATCTAATGTAATCTGGAATACAAGACTTTCCTGACAGGGCTGTTTCTCAATAATGCTTCTCAGACTTACATCTGTCACTTATAAACTGTATATGGTCTCTGTAAAGAAATAAATCCCTATGACAATCTCCAGGAACAGCCCTAGTTTTTTCTAGAAACAACCATGTTTTATTTCTGGGCCAAAACTGAATATTAAGCACAAATTCAGGGCCAGCTGCTGCATCTTCAAGAGGCCGAGCAAAAGTGATTTTAAGCCATTGTTTTAATGTTGCAGATTTAAATGCACGAATTGGCTTAATTCCCACTCTACATTAGACCACTCATGGGTTACTATAATTTTCAATATTTTCCTTCAATCTAATGTTTTGGGTTGATACAAAACCTGTGATGCTGACATTGACCCTCTGTTCTCTTCCCTTTTACTTCTGCTCTTGCCAGCAGCAGCTGTAGACACCAAAGAAATTATTTAACAGGTACAGTGTGGTTTAGAAATTATAAACCAGACCCAAATAAATGGAAGAATCCTTTCTTCTTGTTCTGCAGGCACTTTCATGGTGCTCTTAAATGATTATGGCAGAAAATAGGTGAGTCACAGGTAAAAAGTACAAAGAACGTGCTAGTGCCAAGTTCCTCGATGGCTTTTGTAGACTGAAACTGCCAAATTAAACTCACCTTGGCTAGACTTATAATATTTCATGTGTGTACGAAGAAATGTTAATGATTCCTGGAAGTTTTAGGCATTGCCATTTAAATTGTGTAAGGGACAAAGGGAAGTTACAAGTTTATTTGGATTAGTGAGAGGATCTGGCCTGATTTTGGAGTTTGGATTGATTGATTATAGGTGACACACAAAAGGAAAAAGTGACCAATATTTCTCCAGCAATTTGCGCAAAAGCTTAAGAGTATTGTGGCAGCTTAACTTCCAGGCCTAAGCCAGAACCTGTTCGTGAGTCAATATTTATATTGACTCTTTTAAATGTGAATTACAATGCAAACAGATGGTGTGGTCAAAGGGTCTTTAATACGAACTGTGCTCAGGAGAACAAGGAATTTGGCTTTGAAATAAATTATTTGCTCTGCTTCTTATGGCACAGATGAAGAGCATCAGGTCTGCTGGTTTTTCTGTTATGAGTTATTCCATTTTATATCTTGCATGTGGTTTTCAGATATTTCCTCAATGTTTTTTTGTTATTCTCACTTCGTTTAAGGATTAACTTAAGACAAGGACAAGGCTTTTTCAGCTTTTGTCCACCTTCTTAGAAATAATGATTTCTTACCAAGAGCAGGGAGGGGACCACCTTTCACAGCTTTTTGTCTTTTTTTCTCTTGCAAACTACACACTATGCAATCTTACTTTCAGTAGCTAGATTGCAAACGACTTCTTATTTAACAGCTGCCAGCATTAATTAATTGTAATTTGACAAAGGCTATGTAAACGCCTCCATATAAAGGAACAAGGCATGCAGGGCAAACAGAAAAAGGCAAAAAGAAAACTCAAGTGACTAAGACTGTTATCTGGCACAACGTAGGGACAAATATTTTGTTGGTAGGTACGATGAGTCAACAGAGTACACATGAAGATCTCTCAATGGCAGCGGAGGACACGCTGGATCAAACCTCAGGTGAAAGTAAATACACGATGCTTAAACTCAAAGGGGTGACCCACGGGGTCAAGGAGCACAAGCTTCTTTCTATTATATATATTTATATTATATAAAGTCTAGATTCAGAGCTGGCAATATGAACTGTGGTGTTCGTGCTCGTAAATGTCCGTTTTCGCCGTTGTCCCTGCAGGATGCTGCTGTGCCATGGGTCCCTGTCCACCCCACTGCTCTGCGGGTACCACCAAGCCAAGCATCACCTGGGACCTGGCACTTGTGTCTTCGGGACAGACAGAAAGTCGTATTATACCAACATCAAACAGCAGGTTAATATGATTAATTACAGCAGCATTAAGCCCAGTTTCAATGTAAACAGTGCTCAGTAATAGCTATCCAAGTATTCCTGGCTAATATTGGAAGCCTAATTTGCTGCTTCAACTGAGTTTCAGTTGTGTGATTGAGAAATTGCTATCAAAGTCAAGAGAACTAGGTATTCTTTCTAGAAGATATAAGTACTGTATATGACATTTAATAAGTTGATGAAGGAGATTTTACCAAAGTACACTGCCTGTATAGCTGAGAGGAGAATTACTGGTATTTAATGTCTATATGCATACACGTTACTGGTATTTAAACTCTATATGCATATATATACATACTGATTTCATCCAAAACTTCTAATTCCAAGGGCTGCAGAAGGCATTCCTCAGTTTTTAAATCCTTCACATACTCCTTAAGTTGTGGAGAAGAGATTCCTGTGTAGGGGGAAGGTAAAATTGGCCAGGCTAATACCAGCCCTGCTGCCTCCAAGAAGGGACACGAATCCTCATTCTGGTTTTATTCATTGTTAAAAAAGATGCTTCAAGAAGGACTTAGGCATCCTTACACATACACCTCAATGCCCAGATATCTTAGCAGCACTAAAATGATAATTTCAGATAGGAGCCCTGAAACTGCCTTTCTTTAAGGGAAATGTGAATCTAGTCGTGGGGATAACCCACGCGAGCAGGGTGGTGCAGAACCACTTACTATATTTCCATTATTTATCTTAATATTTGTTTCAGGTTGAGTTGAGCGCTGTTCCCAAAGGTCTCGATTTTTTCTTCTGGCAAAAATAGAGCTGCTTTTTCTAAAGGATTGTCTGGTTTCCCTGGAGGTTCTCTTCTGACTCGGATTGCTTTCAAATGTCACTCTGCTGCTTCAGGCTACTAGGAGGTGGCCAGAGCTGAGTGCTTACTATTATATGTCTTATACCTAAACTTATTTTCCATGTCACATCCTGACCTGGTAACCTTCTACTTCTCAAAATGCTGAAGGTGAAATTTAGTTTTAAATTACTTGCTTGCCTAGGCAGAATTGGTGTTAATCGGAACAGGAAAATAATATTGGGAAATGAACTGTCTTTGGTAGCAGTTGAATGTGCCATACCTGTTGGGAGAGGATTTCATCTAAGCTGTAGGTTCACCTTCAAATTGGGGATGGTTTTTGGCAAAACACTTTGCTGTCATTGTGAGTTTCCATGGGTTTTAGAATTTTTATCTGTTGCGGTTTTCTTTATGACTCCATTTTGAGCCTATGTTGGTTTTCAGTCACCATCCCAGGCAATTCATTTTAGCAAATGAATATTTTTAGTAAATAATGTGAAGGCAGTGGGGAGTTCTAAAATGGAGAAAATAAACCTTTAACTCATGTACGTAAACCAGTGACTCACTGAAAGCGCTATTTACATTTTCATTTGCCTATAAGCTGAAGCTGGTTGCACAGAAAAATCATTTTGCCTTGTTTACACACATACATTTAGGGACTAATACCAATGTTACCATCTACACGTACGCAAGTTAATATTTCAATTCAGTACACATCTGAATAATGGAGATGATGATTGCTGCATACAACTGCATGCAGGCAATGTGCAGGTAATGAAAGGTACGTTATCACTTGAAATCTAGTCAGTTGAGGATTAAAAATAGGCTTAAGTGCTGTATGAGATCTCTTTATTTTTTAAATGCTTTTATCTATTTTACTACAGTATAAAGGACCAATAATAGAGGATCCTGAGTACATAGAAATCATGGTCTTAGTTTGCTTAGTGCTACTCCAAAGCCACTTGGAACAGTAGGAACCTTTGCATAGCAAAGTGAAAAGAAGCTTCAAACTCTGATTTAAAGGAACAGAGGTATTAATTCACATGCAAATGCTTTTTTTTTTAATTGATAAAGATCATTGCATATATTATTAAAATAATACGGTTTTATAAAAAATCTCTTAATAGGTCTCAAAACATTCTGAAAGCTGAAGCCTCAGTTTTGGAATGATCCACATAGAAACCAACTCCCATTCTCTCTCAGAGTCTTGTGAAATAAACAGGTGAAAGGCTCGATGGAACTCACTTTGGGATCAGTGCATGGGTATACAAGGTGTTCTGGAATTAAAAGAATTCTTTTTCTTTGCTAATTGATTCTTTACATATCCTGAGATTGCCGTGGCTCTGAAGCTCCAGGTCCAGCCTTGCAAGCACACTAATTTAATTCCAGACCAGTTAAAATTAACAAGGCAGACAAACCTTGGGCTGCTAAATCCAAAGCAACGAAACCGATAACAGCACCGCTTGTTTCTGTGGGCGTTCATATCCATTTTACTCGCTTTCCTACAGACACCATGTGCTGTTTCTCGCACGTATCCACCATCTCACGCCGGTTTAACCATCTCACCGCGGCTCCCGGCTGCCCCAGGCTCCCTCTGTAGTCCATGGGAAGAGAAAAGGCATCTCGAGCGAGTGATTCATGGACCACACCAAAGATCTGAATCACTCCCGTGGAGCGGCTCTCTTGCTCCACCGATTACAGAGGCAGCCGAGGGTAAATGGGTTCGTGATGTAGGTGGTCAGCCCGGCGGAATGTATCCAAACCTGTTCTAGTTAGGCAGGAGCTGCATTATCACAGCTGCTTCTTGACTCCAGACGGTTTCTTCTTCTGATATTATTCACAATGATGTCACATGAATCTGGCCTTTCCTAAAAGTATAGCTAAGTAATATACAACCCTGAAGTGATAACTGAACGCACTTTTAGGTAGACAATCTTTCACCATAATTCCAAAAACCTATTTGAAGATGTGCTGAAATCAGTACATTCGCTTAGTGTAAATTATGTTTGCATTAAACATTAGCAGTATATTTTACTCCAGATTGAAATAAATGATACTTCGCTTTGGTAATTCTTTCTAGCTCAAGGGGATTTCTTCCACTGTAAATCCATATGAAAAAGACAACAGCTGCAATAATTCTGAGCTGCAAATTGCACAACTGAAGCCAAATTGAAAACCTTTTTGAGTTCAGGGGGTTTGTACTTGAGTGGGCATATGTGGTTTGGTTGCAGGAACAGCAGCTACATTTGGAAAATATTTATGGTCTTTGACATAGTTATGATTCTATTTAAAATAAATAATGCAAGTTCATCTGGATTCTTAATAGTTTTCTACATGTCTCCAGTTTCTTGTGTGTTTTGTGGTGTTGTTGCAGTGAGTCCAACTCAAAACCCGCTGAAATTTCAGAGCAGCCAATTCTGATGTGATTTACACCTGCCTAAATCCAACATAGACCCGTGTAGACCTACACTAGATGAATAAAATGTTAATGTAAATAAGAACTGTGTCAAGCCATGGTTTCTACAAGTCACGGCTTCTGTTGCCGAAGGGCTGACACATTTACTAGTGCACTTATCTGTATATAGGGGCATAACCATTAATTACCTCCGTCCTCTTCTCTATAGGCCACCTTCCAGCCTCTTCCCCTCTTGTTCCTTCTCCCTCAGGCAAAGAGTGTCTTCTGTCTAGAAACCTCTGGAGACATTTGTTACGGTAACAGAATAGTTCAGGTCACGTCTATCCACTGACAAAAGAATAATCAACGCTGTTGGCAAAAATCCTGTTCTTCCATGCATTCACTTCAGCATGAAATGCCTGAAACGCGCTCAAAAGGCATTTTGCTGATAAGTCATTAAATCATCTATAAAGGACAAGGAGTAAATAAGGCCGGAGTAAAAAAGTCGGCTCGACTCGGAAGGGAAAAAAAGCGTAGGCGATGTTGGACTATTTTCAGCAGAGGTTTTGTGCAAGCATAGGGTGGCTTTGAGGCTCAGAAAGGAAATTTCGGTACAAATGACCCATAAAGCACTTTGTGGGCAGAGAAAGCAGCGGATGCAACCCCGTGCAGTGAACAGAAGAGGGTTTTGCTCCTTTGCTTTCTGGTATGAAGCTTTTCCTTGCGATGAGCGGGTGGCAGGAGGTGTTTGTCCCCAGAGACACGGGGACAGACCCCGACACCTCGCTGTGCAAAACTCGCTGGCAGGAAGAGGTGGCTGTTTTGCAGAGCTTGGATAAACATTAGGATCTAATTTATCACGTGGCAGGAAAGGAAAGTTATATTTTCTTCCTCCCCCCTGTTTTTAACAGCTTTTGTTTGCATTTCATCACGTGGTTTTGAGGTGGAAAGCATGGAGAGATATTTAACCTGGGTCTGAACTGATGACTTTGTTGTCAGCTGATTTAGAGGATGGTTCTTCCCGGACATGTCTCCAAGTGTTACGTCTCACTAAATGACACGGACAGGGAGCCAGACCTCTTGCTGAACTTTATAAAAGACACATCACGCTCATTTAGTTAGAAAGATTTGAGCTGCTGGTGCGCTTCATGTCGCACAATATGTATATCTTGGGTTACATGCCCAGGAGGAAGCAAAAAGGAAATTGTTTTCCTTGTACTGCAAAGTAAACAGGAATGTTGAGAAATATTTTGCAGTAAATACCTGGGAGTTCTCCTGACTTCATGTTTTCATGTGTATTCCAGAGCATTATGCAAAGGTCTGGTTATTCAGTTGTGTTTGTGTCATTTGACTCATCCACGCTGGGCTACGGTGGACTGGACGCAGGGGTAGCAATGCGGCTTCAAAATCATATTTTATCAGATATTTTTGAGTCAGCTCCGAAATTCTGCTGTATCCATGGGCTGGGCTTTGAGTGGAGCATTCACAGAGCAAGGTGTTTAACAAAGGTATTTGCAGTACATCGTGTGGGAGATGTATTCCTTAACTAGGATATTCTGGATTCAGGTTCTCTCCTGGACTAAGCCATTCTTTTGGGCATGAGTAAATACG
The DNA here is from genome assembly GCF_037038585.1 of Patagioenas fasciata. Classification (NCBI taxonomy): domain Eukaryota; kingdom Metazoa; phylum Chordata; class Aves; order Columbiformes; family Columbidae; genus Patagioenas; species Patagioenas fasciata. The sequence goes on along the minus strand of NC_092524.1, from coordinate 3,090,297 downwards.
TCCCTCTTTATACACACGGAGACAGTGTCTCCCTTTTATAAAGCAGACATTTATATGCCATGGGAACTCTGTTCCCACCTGAGGCTGAAACCCATTTCTCAGGAAAATGCCTAACGATGACATTTCCATCTCGCCTCTGAAAATTGCGTGTGGAGCGGTACGTGATTTGAAGGTGACAAAGATAAAGGTGACAATTCCTTGAGGCTGAGGAGGATCTACAGCTAAAGCGTCTTACATGGAAAGTCCAACCAGAGACGAGGAGCTGGGAAAACTGAATGCAAGAGTGTCTGAGCCTCGTTAACAAACTGCTTGAAATGGAGATTAATACATGGAGTTCATTCATATTTATTCTCCATTTCAGGATTGTGGGGAATGTTCGTTGCTTTCATAATGGAGTGTGATTATAGTTGGTAGAGTTGGTAGTTTAGTTTTGGTTTTAACCGTTTCAGGACAAAACAAAACTTAGTTTCAAAATAAATTAACAACCACATTCCAAAGAATCCCAAGCTGAGAAAACATGTAATGACATCTTTTAGGATCTAGGTGAATACTAAGGTTTACTTACGAATTTATGCTACAAAACCTGGGCCTGAGATCAGTTAATCTGACTGGATGTATTGCAGTGTCTGATTTGACAGAGATTATCAGTTCTGTGCCTGTTACGGTGTTTCACCTTTTGCCTTTACATTCACAAAGTCTCCATTTGACTCATATGTTAAATGAAAATCAAATCAGGCCAGATTATTTTTACTAATGCTATTAAATTTCATTCCTTATGTGTGATGAGTTGAAGTGAAATTCACTGTATTCATGCAGCTGTAAATTCCACTTTATTTTTCAGCCTTGTTTTGGTTTTGTTGAACACATTTTGAAGCTCTTTACACTGAAGTCCTCTTCATGCACAGGAGTGGTACAGCAAAAATAATCGAGATGAAAGGTGAGGATTTTTGCATTTCTTGACATGCGTTGTCCACCTGAATTCCGATCTGGAAGGACTTTCCTCAACTTGCAACACTGGTTGAGCAGAGCCGGGTCAAAGAGTTTCAGCCCATTTGAACTCTGACTCCCAAAGGACAAGGACAAAATAATGAGCAGTGTCTTATCAGTGATGGTATCTCGTGACTCCATTGCCCTCACCACCACCGCTGATGCACCTGGGAAACATGTTTGCAGGGAAGAAAAATCCAGATCTCAGATTGTGTCGTTTTTGCAATTTTTTCAATTTCTTTTCCGAAAGTAGTTATGGTCCCAATCCTTCAAATTGTTCCCTTCCGAATAAAACTCTGAAATAGATTTCTGAATTCATTGGAGCGACTGCAATGTGGAAACTTTGGCTGGGATGAAATTCCACGCTCTTTGTTGTCAGTGGAAAAATGTTGCTTTTCTGGTAATAAAGAAGCCAAAGGAATACCTGATAGTAATCAGTTGATGGTAGCTTATTTTAGCATGCTTTAATTGTTATTTAATTGTTATTGCCTGCACATTTTATTTAAAATTTCATCTTGCAATAGTTTAGGCTCCATAGTTCAGCTTCAGGTCTCCACTTGGAGAATGGTACAAAAATGAGACTTTCTTAATATACCTTTACCAGTTTGTCTGTAAAATATGTTTTTCCTACTCTCAGAATTAACATGTAAATCCCTTCTTTGCTTCAAAAATATTTCTTTGTTCAAGTGTAAGCACGAAATCTAGAAAGTGTATAAACTGGACCTAGAGTTGATCAGTGGATGTAGTGTCCGATATGGCTGTTCTGCCGCTACAAGTAGAAGGACTATTTTGCCTTCATGGCACTATTTGAAGAACTGGTGCCTAGACTATCGTTCATAAACAATTTCACAATGAAATCACTAATTTTCAATATTGAGGGCTTCCTGCTAAAAATTAAGCAGGCTCTCACCTTTATATTAGACTTGCAGTATAAGCGACAACAAATTGAAGATAGCAAAGGAAAAAACTTTAATCTTATAAAATGTTACTGTCATTTTTTTTTTTAATAATGAGCAAGAGGAATTGATTTCATATTTTAATATGCTTTTCAGTTTTTCAAGTCCCACTTAACTAGACTGCTACCAATTTGACTTATTTCTATTTTTCTATTACCCTCCTGAATATTGCATTACAGAGGAAGGAAACAATTATCTGCAATCCTAGTCTGCAAGGTAAGGAAATACCATCTCTCCTCTTCCGCCAATGCATTTTCATCCTATGTATTTGTGACCATGCTTAGACAACCAGATTTGTTTTTCACTTGCCTATGAAGAGCTGAAGTATTTTCACTAGTGGGTTGCTTGACTTTTCAACAGGTGGGTCAGGCTGGAAGAGAATGATGAATGATGCCTTCTTTCCTCCCCTCCCATGATCATTTTAAGTAGCTTATAAGTTTCTAAATATACAAATATACATATATATATATATCAAAGCTTATAAATAACAGCACTGAGCTACACTGGTGTTATTTGACAACACAGGTTGATTCACAACATTTTGAGGTTTACTCAGGAAGAGCAAAATTGATAGTGGAACTTTTTTCCTTCTCTTTATACTGAAAAGTCAGGTCTCAGTATTTAATACAATCACACTTCAATGGTGTGTATCACTCAGCATTAAATCTGCACTAACTAGTATTTGGCAGAACTCGTGATCTGGACATTCCTCATAATATTTGGCTTTTTCCTTAAAGTTCCAGCTCTCGGAGTCATGTGGTTACATCAGAAATTTCAGGAGGAAGAAAAAAAATATCTAGACCTCCTGGCTGTAGAGGAAAAGCTTAAAAATATGACCTGAATTCACCCAAAAAGCTCAAAGAGCAAAAGGAAAGAGCACAACATAGTAAATTTGTAATTGTAAAGATTTTAATGTTTGGGGAAAGGAAGAGTAACTTATTAATGAACCTTTCTATGCAGTGGTAGGTGCTGATATGTTGTGTTTACAAATTGTCACGTAGTCCAGTCCCAAATCTGCACAACCTTCGGTGTGGGGATTGCTGCTTGTTAGCTTGATGTGCCTCCGTCTGTATAACTGGCCCTTGATGCTTTTCAGAGCTTTCTGCTCTAAAAGCAAGAATAGAGTCCAAAATGCAAATGCTTTATTCATAGTGGTGACACAAAAAAAAAGAGATTTTTCTAAGCTTTGGCTACAAGCTCCAGCCTTACTCAGGTGCATGGAAAAAGCTTTAGAAGCACAGTCATCCAGGAACAGAGTAAAAGCTCTATAAATGCAAGTGGAAAAGGTTTATATGCTGTTTTGGAAACAATTTGCACAGGAAAAGCACAGCAATTGTTCTCTGCGGCCCACAGACTCAGGCAGGTGTTGGCTCCTCCAGTCGCTTCGCTCAACGCCAGAGCCATTAATTACACTGTTTTATTGCTTAGAATCATAGAATGTCCTGAGTTGGAAAAGACCCGCACAGATCATCGAGTCCAACTTCTGTCCTTGCACATGACAACCCCAAAACTCACACCGTGTGTCTGAGGACGTTGTCCAAATGCTTCTCGAGTATTGTCGGGCTTGGGGCTGTGACCACCCCCCTGGGCAACCTGTTCCAGTGAAGAACATTTTCCCGATGTCCAACCTAAACCTCCCCAGCACATCCATCCCCTCATGGCTCTGCGAGCCGCAAGGCTTGAACACACGGCTTCAAATATTTTTGAATGTGCTTGTGGAGGGCGCAGACGAGGGGCTGAGGCCAGGGAAGCAGGTTAAGGATGAGAGGGCAGGCTGAGGAGCAGACCCAGGAAACAGGAGCGGGCTGAGGATCTGGGAGCAGACCAAGGGATGGGGACATGCCCCGTCTCCTGCTCAGCAAGTTGTCCCCGCAGCAGGCAGCGCGCTGTTGGCAGGAGCGGGCAGACCCGCCTGACGGGGCCATGCTGTGACACGCAAGCCCCGGGGAAGGGCCACGATTGCGGGGTGACTCTGGCACACACAGCGGGGATGACTCCGGTCCTGCCCTGTTGCAATGAGCACACCTCCTACCCCGGGGCTGTGCTCCGGAGAGGCGGCAGCCCTCCTTTGGGGAGGACACGTGTGGGCAGAGGGAGTATCACTTGCAAGGGAAGGGAAGGGAAAGGGCAGCCTGGGCCATTTTAATGACTATTGATTTTATGGTTAAAATTATAGTATTTGATTGTTATTTGACCAAACCAAGATTATTGGAACATCTCCCTTATGAGGAAAGGCTGAGGGAGCTGGGGCTCTTTAGCTTGGAGAAGAGGAGACTGAAGGGTGACCTCATTAATGTTTATAAATACGTAAAGCGTGAGTGTCAGGAGGATGGAGCCAGGCTCTTAACGGTGACAAACAGTGGTGAGACAAGGGGTAATGCGTTCAAACTGGAACACAAGAGGTTCCACTTAAATTTGAGAAGAAACTTCTTCTCAGTGTGGGTAACAGAACACTGGGACAGGCTGTCCAGGAGGGTTATGGAGTCTTCTTCTCTGCAGACATTCAAACCCGCCTGGACGCCTTCCTGTGTAACCTCATCTGGATGTTCCTGTTCTGGCGGGGGGGATTGGACTGAATGAGCTTTCGAGGTCCCTTCCAATCCCTGACATTCTGTGATTCTGTTATTCTGCGATCCTGTGATAGCATGTTTTGAAAACAAGAGCAGCAACAGCAGAAGTCATGTCCCTAGAAAAGTTGGGAGCTGCAGAACCCTGTAAAGGCTGCAGCGGGGTCTCGAACCCGCCGCTACAGGCGACGGGGAAAGGAGGGCAGGAGCGCCCGAGCCTCCCCGCGCGGTGCATTGTGGGCCCCGCACTGATTTATGCGGGAGCCGCAGAGGGCGCCGGGAGGAGCGGGAGGCGGTGGCGCTCGGGGCTGGCGCGGCGGGTCGGGGGCCGGCGGCGATCGGGGCTCTCCGAGCTCTTCGGGCCTTTGCCACCACCTGAGGCTGCGGCGCTACCGCCGGGCCCAGGTCGCCGCCGACCGCGGGACGCAGCGGCACCTACCCGGCCTCAGCCGGCCCCTCGCCGGCCACCACGGACGTGGAGGCGGCGGCGGCGGGCGGAGCCGGGCCCGGCCCGGAGGGACGCGAGTCCTCCCGCCGCGGGGGAGCCTGCCCCACCGCTCGGTAGGGGCCGCAGGGAGGGCTCGCTCAGCCCTTGCGGCGCCGGAGCCTCCGCGGCCGCTCTCGCTCCTCAGGGGCTGCGCGGAGCCCCGGCCGGCGCTGCGCGGGCGGCTGCGGGGCCGGGCGGATCGGGCCGCGCTCCCGGCGCCGCTGAGGCCTCCGGCGGGGACAGAGAGAGAGGGAGGCCCGGGCCGGCGCTCCCCGTGAAGCAGAGAAGCCACATCTCCTCCGCCAGCATCTTTGTTTGTCGGGCCCTGCCGCGGGGAAGCGGAGCGGCGAGACCCGGGCGGCGAGTTCCCGGTGCCCCCGTGTATTTTCGGGCCTTTCCCCCCGCTTCGGCTGAGTTCCCCGGGCGCTGCCTTGGTGCTCGGCGGGTTTTATCCCCCCCATCTCGGCAGGAGATCTCGGATCCGGAGCGTCGCCGCTGGGACCGGCCGGGGACTGAGGCAGAGGAAACAACAGGTCTCCCTTCTCGCCTTCCGAAGCGATTCCAGCGCCTCGCTCTTGGGATTATAAATGTTTGAACACAGACCCAGGGAATTGGAAGGGGAGCCTCCCGTCGGAATTAACACAAGAGAAAAGAAGGGAGGCTTTTCCAAATCCTTTACGAGAAACCTCGTGCCGGTTTCCCATCCTGCCCGTGCTCTCTTTAATAATGCGATTGTGACCTGAGTGGAATTTATGAGCGATGAACTGTTGAAGCTTGTTGCACCACTGCATCGGACTACATATTTTGGGGTTTTTTTTGTTTGTTCGTTTATTTTCTTCGACACATGATTCCCCCATCCCAGCTGTTGCAGGACCTATGGGCCAGTAATAGAAGGATGGGAAGCTGAGACAGTTTATTTTCACGTTCTTCTGTTCTGGGGACTTGGCTGGTTGGCTGAAGCTGCTGCTTTTTACTGGATCTGCTCTTTTCTCGGCAGGTTTATTTGTTTTCATGTGCACGGGGTGTTTCAACTGAATAGACATTGGACTAGAGCTGAATGGATGCTTTGCGATCCAAAAGGTTTTTTGGGGTGACAGAAAACTGCTAAAAACAGGAGAAGAACTGGTGCTGCAGGAAACCAGGGGCCTGTTTTCCGAGCCTTTTTATTTTATTGAGCAAGGTAAATAATGTGGTGGTGTTGAAAATGGAAAGGCTTGTGGTAATCATGCATGAAAATGTTATAAAGCACTTCAGGCTGTTCCAAGTCTTCCAAGGGATTGAGAGGTCCCACAGTAAGGCTCAGAATAAGTTTAATTATTCTTGAAAATGTTCAGATATGAATATGAAATTTAAGGCTGAGAACAAGCTTTGTGGTACCTGAGAGGTTGAGAGAACTTTTTTTTCTGATTTGCCATAGGTTTATGATGTTGAGAGAGGCTGGCTGAAGGACTTCAGAAGTCTTAGAGGTTCAGTGAGAGTGTGCAGTAATTATATTAGTGTTTTTTTCTCTCCGCTTTTTAGAAAACTTGATGCCTCAGCCTGTTGTAAGGATCTGCTAAGGTCTCTTAAAAGTCCTTCCAATTCAGCAGTAGAGCAGTGTTTACATTTGCATTGGTAATTGTATTCATACTGTGCCTTGAATTATTTTTGCTTACCTTTATTTTTGTTATCCACAGTGGCAGCTGCTACGAATTCGTAATGAACTTTTTGCTTTTTACCTTCATTTACATGTGCATCTCCTGAATTGGACTGTTTGGATTTACCACTAATTTACATGCATCACGTTTACCATACACTTTCTACAGCCAGCATAAGCTCAAAGTACTGTTTTAGATACTATCTTTCTATGTTTCAAGTGTTGGAAGAAGCAGATAATGATTCTCAAAATACGCAGCGTAATCAGTTACTGGTTTAAGTGTATGATTTTTGGTGGCATGCTGCATGCCTTATCTTTGTTGTTTTGTTTCTTTTTAAGATCTCAGCAGCAGTTTAGCCTTAAAAATATGAATCCATTAAAATGAGATCACAGTCTGAAACGTAGCTGTAAGAATCTGGTTTTGCAAGAAGTCACAAGATTCTCATTATGAAGTGATGCCTTGATTAAATTGATTGGATACCTTTTCTCCCGCAGTCTTAATGAAATAGTGGCAAACGCTAAGGTGTTGGCAACTTTTGCTGATGCTATCAATGGGAACGCTAAGTTGCTATGATGGGTAGTATCCAAAGTTCCTTTGCTTATCCTGTTTAGATTTGTTTGACTTAAATTTACAGTCTTTGTTTTGTCTCAATTTTATTTCAAGATGATGTGTGAGGTGATGCCAACCATCAGCGAGGCAGAGATTCCCTCCGGGGGAAACGGAGGCCATGGTTCAGGTTCCCCGCTCCAGTCAGATGCAGATTCCCATTTTGAGCAATTGATGGTTTCCATGTTGGAAGAAAGGGATCGCCTTCTGGAAACACTCAGAGAAACTCAGGAGACACTGGCGTTGACCCAGGGCAAGCTCCACGAAGTTGGTCACGAGAGAGATTCCTTGCAGAGGCAGCTCAACACTGCTCTTCCACAGGTATGGATGTTGTCAAAGGAAGGGATCTTTCAATAATTCTCCTATTCTTTGTGGGATTTTTTTTGTTGGCTTTTTGTGTATTTAATTGACTGAAGAATCAGGTTATGTTAGAGGGAGATGAATCTGGCTTAGTACTTTCCTGTCTGTTGGTGCTTGCTCGCTTAGAGATACAAAAACAAGGCAAGTGGGGAACATCAACCCAGTTTGCTTTCCCAGTTCCTGGCACTTCTTTCTCAGGCTTAGCTTGAGCTTGAAGTTGTATCTATATCCTTTTGTTTAGTAGAACTTGATGGACTTCTCTCACTAGTAGTTTTTTAATGTTTTTAACTCCCTGATTAAAGCACATGCTGAAGAATTACATACAGACCATTCTGGGAAAGAAAGTAGGTCTGATACTGTTGCGGAATTTGATTCAAAAACTTGAGAAGTTGTGAATACATACAGCCTGAGTTATCATGGCAGCGTAGAAGTCCGGGCATAGGTTGTGGTGGTTGTTTGTTTGGTTTTGTTTGGTCTTGGTTGTTGTGTTTGTTTTGTTTTTTGAGGGGGGATATGTTTGGGTTTGTTTTGGTCTTGCTAGGAGTTAGTAATTATTGTCTTCTGGAGGATGCAACATACCAACATGCAGCCTCTTGAGCTAAATGTGTTACATAGCGCAGTTGTGTGCAGCTGGGAAAAGTGATTGGTGTCTATGGAACTTCTCATTTTTTTAAAAATAATACAACAATTAAAAGAATACAACTGAACTTTGAACACCTTGAAAAGCCTTTGGTTGGAGGCAAAGCAGAGGCCGCTTTCAAGTGTCAGTTAACTTGTACTTTCTGGCATGGTGGATTGTCCAGAGTGTGTCACGATGGTGTTAGACTTGCGCACCTTGTTCCAAGAATACTGATTATTTTTATAGTTGCTGTTTATACCTTTTAAAGCGGTAGTTTTAAACCCTCAGTTTGCATGACTCTCATTATAATGTAATCACTGTTTGACTCGTGGTGTGGTAATTGGTTCTGGCAATTACTCAGGGATAGAAACTAAAAACTAATACATGTTAATCCAGTTGTGTTACAATGGTATGATGGAAATGAGAAAGGAGATGTTTCTAACCTTTACTGCTCCCGGTGTTCAATCCTGTGCTGTGGGCAAAAATCACTCTTTTTTTTTTTTAATTATTGTAATAATTGTGGCTTCTCTTTAGCCGCTATTTCAGGTCTGCTACATCAATGGGTGCCTTTAACCAATTGTATGATCTGTAAACTGTTATACTTGGATTTGTGGCTGAGCAGAATCCCCCAAGCTCCAAACTGTGCTGTTCCTCTCTTCCCATTTCAGTTCTCAGCTTTCCTTCCTAAATCTAGTAAGCTACTTACATGTCAACATTTCTAAAAGATTAGTGCAGTTAAAAAAAAAACAATTCCCATTTTCAAGAATGTCGTAATTGTATGGCATCATGTGAAATCTGTCAGAAAACAAGTCTCATAGTTCAGTTGTAAGATAAATTTTGCTGCGATTTTATAAAAATATACAGCAGAGTGTAGGTTTTGTAGATTGCTGTTGGAAAATCCTGTTGTTGTGGTGTGAGAACTATGCTGCTTTTGTCCTCAGTGGTGCTTAAGATTGTGGAAGGTGATGACGATGCTTTGAAAAGCCGAAAGTGTTTTATTATTCTGGCTACGATCAGAAATAACGTCTCTATTTTACAAGTTTTTGTTGTTGTTATGGTAAAGCATCAGATACTTTATGGGTGTAAACTTCTGATGAGGTGAAAAGGTTTCTTTTTTTTAAATTCTAATGAGTGTTCACTAGGAGAACTTGGTGGTGACTGTGATATTTGAAACTAGTCAAACTTTTTTGTTAATTGTTTCAAGCTGGGCATTGTTTTGAGCTACTGTCTCAAATGACCTGTTCAGCTGTGGATTTCAAGGAGCGGTAGAAGCAAGATAACTTTAAATTTGCTGACAAGTGTGTTATTTTTTCAGGAAAGAGGTGTTTTAGTAGTGGACTTTGTTTTTTAAAGTTCTTTATCGTAATAGTCGTTTTCAATTTAGTAGAAGAAGATGTGAAGATCAATTGAACTAGTTGTACAAATACTAGTAGAATTGCATGAATTACTGGATCACAATGTAACCAATGTATTATTCCTCTCTCAGACTTGGTGTGTTGCGTTGTAGTTGATTTTTGGAGCACTTTATCTTAAGGAGTATTAAGTTGAATTGTTTGTGTGTAGAGTTTTTCTGTTTTATATATTTAGCTGAATCAGCCAGTTAGACCATTCTGATGACTGATGGAAACTCCTTTTATAGACGAAGGAAGGCCAGATTGCTTCTGTACCAAAACTACTCTGTTTTTAGTATGAAGACACTCAATTTCTAATGGCATCCCTGTACTTAATTCTTTATGTTCATGAGTTTCTGCATATAAGGAAGAGGCTTGTACTGGTGTGCGTATAGTTACAAAATGGAAAATTGGTACTTGTTTATTTGCACTTCTTGTAGATTATAAAAGTAAATGCAATTTAGAGTAAGAAGACTTTTGTTGTGGGTATCTAACTCAGAGAGAGGAGCATTCTAATCTTGTATAGATGTTCTTTATCTGTTACATTTCCACAGAGTAAAACTGACAAGTTTTTCTTGTATGGACAGCTGGCAATGAAATACAGCAGTGTTGTCTTGATAAAATAACTGGATTCTTGGCAGTGCCTGTTGTTTTCTGGGAGTTACCTTCTGTTAGAGATTACGCTGGTCGAACTGGACTCTGACCTTGGAAGATGAACTCGATGAAATCAAATTGCTGTGCAAGAACGTAAAAATAAATTTGTTCTTCCTAGAATTTTTCCCCAGAAAAAGTGAAAACTAACTTTGCACTCCGGGAACTTAGAGAACGGTTATTTTTAATGCAAACACGATCAGTTATGATTTAATTATGGTCAGAATTACTCCTTTCTGTTTCTTTCCACACCCCTAACGTGTTTTCTAGAGTGGATTCTGCAAAATCCAAGATTAGCGTGCTTGAAATTTGTGAGTTAATCTGTGCAACATACAGGATGCTACTGCATTTAAAAGTTAAATTTGGAAATTAAGGTATATGAGGTCCAAGTGACAACCAGTTCTTGCTATTGAGGTGTTGCAGGCTGGGGTTCAGTTTGCAGATAGAATTTCATGTAGAAGTTTCTGTAAATGACAACAAGAGGCTTGTTTGGGGCTGGCAAAGACTAGAGTTTAATTTACAGCAGCTCTGGTACCTAACACTAATAACACCAAACTTGATGAATTCACAGCAGCTGTATCAGGATGACAATTTTAATGTGTATGTTAAGAATTTATAAGCCGATGTACAAATACGCTTCTTTAATACAGCAGCGCTTTTATTTAGATCCATCTTAATCTTGCACTTTTAATATTTTGGTCTTAAATTTATCAAACTCCTATTCAGAATGTCTGTATTCAGCAGTGTATATATAGGGGCAGATGAGAACTTTGTCAGAGGTGATGTGTATCTGTGTGTAAATAAGAGCATTTTACTGTAATATGGAGTTAAATGGGGAAAAAACAAAACACCAAAATCAAGAAAACCCAAACCAACCCTGCCTATAATTTTGGTTTGGCTTCAGCTTCAGTAGGTCGCCCATTGTATCTTAATTTCAAGTGAGTTCCCAGCAGACCATCTTGAGTTGCATTTTATTGTTAGTAAATGTTTTTATCACTGCTGCACGCTTTAGTTAAAAATAGTGTGTATCTGTTGGTGTTAATTTCGATTTAGCTGTGTCTCTATAGAGTGATCTTCCTTAGGCAGTCTCAGAAATGCTGCTCGGTGCCTCACAGCAAATAGTATCCAAACACTTGGTCTGGATACGGGCCTGGTATTGTTTTATGATGATGTACTTAAGAATTTAGTTGCCATTTTAGTACTGGTGTTACTTGGATTTCCTCCAGACAAGTTTTAAGTCATACAGGATGTCATAGATGTAGAAATGAGGCTTTGCATTGTACATAATGTGAAGAACACAGTTGCAGAAAGTACATTAAATAAAGCACTTGCCAAGCTTTGCAGCAGCTGAGGTTTGCTTAGATTTCTTTTTATCTACACTGGTTTAAGTCAGATGGAGGTAGGAGTTAATGTTCCAAATTCTTCACTGACTTGATCAATAAACCTCAGCTTCCCTGACATTTCTTTGCAAGACATAAAACCAGGCAACTTCTGTCCAAGATCTTCAGAATATGAAGTTATCAGAAATTATGCTCTATAATTGGGCAAAAAGAGGAGTAGCTACACTTAAATATCATAGTGGAGTATGTTGAGGACCAAGTCTAGTGTTTGGTCGACTTAGTTTCTCATTTACATATATCTGGGCAAATTTGTTTATTGGAACATCCCACCCTTACCCAGCAGACATCTGCTTGCTTATCATTAGCAACTTGCTTTTAAGTTAGCTTATCTTGATTATAAATAGACCTTTTAGCTAGATTAAAGTTAGAATTAGTTTTAATGGGTTTTTTTTTTTTTTGTATTTGAGGGTGAACTTTAGTGCTCTTACCATGTCTCATCAATCCCTTTAATAAAAAGATTTTTATGAAGTCTTAAACTATTGTTTTTGTTTTCCTTGGTTTATTTGTAGGAAGAATGTTTTGGTGACTACACAGAAATGTGTGTGTTTGTTTTTAATGGTTGATGTAGCCCTGAAAGATGAGCTAGTGATTATTGTTTCTTCTGTTACTATGCAGAAATGTCTGATAATGGGTTTATTAGTGTTTGCTGTGCTGTAGTCTAACAAACAGGGAACATATAAGTGAAAGAGCTATAGTCAGAATAAACTTAAATATATGGTATATTTAGAACCAGGTGAACTTCACAAATATCTATGTAAACTTGTCTGCAGCCTCTTGTACAACAGGTACTGGTTATTTTGGTGTTCTGAGAATTCTTCATCTGCAAGCCCATCTATTTCTTCTCTATTCTTTCTAAGAGTATAACTAAAAACTACTTCAAGTACGGTTTTCATCAAGACTTCAAGAATTAGTGTGGCTACCTAGTTGCAGTTTCTATCTAGATGGGGTTTTTTTTAAACAAGGAAATAAAAAACCTTGGATTTGTTTTTGTTTTTAAGAGAAATGTGAATTAAAAATCCAACACTCCCCTCATCTCCCTATTCCCCTCCCACACCTTACAAGTTGTTACTGCTTTAACATCCACTGGCCTGTGACTTTGGTTTCTCCTTTCTGGTATTTATTTAGGTGGGTGTTGGGTTTACTTACTGTAGTATTTAATCTTAGAATTAAGAGTACACATTTGATTGAGGTTTTATATATGTAGATCCCTTACAGTTAACAACGTTGTCAGAGAGCTTGAATCCCTGGAGAGAACATTTTACCTGTCTGGTAGTAAGTTTGGGTTTTGCTCTTTGTAAGTTAGCACTGTATCCCAGAGCTAAATTAATATACTTCACACTTCAACTTAATTTTGCTTGTTTTAGTTGTCCTGCTTCAAATGAATATGGTAGAGTCTTCACAGAAACTGCTTTTAGAAATTTAGGCAGCTTAAGTCACTTTGAATCTGTAGGGCTGACTGGTATCCATTGACATATATTAAGAAATACATATCATAAGCTCTTGTACGTAGGAATCTCAAGCTACAAATACTGAGAAGGGGTAAATTTGCCTGTGTGTGTCAGGTCAGCTGGATGTTCCTCACTTTCCAAGTGTAGTTTTTTGGAAGCCTGCCTGTGGATTCTCCAAGTGTAAATGGGGAAATGTGCGGCAATTCTTGCCAGGAAAAATGTTTTCCCATTCTCTGGACTGAGACAAGGATTATTATTTTGCTGTTGAGTGGAGTGAGTTTTTTATTCAGCTTGACTTTTTCACAGGAGTACATGAAGGGCTGTTGCTGCATTTCGTAGACACCAGATAATTGCCTGCTGAGCTGAACCCATATCTTGAGATTGCTCTCCTAGTTCATATATTCAGAATTTGAGCAATGCTGTGATTACAGTGTTTGCTAATGCTCAGTTTCATTCTGATGTGGTGTTTTCCTTTAGATTCTCTGTAAATGGATGTGAATACTGGGGTTTTGTATCAGCTCTACTGAACATCAGCTCCTCTTCTGACCCGCCTGACGAGGCTCTGTGGCCTGTTCCTCCGTGACCAGAGCTGTAACGCTTTTAAGAGGAGTTTTGTTACTTAATCTGCTTTTCTGCTGTTCCACAGTGGCCAACCTCAAACTTTGCCCATGTGTGCGTTTGTGTCTTTTGGACGGCAGTGAAAAGCTTAACGGGAATATAATTGTGGTTGCATCTGAAATCTACTATGACTTTCGATGGGTACATGTCAATAAGAACAATCAGCGCATCTTTTCCTGTAGTTCATATGATTACGTTTTCAGAAATATGAATCTTTAGAAGTCGTATTTTGTTTTAAAACTTCTGTGAAGTGCCCCAAGATTCCTTAATGAAAAGATCCTCACGGTACCAGTATTGGATGTAATCAGGTGTCGTTGGGACAGATCTTAAACAAGGCCTATTGCTTGTTTAAAGGGCCATGTGGAAAAAAGCTTGGAAAATTAGTTATGCACGTCCTTCTAGTTTTGTTGAGAAGAACTTCCACTTGGAAAATAAGCAAGTGTTTTCTGTTTGTTGCAAGAGGAGAATGGGCAGCCTTCGAATAGAGTATCTGGTAAAAATGAGTAAAGACTGTGAGTTAATAAACTCTCGTACTCTCAAAAGAAGTGGCTTTTTTTTCCCATCTCAAATTTGCAGAACAGCACACAGTATAAAGATATATAAATGTAGGTTGCTGAGTGATTTACATAGTAAAGCCAAACAAAACCAACCTAAACCAAACAAAACCAACAAAAATCACCCAAACAAACCAAAAAAGGCAAAAACCCCAAAGCCACCTTAACATGTTCAGTTTAAAGAAGTATTTTTTGTGTTGACCTATACAAAGTTTAGAGTGGCTTGATGTATAGTTGAACTGTCTATGAATGTTCATGTAAGGAAAGTACCTTGGTGAAGTTTATTAATGATTATCTTCTCAGCATTGACAACTTCCTGTAATGATAAATGGTGTTTTGAATTATGTGGGGTTTTGTCTGCCCAAATCCTTGATCTAATAGCTTGAACTTTCTTTAATGCGGAGAGAGCTCACTCTAAATATGACACACAGCAGAACCTTAAAGAATATCAAATTAAAGTCCCAACTGACATCTCACACTTGAATCTCTTCTACAAGGATTCCAGGCATGGGCCGCCTGTTGTGTTTGAACTTGGAAACCCAGGAATAAAAGAAACTTTGGACCCAAAGCAAAGGTCATCTAAAAATTTCAATGGGATTCTGTTGTTCAGAGAGTTACCTGCAGCACTAGAAGTTCTTTAGATAATCTCATTACGTGTGTAAAGGAGAGACCAAGGTTGGAACAGCAGAGCATCTATGGAGGGCGGTCGTGGATATATGGGTGAATCTGGCTGGGGTTTTCACATATTTATTCATGTTTTAGGTAAACTTCTAACTTCAGAATATCTCTTCAAAGCTCTGTTTGCCATATGACATTTGGATAAGTGACTGGAAGTTTGGTTTAGATAATTTCAGGGATGCCTTGAGATACCACAGTGATATTTCTTATTTTTTTTCTTAGTAATATATTCCTCATGCAGTATTATCACCTTTTTGTAGTTCACGGGGAAAAGGCTCAGAAGGTCATAACATTCTTTTGGCTTAGTGTTGAAGAACACGAGGCAGGTGCATCTAGCAATGGATTCCTTTTGGAACACGCAGCCTGAGTTTTGAGCGTGTCTTTGGAGGGTGTGGTTCACCAACACCATCTTCCAAAAGCTGAGCCTTTGTCTGAAGAAATCTGGAATTACTTTACTTCATGTAAAGTGGAAATGAAAAAGCTTTTTAGGATTTTAGCCCTCGCTGCCTGTCCGTGCAGGAAAGAAGCTGTCCCTTCCCCTCCTGTAATCTGATTTATGCTGATGCTCACACTGCTGTAACTCTGATCCCCTGTAGTCTTCAGCGACTGCGTAACACTCTTCTGTATTTTGTGCAATGCTTACGAAAGATTAAGTCCTGGGAAGCAGTAGAGGAGCAATGGGCCACGCAAACCTATTTTCTCAACCGGTTGCATCAGCTTTCGCTTGTTTGCAGCCCAGTGTGGAACTGGAGCTTCTCCTCCTCAGACCAGGTTCCTCACCCATCCGTCCTTTGCTTCAGCACTGGGTGCTGGTTGCAGCACATTAACAGGTTGTCCTTGTCTCTTCTTTTTCCTCCCTGCCTTTTAGTGTTCTTCATATCCCTGGTTTTGTTCTGTGGTGTAACGTGCTTCCTGGGTTCACGTAGCTAACAAGTTTGGAACTGTTGATTATGGGTATCTGTTGTGGCAGAGAAAAAATTACTTTGAACATTTATATGTTCAAGTAATATAAAGTAATATCAAAAAGCACATAAACCAACTCTTTGACACTTAATATATGTTGCTGATTTAGGTTTTTCTGTGTTTAAACACCAGGCTTGTCTGTTGTAAGACCTGGGACTGTTTGTTGAATGGGTTTTAGAGTTACCTTTGCTTGTAAAAAATCAAGCAACTTCTCCATGGAATGGTTCAGTTGCATCTATTCTGAATATCACAGATTTGGATATACTTCGCTTCAGTTAGCCCAGGAAATTCACTTACCATGTAAACTGGGGTGATAAAGTGCAACGAAAATGAAAATGTAAAGAGCTTGTAAGTTGAATTCTCTGCTGAAGGCACGTATGTGTCCTCATTGTGCATTACCTGCTTAAACAAGTTTGAAATTACAAGGCTGAAGTGTTCATCACCTGGCAAAAAAAAAAAAGTATATACTAGGAAAGCACTGAGGGGGAAGCACATGTTGGCGCTTGTTTAATGAGGGTGGCTTGGCCAACCTTATTCAGATATTCCCAAGCACTCCCTTTTAACGCGGTGTGAAGAACGTTCTTTCCAAGCACCGGCCGCAGAACTAAACCTGCCGGCGAGGCCGAGATGAAGGAGCAGAACAGGGCAGGGCCTCAGCTGCTGCTTTTTGCAACCAGAAGGGTCTTGTCACTGAAATAACCACACATGGTGGATCTTGTCCTGGGTCTATTGCTAAAAAAAACCAGCGAAGTATTTATTAGTCATGTGAGGATTAATTTTTTAAGCACTGTATTTAAGAGTAAATAATTTTGAATTAATAAAAGTCATAGGAATTTAATATGAATGGTGCTGTTTCTTGTGGGTACAGTATGGTTAGGGTTGATACACAGAAAAATACATCTTTTTGTTTTCTTGTCCAAGGAAACTGACAGTTCAATGTCCTAGCTGCTCAGCCTCTAGAATGGGGGAGTCCCAGGAAAATTACTGAACTTGAGACATTTTCTCAGCATATCTTGCATTATTCTTACCATTTGGCATTTTTGAGGAGCATTGTATGCTGTGAAATCCTGTATGAGACAGCAGGAAATCTTGACCAACTTTATATGTGGAGGGGAAAAACTCCAATGAAATCTCTGCAGTGTCGTATTAAAGATGGAGACTGGTTCTGTCCCATACCCTGTCGAACTGGTAATGCAAGATTCTTCCTCTTTAATTAAGTACAACTGTATTCTCCTTTTGCCACAGTGGGTATGGGTGTGGGTAGGTTTCTTCACTGACTTGGACTCCAAAAATGGAGATGCCTAAAGCTACAACTAAGAAGTTGTGCTGCTACTTACTGCATTAGTTACTAATCAAAATAGACCAGGCTAGGGGTGCAGGAATGTGGCAATTCATGTTGTGAAGCCCTTAGAATTCACTGGTTCAGAGTGTAACTGAGAGGCACTTGTTTTTCTAACATCCCCCAAGTATGGTAAACTTATTTGTGTGTTAAGGTAAGCTGTTCCTCTGGAATATTGCTACAGTATTGGAAAGGATTACTCCAACAGTCTGAGCAGTTACAGTTCTGCACAAAGTAACCAGACACATCCCAAGCTGAAAAGCCTGTTTCTCAATGATGACTAAAGGTTTCCTGATACATATTTTAGCTGATCTTGTACATTTTTTCCAAACTGTGCAAGCTCGGTATGGTTCTGAACACTTCTGTGCCATATCTGCCTTTTCAGGGGATGTATTCACGTACATCCAAGAGCAGCTAAGGTGAAACTCATTGTGTAACCACCACAATGTATAGATTCCAGCCATGTGATGGAAGGTTTTCTGCCATGGTTGCATATGGATAGGTGCTGAGTTTCATGCAAGTCTGAAGAGCATTTCTGTATTTCCCATGCTTGCTGCTGGGCAGCTGTTACTTTAAAAATCTTGTAATGGTTCTACTTTTGGGCTTCCTTACTCAGACTATTCATAATGTTTCATGAGTAGGGATGACATTTGAAGAGTATTTTACAAAGTCAAGAGAAGGAAATAGCTTAAAACTAGAAACTAGTGGTTTTAGATCATGTTCAGGTTGTTCTTTTCTTGCTAATCCTCTGTATGTGCTGTTAAGTTGCAGAGTTCACCCCCCCACTGAGTATTTGGGGAAAGCCTTTAGGAAAAGTAGTTTGGTATAGTTGCTCACTGGTTTGATATGTTACCTTTGATACACATCTGTGCCTTTAAAAGTAGTTGAAAAGCCAGTGTTATTATAAAAAGGCTGTGGTAAAAATGTGCTGTGTCCACTCTGGGTTAGGTGAAAAAATGCCCTGTGTGATCTCACGTGCTTTGAAGCAGCCTCAGATGCTGGCAATGATTTGTTAAAGTTTATGAAAAGATTAACTTGGGACATTCTACGTTTCTACCTGGAGAAGTTATGGATTCTTAATCTTTCCGTGATCGCATGGCTGGTTGCCCTATGAGAAGACACTTAGCAAACTGCAAGTTCTTAGACCTGAAAGAAATAACTGGATCAAATTTTCTCACTTGTTCAAACAACTTAATGTTCTCTTTCCTTTATTTCACAGACCTACAAATAAATTGATTTAGCACTGAAGAAAATAGGATGCAGCTGTGGCTTAGTTTGGATTTCCAGCACATTGCCAGATATTAGTAGTGTATGTGACTTTTATTCACTGTGTTGTATGTAGGTGTAATTAACGGTGGAGTTTGGAAGATGCTCAGAGGTTGACACGTGTACCTTACAGTGCAAAGTACGTTATATACATATATATATATATACACTTATATATATATATATATTTATATATAAAACCCTCTGTGGACGAGGGTTTACAGACATTTCAAACTGTTCCGAACCGGCAACAGGGAGTTTCATTCCAGAGCAATTACATTACGCAACTGTAAACAATTTAAAAACTTAATTGCCCATTTAGGATTGAGCGGTGTTAAAGACAAAGCCTAGACAGGTCAATCCAAGACACACGCTTGAAAGAATACTGTGCTAAAAAAGAGGGCTGGAATGAGAAAAACTGACTTGCTTTTCGTGGTAGCCACTGAACGTCAGCAATATGCACTTGGGTGTTTTCATGTAGAGCTACAGTTTTTGCTAGAGAGGAAAATAAAGATGAAAAAGGCATGTTTTTTGAGTCAAGGAAAAGACAGACTTCTGAGAGTTGACCCAAAGCGGCATTAAACATTTTAAAACATCTCAATGCTGCTGGTGGGAATGTGGGCATTTTTTTAATAGTAGATAAATCTGCACCTGTGTTTTAGTAGTGGTCCTTTGGGTTATAAAACATGCATAAGGAGAAATAGGAAAGGAGGTTGATACGTTAATTATATTATAAGCTACAGTGTGTTCTCCCTCTGGCTGGTGATTTAGATCTAGTTGGAAAAACCTTCCAATGCTCTAAAATGCAAGAGTTTGACATAACCATATTTTAATATTACTTTAAGTATTTTCTTAAATTCCTTAAATTGGAGTTTTTGAGAACAAGAGATAAACTTATCTCATAGAACTGAATCTCTTAATGCTTGAAATGAGTGTTACGTTTCCAGGTTAGCAAATTCAGGCTGCTTGATACTGGAAATTAATTTCACTAGGTGAAAAGCAAAAGATTTTTCTTTAGACTTCTTCAGCCTTTCCATCTCTCTGACATGTGCTAATGGGAAAGGTCCATCTGATTTATTACAACGAACAAGCAAAGCACAGCTTGTATGGGTGGGTGTTCTGGATTTGTTGCTGTTAACATGTGTTCCTGTGTTTTCTTGGGAGGCTGGACTTAATCATTAAAACATGTCAATTCTTTTCAGCTTTAACTCTAAATACCCTTGAATTATTTCATAAATCTGACTGTTAGCTTAAAAAAAAAATTAAACAGGTGTGACTTAATAGGTGCAAAAATTTGCTTGCTACAAACTTTTGGATATATTTGGGATATTGGTCACTATGTGCTACCTAAACCTCTTTGGTTTAAAATGAAGTGGCTGTGAAATACCCTGTTAAGCTTAGATATTAATTTTTCTTTGATTGCCTTGTGTGAGATTGCACGCTTCTCACTTTCTTGCATTTGGAATGATTGAGGTTTATATGTAATATAAAAAAATAGTGGAATTTATCTCAGATTCCCTCGATTTCTCATCCTATGGCCTGTACTTTCCCCAGTCGTTCTTGTCATGTTCTCTTCAGCTTCTCAGCTTTTTGAGTAGTTTGATATGCAGGCTACAGAACAGAATGTTAACACTAAAACGCAATATTATGTGGAGATTACACAGATAAATTCTGCTCACATATTAAATGTTCCTAATGATGCAGCAGTTGCATTTTTGTCCTTATATTGCCAGAAGATATTACTTTTAAAGTATTTTGAATTTAAAGTGTTTCTCTTTTATATCTCTTTGTCCTTTAAATAAACTTTGTGGTTGTCTTATTGCCTGTAATCCGTGAATCCTTATGCACTCAGGACTGATGTTGCATTTTATTGTAGAATAGTTTTATTCCTTTTCGCTTGAGCAAATTCCAAGTAAACTTCCAGTTCTTTGTAGAGCATCCCTAGTACGCAGCTTATGGTTAACAGACTTTCAGGAATTATATGTGTTTCCTTCAGGTCTTTTCCCAAGTCAAATACTGTCTTTCCTGCTATGTAGTATTTATTGGTTTGTGATGTACTATCCATGGAACCTATAAATTACGCTTTTAATAAACGTGAAGAGAACCTGTTCCCTGAAAACCGATGTTCCTGGACTGAGATGTCCCACATAATCAAGTGGCTCGACACTAGTTGATCCAGCTTTTGGGAGGATGTTTATGTTGTGACCTCTCAAATACTAAAGGCTTGAAGGTCAGTTCTGGAGGTTGGTACAGAAGAAACACCACTATTGCTTTAAAAAAAATCATTAAGTTTATGGACAAATAACTCCCCAGAAAATGTATTAGTGAACAACGACAAATTTAGCATTTTGTTGAGAGTATATGTTTCTGGCAGCAAGTGTGTCATATTTGGAATGACTCAGGTGGTTCAGAAAGTTGCTTTCTTCAGAGAGTATGGGTGTGTGTTAGTAGGTTCTGATCAACAGGGGACATTTCCCTGGTGCATCTGGCACTCCGACTGATTCTTCTAAGTGCTTTAAAGTGCTTATTCTGAGCCTCATTCTTGTCAGTCCTCAGAATCGGGTTTTTATGATTTTGATGACAACCAGAAGCAGAGCAGGACCTTGTCCTGATGTTCTCCATCTCCTCCTTACCTACAGAAAACTAACACAGCTTTGCAGATAAGTAGAAAACTCTCTCAAGGTTTTTCTTCTTCCTTTATTTCTTCCTGTGCATTCATCTAATACAAGAAGAAATTATGAGACGACTCAAACTTTTTTGAGATGGCAAATAGTTTCTCTCCTTTTGAACTGCTTGAGGAAATCACCAATTGTTTAGCGGTGAAGGTGAGTTTTAGGACTAGAAAGGACACGTCTTTTGGCAGTGTCAACTGAAACCAAGGACATTGAAATGTTCTTTATTAGGCAGCTTACGGGACTCAAAGCAACTATATTTTGTCAAAACAAACAGCGAGGGAGGTGTTACGCAATGCCAGGAATACGTGTCAGTCTGTTTATGCAGCAGTGATTTAAATCACTGTGTGCATTGTTCTTTTTTTGGGTCGTCTGACAGCGCGATGGTTCGTGTCATGATATATTTGCTCCGCAGTTTCTGTTTGCGCAGAAGCATGCGATGGAATAGAACTGGATGTGCTGTGATCGTTAGAAGAGTCAATAGGCTTTTAAATATACAGCTGTGTTTCAGAAGGTGAAGCTCGTAGATGCCTTAGATAAGAAAATGTATATTAATGTGGTGCTTTTAAGTTGAGAAAGGATGATGAAACTCTGTGTCTGGTAGTCTTTACTCTTTTATGCTGCTCTCAAGACTTGAGATATAGACTGGAAAAATACAGACTGTTCCATATCAGTCCCATGGCCTTTGGAGAAATATGTCACGTTGATACTTGTCGATTTAAATGGTGGAATTTTGAGGGGTTTTTAATGGTTTTGAAAAGGGCAAAAGCACCACCAAGAAAATAAGTTCAGATCGAACTCTTTTGCAAATACTTTATTAGTGCTTCTAGTAGTTTCAGTAGAACTTAATTATCAAAGAAATAAAGATAAGGAGGGAAGGCCTATGAAGAACCATAACATTGGAACTGCATTCTGGTTCGCCAAACCTTGTACCGGAGCAAAAGGGAAATACTGCAGTGAAATATTAATGTTAGTGTAATCATTAAGAATGTTAAAGAAATCAGTTTTTTCCTAGCAATTGAAAAAAGAGATTAAGACTATTTTGTAGTCATTTGCTGATTAACGAGGGGATCTATGCTGGATCTTTTTTCCAATGAGCAGTTTTTTATTTAGGAGGAGAACTTGTGGAGGTGGATTCTGCATGTGTGCTGGTGGTATTACTGTCTTTTTAGAGCAGCCTTTAAAAGCCAAGTACATTAGTACGTCCAAAGGATTTCACTGTAGGTACATGTTGCACAACAGTGTTTTTTGTCATTTCAATCGTGTATGTTTTAGGGTAAAGTTTACCAAATTAATCTGGGAACTTGCAGACAATGTCTTTTGACTATTCCTGTTTGTTTTAGCCATGTGTTAGAATTTGTAGGCATGCTGGCGTAATTAGGTAATGTGTCCTTCTGGTTTTAAGCACGTCTTTTCCGTCACTTTAATTTTACTGCAAAACAGCTCCATCTTAAGCTTTTATTCGATATGTAGCTCCAGTCTATGCAGCAGCATATCTCGCAGAGTTTGGACAATTCGGAGAAGCAGCGTTGGTGCACAGTGTGTTTCCACGCCTGTTCTTAGCTACCGTTTGTCTTGTCCGGATCATCACCAGCTCATCTGTACTCATTGACTGTTTATTAGGCATGACTCTTGTTTGTTATTGTGTTATCTTTATTTTAAACAGTAGCAAAGACTAATTTATTTACTAGCATTTCGATGTTTTCCTATACAAGTGCTTCTGAAGTGTTCACCAGCATTGGAGTGACCAATGTGTATTTATTTTCCCATCCTGAGTTAGGCTCAGTATTTGCAACTCTACACCACATTTATAAGCATCTTCTATCCAGAGTGTGCTCACTGCGTTGACAGCAAGTTTAAATGGCTTTTATGTTGAATATTTTTAGTGAGGATGTTGATAGAGTGGAGATAATTAAGGATGTAGCGGCTCTTCAGATACTCAGTACAGTTGTGTCCTGATAGGAACCCACAAATTTAGAAATATAGTATTTAAATCTGACTCATCTCAATGTTGAAAAGTGTTCTGATGGAATTAGCTTAATTCCTGTTCCCTGATGACTTTTCAGTCACTATGCTATTTCACTTCAGTTCAGTATTGTTTGGTGAAAGCTTTATTTGAAGGGCAAACCTTTTGGGGCCTTTGAGCCCGAGGGTTCCACCTCTAGAACATACCGATTCTAATCCTCCCAGATTTCTAGTGGGAGGATTCTAGGGCCATTTCAGTTCCCTTCTGTGAGGTTTGAAAGTAGGTACAAATGAAATCCCTGTAGGTCGCTTAAGTAGATCAATAACTGTAAAGACTGGAGTCCTCTGGTTGTGAAGCTTCAAAGATGCTTTATTATTATGAAGTAACCTGTACAGTAACATAGTGCATTACAAAGAGGTTTCTCACTTTACTTACTAGGGATATCCCAATTCAGATAATTGCATAGAGACAAATGAATTCTCAAAAGCCAAACATCTTTTATCTTTACGTTTGCAGTGTAACGGTTCAAGTGTGTGGAGTTAAGCCTGCTTAGCATGACTAATACAACTGGTTTGAGTTTAGACATCTGAAATGAATACTTCAAGAAATCATGTCAAGTGTTGGTATGAATCTGCTCTCACTATATCCGGATATTTGATGTGTTTATATTTCTGTCTGGTTTATTTCAGGAATTTGCAGCGCTTACGAAAGAGCTGAATGTGTGCAGGGAGCAGCTGCTTGAACGGGAAGAAGAAATCGCTGAACTGAAAGCAGAAAGAAATAATACGAGGGTTCGTTCTATGCCTTCTCCAAGATTACTATTGTTAAAGCGTCCAACTACATGGAGAAAAACATTAAATGAAAAGCTAAAAGTATTTTTTTCCCTGATATTGGCATGCTAATCCCCTTGAAAGTGTGAATATGTGACCATGAGCCAGCACTGGGCCCTTGCGGCCAAAAACGCCAATAGTACCTGGGGTGGGTTAGAAGGGGGTGGTCAGTAGGTCAGAGAGGTTCTCCTGCCCCTCTGCTCTGCCCTGGGGAGACCACACCTGGAATATTGTGTCCAGTTGTGGCCCCTCAGTTCCAGAAGGACAGGGAACTGCTGGAGAGAGTCCAGCGCAGCCACCAAGATGCTGAAGGGAGTGGAGCATCTCCCGTGTGAGGAAAGGCTGAGGGAGCTGGGGCTCTGGAGCTGGAGAAGAGGAGACTGAGGGGGGACTCATTCATGTTTACAGATATATAAAGGGTGAGTGTCAGGAGGATGGAGCCAGGCTCTTCTCGGTGACAACCAGTGATAGGACAAGGGGTAATGGGTTCAAATTGAAACACAAGAGGTTCCACTTAAATTTGAGAAGAAACTTCTTCGTGGTGAGGGTGCCAGAGCCTGGCCCAGGCTGCCCAGGGAGGTTGTGGAGTCTCCTTCTCTGCAGACATTCAAACCCGCCTGGACACCTTCCTGTGGAACCTCAGCTGGGTGTTCCTGCTCCATGGGGGGATTGCACTGGATGAACTTTCCAGGTCCCTTCCAATCCCTGACATTCTGGGATTCTGTGTGTTGATTAAAAAGTTTGGAAGCTTCTGCACAGCCCCAAATACTGCTGTGCAGAATGGGGAAAAGCTTGTAAGGCCACACTGCTCCTGTCATTCAGCTTTTTTGCTATTAAAGTTTTGTAATCGTACAACACCCAAAATCAGCAGAACAGAGCGGGTGAGCTGCAGTGATGCCCCAGCCCACAGAACAGCTGCTCCCTCATCCACAGCATTTCCCACGTGCGCTGATGCTTGAAACTGAGAAGACCTGCTTAAGTAAAAACCTCATTTAAAAGCTAGACTGAAATTGAGAGGTAGGAAATGTGTTAGTTCTGATATAACTTCTAGCATGGCTAAAATGCTACAAACAGGTCCTATGCTTGATGATGTGGTAGTTGACTGCCAGATTTGAAGTTTAGGACTCAAAACTCAGTGTTTTAGGAGGCAGAGTTTACTTCAGCTGTGCCAAACACAAAAGACGTTGTTCCTTTGTTGTTGTAGCTATTGCTGGAACATTTGGAGTGTCTGGTCTCCCGGCATGAAAGATCCCTCAGAATGACTGTTGTGAAGAGACAAGCTCAGTCTCCAGCAGGAGTTTCTAGTGAAGTAGAAGTTCTCAAAGCACTAAAATCTTTATTTGAACACCATAAAGCCCTTGATGAGAAGGTAAGAAATACAGTAACTAACATCTTGTCCTGTGCCCTCATTTTGTGTGGACCATGCGGTTGTTCAGACTGAAGTTCTGTCTCTTCTTCATTGTAAATAAACAAAAAACATACTCACTGTGTGCCTTACAAAAGGAAAGGCAAATTCTGGATCTATTTAATTCTTGCCTATATGTACAGGTCATGTTGAGACACAATTTCCTTATGATGAAATGGAAAAACTAGATTTTAAAATATGCATTGTTTATTTAGAAGGTTTTTATTGTATGTGTTGTAATTAGTACTTAAGGTTAAGCAGGTCTCCAAGTGGAGTGGAAATAGTCTCGTTTACTGCCTGAAAGGGTATGGCAGCATGGCAATAAGTGAAATTGGTTTCTTTTCAATGTGGATGATTTCAGATTATTTCAAATTACTCTTTCAGGTAAGGGAGAGGTTACGAGTAGCACTTGAAAGATGTAGCTTATTGGAAGAAGAACTAGGTACTACACATAAAGAGGTAGGTTTCTTTTTTTAAATAAGTCCTCACGTGTGCATTGTGGCTGTTTTAGTCAATATTTATACACAGTAATTAATTAATGTTCACTCTCACTTTTTTTTGGCCAAAAGAGAACAATAATTATTAATGTAGTCACTTTGAAAGAGCAGGAACAACAAACAACAAAACAACGCCCCCCAACCAACCACCAAACAGGAACAACAAAACAAATGAGCAAGCTGCCCATCACCTCTATCCCCCCAAACCCAACAACAGTGAAACCCCAACAGAACAACAAAAAGAGTTCCTGTGGCTTTAAAATCAGAATTTTTGCGTTGCAATGGCATAAGTGTTTGAGTGCCTGTTCATGTTTTATTAATACATACCTTGCGGTAGAATCAGTAATTGTTTTGCTCCTTTGCTTTTGCAGCTGTTCCTTATAGTATTAGTGAGAAAGGAATTAACTTGAAACACGTGTGTATAAACTTTTCTTTTAGTTAATGATTCTGAAAGAGCAAAATAATCAGAAGAAAACACTTCCAGATGGGATGCTGGATATAAATCATGAACAAGAAAATACACCGACTACAAATGGGAAGGTACAGCTGTTTACTTTTTTTAAACTGATATCTGATTTTTTTTTTAAATTATTAGCTGTAATATTTTCATTTTAAACTATAATAAAAGACAATGAGTTATTTAATTAAAAGTGTCAGTTACAATTTCAATTTTTGCAGTTTGTCCAACAATAAATTTATCTTGGGGGGGTGTTTACAGGTAGGTAACAAGTGTTTTTTTTCACATTTCTGTGTAACATGCATTCTTTCCCTGTTTTATAGCGATCTTCTGATGGTTCTTTATGCCACGATGAAAACCTTGCTAAAGTGTTGGAGCTGCAGGACGTCATAGACAAGCAAAACAAAGAACAGACACAAATGAAAGAGCGTCTTACGGCTTTGTCGAGCAGAGTAACAGAGCTGGAAGAAGATCTTGACACAGCTAGAAAAGACTTAATAAAATCTGAAGAGATGAATACCAAGTTACAGAGAGATGTACGAGAGGTGAGGAGCAAACTGTCAAAATTTGGGTAGTCACAAATGCGATTGCTTTGTAACATTTCGGTGTCATTGGTGCTCAGTTCGGTTTTTATGTCTTTGGTGTGATAGGTGAGAAGATTGTTTAGACTGTGATGGTGCCATGTTTTGTTTAAAAGACCAGTTGCTTAAAACATTCATCTTCAGATTTAATCTATGAATAGCTATATATTTTGCAAATATATTAAATTATAGATTTAGCATTGTGAACCTTAACATGTTCTAGAAAAGGTGCCTGATCTTACCGTAAACGCCACGCTTTTTCACGGAGACTGAATTTTCTGCTTTTAAAGAGGTACGTGGTTGAAGAACCACTTTGAGTGGTGTGATTAACAATTCCTGGTACCGATCAGCCACTGATCCCAAGGTCCTGTGTATTGTGTATCGTATCCTTACTAAATAGAAAGGGAGCTTAGTTAAATCCGAGAATGTTCTGACTATCCCCAGGAAGTAAAGATTTGCTATGTTTATGCCATTGTAAAGGTAAGTAGCATATCTGTGGTGTAATATAATAAAGACCCATCTTTTTAAGCAATCACCATTGCTTAAAAAAAAGCCAACCCAGACTTTTAAACCCAAGTGAGACTATTCTTTATACTTCAGTTTTACTGAGAGATCTAACAAAGTCTAAATTATTTATGATTATTATTAGTTTTGGTTTGTGGATTTTCTCTCCCCAGTTTGATCAGTAAATGATCATCTGTCATATTCTGAATTCTGTCTTGTCTTGCACAGACTATGGCCCAAAAGGAGGACATGGAGGAGAGGATCACGACTCTTGAGAAACGCTACCTCGCCGCACAACGTGAAGCGACATCTGTGCATGACCTCAATGATAAACTTGAAAACGAAATCGCCACTAAAGACTCCATGCATCGACAGGTTGTAATTTGAAAGAAGATAAAGTACAATTTCCTCAGCCTAAAACTAATGGAAATAATTAATCTTCATATTGTACTAAAGCACTTTGCTTTTAGGAAGATAAATGTCAACTGTGATGTGCTATTGTTAGCGATTGTTTTTCAGTAACTGGAGGAGTGTATTGTACAGAGTTTTACTCTGGAAATGAAGGTGGGACAGTTTATGGTGCAGCAGGGCTGTTGTCCCTATTAATTGTGGATTTTCAAGTTATAATATGTGTATCCACGCATCTTTATTTTCATGTGTGAGAATTACTCATTCCAAGCTAAAACAGTTTCTAAATTTTTGTGGTGCGTAGTGATTTCTTTATAGCCTATAATAGAAGTCAACCTTGCCTTACTGTGGCAGGAAATTTGATGTATGTTTGACATGAATTAGTCCAACTTAAAACCAGAAATTATTGTTTAGCCAATCACTTTGTAACCCGAGGAAGCCAGACAACTCTTAGTCAACAAGATAAGTCCCTTTTAGTATAATTTTTAAAATACATACTTTAAATCAAAATGGTAATATGCATAGTGTTGTTTAAAATATGAAGGAATTTTTTTTCCTTGATATAACTCAAAGTCTTGGAACAGCCTTGGCACTGAAAATTTGCAACTTGTTCTATGCTGCTTCCTATGCTGTAACTGAGTTTATTTGGTGATGTAGTTGCTTTCAGAATACACAAAATCACCTGCAGAAAAAAAAACATGTAGAGAAGTTTTTTCCTTCAATGAAGGGGCTGATGCCACAGCTTTGATTTTAAAACCCGCTCTGGGCAGTTTGTTCTCTGCAGTCTAGTAAAGGCATGAATCTGTATCCTTCCTTTCCTCTTTGAGAATGAATCGGTATTTTAACCCTAAACGTTTGCTGCTCGCAACCCTGTGTAGAGTGAAGATAAGAACCGGCAGTTGCAGGAGCGACTGGAACTCGCTGAGCAGAAGCTGCAGCAGACGCTGAGGAAAGCGGAGACGTTGCCGGAGGTGGAAGCTGAGCTGGCACAGAGAGTTGCAGCCCTGACAAAGGTGAGTCCATCAGGCAGTGTCCTCAAGACTCTTCTCTGTTAGCATCCTGCTGCACAAAATCTGTTCTTAAAGTGTTTGTGTTTCCCCCAACTAATTCAGAAAGTTTCTCCTTGTTTCCTGTGCTTTCTGTTCATCTCTCTGAATGCATTCTGATATTTTTAATTTCTGCTCTTTGCAACTTCCCCAGGTTTTCTGTTAACTCAGTTATGTTATGAAAATGTCTCTGAGTTATTTTGTTGCTTTTGATGAAAATTCATTCAATAATAGGCATCAAGTCTTCTAAAACAAAACTATTTCTGAAGGGGGAACCCAAATCTCTCCCACTGTTAACCAGCTGAGGAGTGGGGGGAGACAGAGAAGTGATGGTACTTGCTAAATATTAAGATTTTTAGAAGGCTGCAAATGGGATAATGAAGTCTGAAGAATTACATGTAGTAACTACAAATGAGCCTTTTCAAGTGCGTGTGTGTTTTCTTTTAAAGTCTTAGTTTCATTTCTTTCCCTGTTATCTCTCCTGTCCCTAACTGGCTCTTTAGTCTGACCTTTTGTCACCTGGGAGCTCTGCTGCTAAAGATGCTAAAGTGTTGGAACTTACCACCAAGCTTAGGAAGGTAGAATTTGTACCTTAGTCCTTGTTTCTGCTTGCTGCTTTCTGCTTTCTCATGGTTACTAACAAAGGGTCACATTGTCTAGGCTTAGCAAGGAAAAGCTGAAAATGCACTTAGTTTTTATTTTGGGGTTGGTTTTGTTTGTTTTCTTTGTAATTCTTGGGGATTTGAATGAAGTGCTGTTGCAAGCTCATTTGCAAATAGTAGTTGATTCATGGTACTTAGGGGTGAGAGGCTTCATCATTTTGTTACTTACCATATCGACTCTTACTGGGTTCTTTTATTGACAGAAAGGCATCTGTTCTGCATCGTGTATTACCATAAATGGCAGTTGTGCAAAGCATGTTAGATATATTATCGTACTTCAGTGTTTCTACGCTTTAGAAACCTTTTTTTTTTTACAAAAATATATAATTTTGTGTTCAAATTGACAGGCTGAAGAGAGACATGGCAATATAGAAGAACGGCTGAGGCAGATGGAAGCGCAGCTAGAAGAGAAGAATCAAGAACTGCAAAGGGTACTGTGCATATTTTTGGCAAAGATACAAAGCTGAAAGGAATAGTTGAATCCCCTTCATGGCTGCCCTCCATTCAGCAAAGCTGGTTTGATTTCTCTTCTCTAAAATAAAAGCAGAGTTGAGGCTGGCTGATAGTTGGGAGATTTGAGCCGCTGTACCTTAAATCCCAAGAAAAAGCTGAAAGTATCCGAGGAAAGTTTGAAATATGTTTGGAAATACCTAATTCCTAGTGATGCTTTCTGACAAGGAGACAGAACGAAAACTCGTTGAATTAAATGACTATGGAAAAATTGCTTCCTAGGTTATAAATAATGGAATTGGTTCTGAAATCTGAGTGTAAGCTCAGATTTTCAAGCTTCTGATCTTGGAACAGTTATTGAAGTCTTAAGTGTCGCTTATACTCCCTTACAGAGTCATGGGAGTACATGCAATACTCTTTATTCCTTTGGAAAAATATTTCTATTAAGGAGAATGCGTTTGGATTAAAGAAAGCTTACTGTTTTTACAACCTGAAAATTGTTATAGGTCTTGTAAATTTTAATTGATTTCAGTAGCTTTTGTGTATCTCAGGCTAGACAGAGAGAGAAGATGAATGAAGAGCATAATAAACGTTTGTCAGAAACTGTTGATAAGCTTCTGTCTGAATCTAATGAAAGGCTACAGCTGCACCTCAAGGAAAGGATGGCTGCCTTGGAAGATAAGGTAACAAGTCACATCCTGGCATATACATTAATTCGATGTTCACCATTCTGTAGTGATTTGTGTACTTTGCAATGTGTCTGTAACTTCAGTAAATAATTACTAAGGCCTTATGGATAAGCAGTTTCTCTCAAGGCTGTTTTCTAGTGTGGATTTCGAAAATATGTTCTGAGAGTTCTGGGTTTTTTGGAGGTTGGCCCTACAATGTTGAGAAGGCAGCTTTTAAGAAGCTTTATCCCTCTTAGTGGACTGGTGTGGGCTGCGTAAATACATTCATCCACTGTAATACAGGAAGTCTGAAGAGTTAAGACTAGAACTTTGACCTCTCCAGTTTCTTTTATTTCCTGCTGGTTCTGTCTGCAGTTGCCCTGACTCATAGTGGCATTTTGGCACGTTGAAACAACCTTGTGTGTTCTTCCCTGATAGATCATTTGAGGCAGGTTATATGATGTAAATGTTCTCTGTGATGCCAGATCACATCCCGGAGCCTTCCCCTGGATTCAATTCATCTTCTAACTTGTGACATACTTGACTCTGCTTTTGGATCTAGGTCCTTGCAGATTTTTCTTCCTTGCACGTCTTTGAGGATTCCCTTATTCTGCATAGCGGTGTCTTCTTAAGTAGCACATTGCTTGATGTTGACTTCGAATTGGTTTGTCTCAGATTAAAAAAATACTTCGTTTCTTTCACTGGAGGGTGGAATGACCATCTGGGGAAATGTTTCAATGAAAGCCGAGTGGCTTTTGTTTTAAAGCCGTGGTAATAAAACGCCTCAGTTGCAACATATAATGATGTATTCAGACTTTGGTAAATTTTGACTTTCTCTTACATTCGTGTCACCTCAATTCTCGTCCCTAAACCATCAGTCAGGTATCTGACGTGTCTCTCCAGAATTCCAGAACTGTGCTTCCCTCAGTTCATTACAAAGATTTAGTTCATTCTTTTCCCCGCTTTTGCATTCTCAGAGCTGAGGGGGATCAGGTGCTGTAGAACAGATGTGGGTCCTGCTGATCCCCGTCCTTTGGGTTAATGATAAAGGTGCTTATCATCTGGCATCCGAGGCTGCAAACTCGGTCTTGTGGTTTTTACTTAAAGTCACTATTTGCAGGATCACCAACTGCTCCTAATACTTCAGGAATTCTACTTACGGGCCTTGTTATGATGTCAGCAAGGTTGTTCTAATGGTCTGAACTGCTTGAATATTGAGAGCGAGGGTCTTAGTGAATCCTGACCACCTTTTACCCTCCAAACCCTGACTACATTCATGAATAATGAGGAAAATCTAGTTTTCCTTCCCTCTAATAACAGCTTCTAGACAAGTATTCTTGCTGTGGCTTCCAACTCATTCTTTTATGATAAATTGGGAAGAAACATGCAGGTAAAAATTTAAGCCTTTTTTCTGATGACTGGGGCTTTTTTCCTGGCATGATTTGTGTGTTCGCATGTGAAATTTCACTACGCGTTTGATGCAAATCATAGGATTACTTACGTCAAGGAAATGTGTTCAGCAGAACTTCCTGGCAATGGTGGAAAAGGAAAAGAAAGTGACCCAGTTATAAGTTTCCTATTAGAAGACGGAATCTCTTTTTTTTTCCCTTCTTGGCATTGCATCCTACAGTCAAGTACAATAGCTGAAATTCCTTCATTGTTGTAGCTCTCAAATGTTTCTTAATTCTCAGATGATCTTTAGTCAATTTTGAAAGTGCTTTTAGTAAAGATGTTGTAGTAACCATAAGTATTTAAATGTACTGGAATTGTTTAGAAGTCATAGTATACCTATAAAAATGACAGCTCTGATGTTAATAAAGGCACATAAGTGAGGCAGCGTTGCAGTTCTGGAGGTGCAGTACATCCAAGACATTACTGTATAGCAATTTTGTAGGTTAGGCAAGTGAAAAGAAAATTAAAACCTAATGATAACAGCCAGTAATGCCTTAGTAACCACTCAGTGAATTACTTGGAATTATTTTAGCCCTCTAATTATTCCTTTTTTTACCAGTTTTGTCAAGTGGAGCTTTAAAAGGCTGGTATTGGTATTAAATTTTTATGGAACTTGTACTATTACTAAAGACTTGTACTATTACTATGGCTAAACCTTCAACTATAATCAAAGTGAAATAATGTTTGCAATAAAGCATCTGTGACTTAAGGTGCATCTGTGTAGCATTGACTGCAAGTTTGTGATGCTCATTTTGGTTGTGGTTTAATTTGTGATATGTTTTGTTTTAGAATTCACTTATCCGGGAAATTGAACATGCGAAAAAACAAATAGAGGAACTTCAGCATGAAAAGGTATGATACACATTTTTGAAAACACTATAATTGCTGCTTAGCGGGACCAGATTTGAACACCCCCATAAAACTTAACATTACCTGGTCTGTTTCAAAGTAGGGGGCCGTTATTGCTCGTTTTATGGCATAGTGTGCCCCAGTTTATGATGATTTTATAGGCAATATGTAGGTTTTTTTACTGAAAGACTTAACACGCTTCTGGATATGCGGAGTGGCTGAATATATTGGAAATCTGCCAGAGTTCGAAGATTGCATAGAACTTTTACACTGGTTGTACGTGTGACCTTGGACAGTAAAAAGAAAAGAGAAATACTTTCAATATTGGGTATTTTCCCGTAAGTTTTTTCTTAAAGCATTTGGGTATCATGAAATGCTTGTTGGAGCGATAAAATTTTTTTCAAGTTTGAAGAATTGGTGGGCAGGGACAGAAATATTTATTAGGCTTGGCTGTTCCTTTGCAATAGCAGCTGCCTTGGTGTTTTGCTTGTCCTGGACCTAAGGAATTCCCTTTTTGAATAACAATGGTGGGGCCTTTCATTTCTTTGCATCCTTAAGCAGTGGCGATTGATTTTGTTCCGAAATAATACGTGTTACTGGTTATTAAATCACAGGTGAATTGCATCTAGCAAGTAGTGAGGCCAAACTGTCTCAGCCATGCTTCTGTAACAAAATGAAGAATGCGTTCAGAATATTTTGCAGAATGTGCTTTGAATGTTTGTATGTGTAGCCAGCAGTTTCCACACAAGGCACAGATGTTCATCATCAGCCACTTTTTATTAGTCTTTCATTGTTTTCTCATTCACTGGGTTTCTCTGCTGTTAAATTCTGTGTTTCTGGAGCATGTAAGAACGTCCAAGTTAAAAGTGAATGCACTTTGAACCTTTGCACAGAGCTTAAAATCTTGTTTCTTATTCAATATTATCCTTAATTACAGTGAGGTTAGTAATATGTGAATCTCATTTGTAGCTGTATTTAAAATACACATTCTCATTAATTAGAGTCACAGTGTAGAGAGGTGACAGGATTATTCTTGGATATCCTTTTGCGATGGTGCAAAATAGCAAAACTTTCAACATTTTACATCATTGAAGGGTATGTTCTAAATTCTGTTATTTCTGAGTTTCATGGAAATAAGATCAAAAAACTAAATATTCATTTATATTGTGTATTTTATCTATTTATTTTTACAGGATCAGCTGGTATTAAATGTTGAAGCATTAAGGGCTGAAAATGACCAAGTGAGACTCAGAGCCACATCACTTCATCACAGGTACCAACACTTAATTGTATTGTATTGTAATCGTATATTTAAAGTCACTTTGCTGAATGTAATTTTGTCTCTTATAACTGAAAATACTTTCGTTATAGCAATGAAATATATATTTTTTATAGAGCTTATAAAACAGCTTTTATACTGCTTAGAAAAAAGTGGCACTGGTGGGACGACAGGAGTCATTTGGGTGGATATTTTTGTTTGTTTCCACCTTCCCTGTACCTTTGTTAAGGATCAAATGTTGGTTTGTGTTCTAGCCGACCAGATTTCAGATACCCGATGGCACCTTCGTCTGTGGCCGACAGTCACACCGACTCCTATGGCACCTCAGCAGTGTTAAGGCGGCCCCAGAAAGGACGTTTGGCAGCTCTCAGAGATGAACCTTCAAAGGTAATAGAACTCTGAAATTAATAATAATAATAATAATAATAATAATACTTTGTCAACAAAATAGATGAGATGAGGCTTATCTATTGCAAGGACTACGTAGCACTAAACTGCTAGATATATCCAATTTTACTAACTGATGCACAGCAACTAGACTTTTTAATTGTTAGCAGATAATTGTAAAATTAGTATTTTGAAGGCCAGTTTGTATTAAGTGTGATAAGCTTGTAAAACATCATTTTAAACAGTCCTAATACACTAATCTGTTACTGTTCTGCAAGCAATTTTAAGTCCCTTTCGAGACATATGACTTCTGATTATGTCAAGCTGATTCCAAAATTCTCATTGGATTTGATACCAAAATTCTACTGTAATTTAGGGTTTATATAGCCAAGATATGTGATGTTTTAATGTATTCAATGGGACTGCCCATTTTTAAATTTCACTGAGCTGTAAGATGCAGACTTTTCTACATTATAGCTTTTTTTTTTTACATTTCTCCAAACATTGCCATCTTGATGGATGCATTCAGCATGTAAGTGGGCTATTTAAAAATTACTTTAAACATCTTGGAAAAACAGTAGAAATGTCACATTTTTCCCATTGGAGTTTGGACTTTCTTTCAAATTTTTCATAATTCTTGTAGGTTCAAACTCTGAACGAACAGGACTGGGAGCGAGCCCAACAAGCAAGTGTGTTGGCCAACGTGGCCCAGGCGTTCGAAAGCGACGTTGACGTGTCAGATGTTGAGGATGACAGGGAGACCATATTCAGTTCCGTTGACCTCCTGTCACCCAGCGGTCAGGCTGATGCTCAGACTTTGGCCATGATGCTTCAGGAGCAGTTGGATGCAATCAACAAAGAGATCAGGTATGGTCTGCCTGCTCTTACGATTTTGGTTACTCAGAAAATGGTGGCTGCCCATTGAGTTTCCTGGCGGGGCGGTTGACAGAAATGATTGGTTTGTTTATGGCCAAGTTCTCTTTTCTGGTTCTTTGTCTTCAGTCCTGTTAATGGAAGGGTTTGTACATTACTAGTTTGGCAGAAACATCTGCATGGTGGCAATAGCAGGAGTGTTCACCAGTTTTTTGAGTTTGGATTACAAGATTTTTTTTAGTGTAGCTGTTTCACTCCTTTCTAATGCTTGAGTTGCCCATTCTGTTTCTACTGTACTTGGTTGAATATCATAGAATCATTTCGGTTGGAAGAGACTTTTCAAGATCATCAAGTCCAACCATGACCTGACTCTGGCATTAAACCGTGTCCCTAAGAACCTCATCTGTACATCTTTTAAACCCTTCCAAGGATGGTGACTCCATCATTTCCCCGGGCAGCCTATTCCAATGCCTGACAACCCTTTCCATGAAGAATTTTTTCCTAATATCCAATCTAAATCTCCCCTGGTGCAACTCGAGGCCGTTTCCCCTCATCCAATCACTTGCTACTTGGGAGAAGAGCCCAACCCCCTCCATGCTTCAACCTCCTTTCAGCTCTTTGAATTTTGGTTTTTCTTTTAGACTTATACAAGAAGAAAAGGAGAACACAGAGCAGCGTGCGGAGGAGAT
Organism: Patagioenas fasciata; assembly: GCF_037038585.1. Lineage (NCBI taxonomy): Eukaryota > Metazoa > Chordata > Aves > Columbiformes > Columbidae > Patagioenas > Patagioenas fasciata. The sequence goes on along the minus strand of NC_092524.1, from coordinate 3,054,095 downwards.
TGAAAGCAGAGTGGGTAGTGGCAGTTTGGACGCCCATGGCCGATTCCGGTCCATGAGCTCCATTCCTCCTCCCTATGCAAGTGGTTCACTGGCTGGTTCTTCCCCTCCTGGCAGTGGCCGCTCCACCCCGAGGCGGATTCCGCACAGTCCAGCTCGGGAAGTGGACAGACTAGGTATCATGACACTGGTGAGTATCCATTAGCTTAAATTTTCTGCAGGAGTGTTCCTTTTCTTTAGGAAATTGTTGTTTGATTTATTTTCTTTTTTATTCCTCCCCCCGCTTTTTTCCTCTTCTTACTCAGCTGTATTTTTCCTTTCTCTAGGTTTTCCTACTGCTTCCTTTCAACTTCTGTAAAAAGTGTAAGATACAGTCATAATGATTAGGAAAAACATTCAGAGCTCAAGTCTCTTATTTGGTGAATATCTCATGCCTAAGTATTCCATCTGTTGTTACGGTCTTTCTTCTGACTCCTCTTTCTAGAAGAAATGTTTTCTTTTCAACGCCTGGTACAGCAACCAGTTTCTCCCTCTGCTTTGAACTTGATTTTTAGCAGTCCACTATTCCACTAATTCAGTTAAAAAGTGATTTGCGTCTATTTTATCAATCTTGAGAGTAGTGGAGGTATCACAGCTGTTTTAATGAGCACTGCTGTTTTGGTTTAGCCTATTAAGACCGGCAGGTAAAAGAAGTGTCTGTTAGACCTCAAGTGGATGAAATAGCTTGGGCTTAGCACTTCAGTGAGCAGAGAAAGATGGATCCATTCTTTTGACATTAATACGACTGCTTAGAAAAATTACTCCTTGTGGGAGCCGCTTTATGCACGTGAGCCTATCTCTAAAAACAACATACAAGTTCTCCACCTTTTTGTTTTTATGTAAATGTTAAGCAAACCTACCAGTTTCTCATATTTGGAATACCTTTCTCTAAGGGGCATCTTGGATACAGGTATTTATTTGCAAGCACCCTCCAGGAAAAACTCCTTCTCTACCTTAGCTCTAGGTACATTACTTTGTCTCCAGGTTTGCATATGTGTGGAAATTGTACTTACAAGTTGTACATGCAACACCATACTTATTATACGTTATTGCATTGCACCACTGCATCATGTCCATACGATACCAAACAGTAGACAAGGAATTCTGTCCAGCACTGCAAGAGCAGGTGGGCTGTCAATGACTGACTCAGCTCATTTGAGTCTCGTACTTGTCTTTAAACACTCCTGTATTTCTGCTGATTCCTTCTGCCAGCTTTTTAAAATGTGTATATATACCAAAAGGTCTGTTTTCATAACAAGGAATAATTTCATCTTTCTTGCATTTAAAATGAAAAAAAAAATATCAGCTGTAGCCATATATCCAGGATCAAACACACTTCTATAGAAACTAACACGTTTCAAAATGTCGACTGCTTTATATTCTGATTTTTCACAGTAACAAGTAGTTAAGCTACGTTCTTCTCTTACAGAAAACCATACACAAATTTAGTAGCTATTTTCATGAAAACCAGGTGAGAAGAATGTGTGGAAATCTAATGTAACTGAATAAAAGTAAAAGAATTACATTCACTTTAGGTCATAAGAATTGTGACTCAAAAGCACTTGACCCATTGTTTGCAGTTGCATTTGGCATTTTAGTGCCTTCTTGATTTGTGAAAGCGTGAAAACAAGCAGCTATGCCTCTAGAATTCCAGAACAAGAACTTTCTAGGAACTGTTGGAACGGCTATTATGAATTGTCAGACTTGAATGAGTTCTTATGGGGTTTTTGCAATGTTTTAACATAAAGTTTTTTGTATTTATGAGCACGGTGGCAACATTAGCTCAGTGCCAGCTGCAGTAGTGATCTTAGGCAGTTCAGTTTCAGCTGAAAACACCCACGATTAAAATGAATTAAAAAGCATCAACGTGATAAATCGAGAAACCCATAGCTCTCTTCAGCAGCTCTTGTGGACAGTTTTCATTCCATATGGTAAACATTTTTATGGGTTGTCAGATTTCATAGATCAATGAGTCTGCTGTGCTTGGAGGAGCGAGTAGATGATCTTTAAAGGTCCCTTCCAACCCACACTCTCCTGCGATTCTGTGAACTTACAATTTATTAACATAGCACTCTACAACCACTCTGAACACAACTTGACATATTAATGCTTCATATTTGCATGTATTCTAAATTAAAAAAAAAGTGATTAGAAGTTGTCATCTTGGGGAGGGAAGCAACAGTCTTTTGAAAGATTTTATTGCCAAATACATTGATAATTAGAGAACAAATGATCTCAGTTAAGCTGTTGTCAGCATTGGTCTGAATAACTGGGGTTGCTGCCTCGCTCTGTGTGCTGCACATATGGGAACATCTGGAAAGTGAGATTCTGTGGCTTCTGGAGTGGATGGAGAATAAAATAAAACCGGTGGGAAATTCTTCCTCAAACATTCCTGCATTTTTAAACTTAGTAAAAAGCGCAGAACACTGTTAGTGTGGAGAAATCAGCTATTGCTGGCACTTTGTGTCTCACCATTATTAAAGTGCGGGTACTTTTTACGCACTGGACAACCAACCATAAGCCTTGATTATTTTTTTCCTTCCCTTTCCCCACTTCAGGGGTACATTGAAGTAATCTGTGATTTGAAGAGTATTTGGACTCTGTGCTGTTGCTGTAATTGTTATTTATATTCTCCCTAATGTGTTTTGTCTGTAGTACTTGTCTCAGTCTGTGCTACAGTTTGCAATAAATACAACTTTCCCAAATTTCTTTTCTTTGCATGCATCTATCAGCCTAGTGATTTAAGGAAACACCGTAGAAAGGTAAAAATCTTCAGTTTATTTACTGGTGTGCTCCTTCATCTCCTTCCCTGGCCCCAAACTCATTAATGGATAACAGGAACATAAAAGAAACCATTTGTAGGGTGACCCTATAATCAGGATTATATGCTCTTTGATATCAAATGTAAATGGTTTATCATCTGAAGTGTGGATTTCTGTTTGTTTTGCTGGTGTGGGGGACTGTTGTGTTGCTTTCTGTTTGTAAACGGCTTTTTGTTTGCAAACGCTATTTTGCTGTTTTTCTGGAACAATATTTAATTTTAAAGAGCTGGTAGTGCACACACAAAGAAGGCTTAATTTCTGTGATTCAAACTTGGAGATAAAGCATAGCCACAGGTATATAGAAACTGACTTCATAGGATTGGTAAACTTACTAATCATTGTCTAAACACATAACAGTGAGAACCAAAATGGCTTTTTTTACAGGACCCTTCAGCTTAGGCTGAAGTTGGGTTTATTAGTTTTATGGTGCTGAAGACATTACTTTAGTTGATAGCTCTATGAATGAATAAAAGATGAGCACTAGTTGCTCATTTCAGTCACTGAAGGTAACAGAAAATGCAGAAAGATGTCAAAAAATAGACACCTGCAGAATGGTAAGCGCAAGAGCAACCCTTTAACACTGAAATAATTCATTTTTCCTTTCAGTGTTTTGTATAGCATTGACACTGCATTCATGTTTTTGCCTTTCCAACGAACCCCTCAAGTTTTCATTCGTTTTTCCATTAGTCTCCGGCTTCTAGAGAAGAGGTACGAGATGATAAAACCACCATCAAATGCGAGACGTCGCCGCCTTCTTCCCCGCGCTCTTTGCGTTTGGACAGAGTCCAAAAAGGAGCTTTGCACACAGTGAGCCATGAAGATATCAGGGACATTAGGAAGTAAGTCAGGCCTATCAGGGTATCAGAATCAAATCCTAAAGCTGCAAAGCTGTTCAGTTTATAGGATTTTACTCTAGATATTGAAGTGTTTTTCAAAAGGCAAGATTATGAGCACATAATTGGGTGACTGTGTTACATAAAAAACAAGAATCCAGATCTTGTTGATGATCAGAAATGGCTTTATAAGAATTCTTCTGCTCTTCAAGGTCCGCATTAAGTTTGCTTCATGTTTAGGAAATGAAAAATGTACAATTCTGATCTCTCATGGGTTGGAATTTAGCTATAAACTTCAAAATACATTGCAAAATAACCATCACTTTGATTGAAAAATGGGTTGGTTTTGGATTTTTTTTGAGCACTTAAGTATCTGGGGTGGATTCCACTCACGTATTTCAAACTTCCATTGGCTGCCCCAGTTTGTCAGGAACTGGAGTTGTTGACTGTGACCTCTCTGAATTGAACTTTAAACAGTTTTATTTCTTAAAGAATTGATGTGTAGTTCTATGCTATAATACATTTATATATTTCTTGTGTGATTTAGTTGCTTCCACCGATTTTTCTATTTAATGATATGTGTTTTAGTAGACAAGTTTGTTTTCATGACTCACTAAAAGCTGAAATTAGAGCTCATTAGTGAGTTACTCAGTGCACTTGCACAGAAACCCAAACTTGTCTTTCGCTATGTCATGCTAGTGAATTTGTTATATCCGTGCTCCTTTATGACTGCTTTTTTTCGATAAAGTTCAACAGGTTCGCAAGATGGGCAAACAAGTAATCCCAGTAGCAGCAATAGTAGCCAAGATTCCCTTCATAAAGCCCCCAAAAAGAAGGGGATCAAATCCTCCATTGGCCGCTTGTTTGGCAAGAAAGAAAAGGGACGACCTGGACAAAGCAGCAAGGAAACACTAGGACAAGGTTGGTGGGTTTTGCTTGGTTGGTTTTTGTTTCTTTGGCTTTTTTTTTTCCACAGTAAGAGAGTGCAAGACTGAGTTTTCTGATGTGTATATCAGTATGTGCGTATTTATAACTGATCATTTAGATTGTGTACAGGATTTTTTGGAACTAGTGACACTGTATCTTCTGGTAGGTCCTTTTATGTTTGCCTGAGACTTATTGAACTGTTATGGCTTGTTTTATGAAGCAAAAATTTCAGCTGTATCTCAGAAATGAAAGAGACTTTTATTAGTAGTGACGCCAGTCATATTGTAAAGGATTAAATACTTTTTAGGAGAGCACTGGTGATTTTTGAGTTCTAACTGGCCAAAATGGAGAAGATAACAAGATTGGTATTTTATCTTGTAGTTGGCATGGGAGAAGCTGATAGTTCCTCTCAGGATGCCTTAGGCCTCAGCAAGCTTGGAGGTCAGGCAGAAAAAAACAGGAAAATGCAGAAAAAGTAAGTTATGAAATACTTTTAATCCTCTGTTGTTAATATATTGCTTTGTTTAAATTTCTTGGTTCGTTTTGGTTTTTGTTTTGTGTGTCTTCAGAGCATTAATAGTAGCGGAGGTCATGGTAAGTTTGAAACAGACTTCAGTGCTGAAAGCTGCAATAAACAATGTTGGAGATAAAAGTAGATTCTGATCAAACCCTCCTCAAAACTTTGTTCTATTTCATACCTGCGTTGAGTTTAACTCATTTGCAAGATCTCCCAAAGTTGTCTTTGGCTGCAAAAGCATTGACAGAGTGAAAGGCTGAGATGTTCTTCTCTACATCCTTCTCTGTGCATTTGCTGCTTCCTTTCTAGCAGGTGGCTCTGAAAGTCCAAGAAAAACTTGAGTTTAACGTTCACCTTTGAGTATCTATTGAATGTTCCCAGGCTTAGAAGAGATGAAGGAAAGACCATAATAATAGGTGCAAATATATATTGATGCTAGTAGAAATGTTAACTTGATGTTTATGTGGTAATACAGGAAACAGTCAAATTTATGTGAAGTAGGATCAAGCATTCTTTGCATTTTTGCACCCAAAGCCTTGAGCTTTTGTTGCTTCTGTTCAGCTGCATTTACTGTGTCAAAAAACTGACCAAAATCAGACCCATCTTGTGGGTTTTTTTTACTTTTGAGGACAAAATACTTAATGTTGCAAAGAAACCATGCTGGTTTTTCTCTTTGTGCGGGAGATTCCTTGTGGTACCTGAGTTCTTTCACCAAATAATAATAATAATGGCTGGTGGCTGCTAATGAAAACCAGCAGGGTGTTGGTTTGCAAAGTCAGAATGGAATGTGGGTTTGTTTGTATAACAGAACGCTCAGCTGTTTTTCTTCAGACTGTTCCACTGAAGGCAACCGAACATCATTGTGATCTGGTATTTTCCCCTTTGTACAGGGCTTTAAATGCATAGCACATCTTGGTTGAATAAACAGTTTTAGCCTGGTCATATCTATATAGTGGCAGGCCTTTGAACAATATAGATCTTAATACCAGCAATAAACTTCCTTCTGGAGTAAATCTATAGCGGCTTGTTTTAACAAATGCGAGAAATGCAGCTGCAGATAAATCATGGCTTTTCTTTGTAAACATCCTGCCTTTCAAATACTTACTGCTATTACTTAAAATATGCCTCGTGCTGCGTGTTGGTTGCTTAAAAGGCACGTGTTTGTATCAGATAAATGAGAAGTTTTAGACTGAAATGGCCTCGCCAGGCTATTAAATATGGATACATCCTTATTCACAGGAAGGTATCCATGATTCAGGTATGAAACAAGACCGTGGTGATAAATATACCTATCACAATGCTTAGTTTTATTTCTCTTTCTGCTGAGGGCTGTGAATTTCCATGAGAAGCAAATCTGCTATGATATTTAAAAAATACCAGCAGTATCCTTTTAATCCGGCTGTTCCAGAATCCCGGCAGGTACTGGGGACATGGGAAGGGACATTATCACAGCGTCCCGGATCCCTCGCTGCCTTCTCCAGATGCTCCTTAGCAAAACGAAAAAGTGGCAAAGCTGGATGAATGAGGAGAGTGGGGTTAAATCAAATTCTCGAGCCTCACTTCACTTAGAAAAACCCGTATTGAGCAAAAAGAATTCCAGTTACCTGAATGCTCGGAACAATGGCAGCCGCTCCTATTTATAGTTGTGTCTAATCCCCCTTTGCTTGCTTATCTTTCTGGTTTCTGCCTGCGCGCACACAAACAGGCTGAGGGCAGCATTCGGTGTCTTTACTAACAAAAACCTATTTATAGTTACAGAATTAAATCGCAGTACCCATTATTGGTCTGGTTTTGTATGCCTTTGAGTTCAGTTTAATCCCAGTTTTCTTTTTTTTCCCTTCATTGTTTCGTTTTCCTTTTCTTTACCGTTTGATGTGGTAGTGCAAAATCAGGGTAAGTTTGTATTTATTTTATTAGGATTGTTGTGAAATGATGATAAATCCCATTTGGATTCTTTAGCAATATATTAAAAGCCCCAACTTTTCTCAAAGAAGACTAATTGTGAGAGGAGATAGTACATGGTGAAAATGTGCTGCTGAAATCAATCCAGTGTTGTGTAGTTGAGTGTGAATTCTTGTTCAATGTCTTGTCTTAGTTTGCATGGTGTGAATTTTAATAATGGAAATATTAATATTAATTTTGTAACTTGGCTTTTGAAAGTTCTGTAGCACTAGTAGATATTTGTGGCAGTTTGTTTCCAAGGTAAATGTATTTCTGTAAACCCTCGCTCTTCGTTCATTGAGTTTAAGTTGGTTTTGGTGTTTTCATGCTGCTCGTCTTTGTGAGCTGTGCGACTCACAGTGCTTGCCACAACTTATTTGTGCTCTTCTGTGTACAACACAACAAACTTAATACTGTATTAATCAAAAAGGAAGGCAACCCTAAATTTAATAACTCTCATTAAAAAAATAATGGGCACAAAATGTTTATTACATTCCTGAAATCAAGATATAATAAGGATATTAAGTTTCCAGTGGTGCTCTGCCTGGGGTAATTCTGTTTTCACCTCATGTTTTGCTACTGTTGCCATTTCGTTTTTACATCTTGGACTCTCTTCCCCACCTTCCCTACAGTGTTTTCTCTACTCCCAACTCCTTCCAACTCAGTTCTCTTGAGTTCCATCCAGGAAAGCTGGTCTCCAGCACTCCTCCTCGGCTACAACTTCTGGATCTCCCCATTCCCATGCTGTCTTAACCCAGTGACAAAGTGATGGAGCTCCGGGCTGCTTGATTTCCCCTTTGGGATTAGCACATGTTGCCTGCCAAGAGCAATTCTAAACACTTCAAATGCTCTTTAAAGGCCTCGTGTGTTCGCAGCTCCATTGGGCACCTGCAGGTTTGACATCATTTCTCGTCCCACATGGCCTCAATTTCTTTGTTCTCCGCAGCTGGCGTGAGATGCCTTTTGAATGTATCCAACAAGTGTTCCCCTCTTGCAGCAGCGCATTTGGTCTCCCTTTCCAATTCTTTTATTAAGTCTGTAGGCATTTATCCCTTGGTTTCATCACCCAAGAGTTATTCTGGTAGCCAGCTACTCCTTTAACATTCCTATGTCCTTCATGGTGCCAGCTTTACACCATCTGTTAACACTGTAATGTTTTGTTTTGCTTTTCTCACCAAAATATGAGGCTGGATTCTGCACCCACTTCTTAGATTGTATGGTCCTTACGGAATCTGGCCGTGTATTGCTGGAGTGCAGCAAGTTTCTTAGTGGAGTTGGAAGGGAATCATTGGAAAAGTGAGGTTCTCTGCTATAGGAAAAGTGATGCATTATTTGTGGATTAAAACAGCAGCTGCCTTTGAATTCTTCCCATGAGATGTTTGGTGCCTGGGCTACGTCTTGAGCTTTCGGTTTAATGATTTCCTATGCCAACAAGTTTCCTTCTCTTCTTGCATGTGAACAAATTCCGCTATTAATTTTCTGCTTCATGGCTGCTTTCCTCTTTGGATCCATTGAATCATTTCTGCATAAAGTTACCTCGTAAATGCTTTTATTTCTCTGTTTGCCTCCATCACGTAACACTTGGAGCCACACAGTTGTTTTCTGCACACAATACCATGAGTTTGTTTCCATTGTAGCCTCTCCTTATGCTTTTGATCCATTCCCGGTACTGCTCATCTCCAGATGATTTGCTGTTTCATGATCAACCTGAATTACATGGGGAGACTTATACAACTACCAGAAACGATACCACAATTCTCTGAATTGCATATAGTACCCCAAGCTGCTTTATAACCACCAAGAAAGAGAAGACCAAAGGCACCATTTTTGAAGTTAAACTACTTGGAAAAAACATTGTATTCCTTTTCGGCAAATACAGTATTAAGAATTTGATTCTGTTCATGCCAAGCAGTATTTTATAACATCTTATTGATTTTTCTTGTATTTTTAGTCTTTAAACAACAAAGTGAAGCCAAACTAGTGATTTGTGGGATTAACGTAACGCATCCCACAATAGCAGGAAAATAGCCGATCCTTTATCCCTAATTTAGAAATATACGTATATTTTTGATGTCTACAAATATATATTAATTTTTATGGTCTTCTCTGTTAGTGAAATCCAGCTATTGAGCTGCTAACTGTTGAAAACTCTTTTCATCTTAATTACTGGGTCTTAAAATGGGTACATTAGAATGGTTATTTGTAACCAGTTCTCTGGCAGTTCCTCCCTCCCCTTTTTTCATTCCTTGGCAGGACATTTAATTAGAATAAAGTATCAGAAGGTGCTTCTAGAGTAAGAGGAATTCATTGCTATGCAGCTGGAGAAGTACAATCCATTGCTAAAGCTGTTGCTGGTATATTTATTACTTCATTGATTATTTTTTATGTTGCCTGCCAATATAGCATGAGGATCCTAGGTATGCTGGCGTGGCTAAAAGACCTGATACTGCATATTTATTCTGCACTACTAGCAGAAAAAGCTGCTAGTGTTTCAGTGACCCCTTTTCAAGACGTCTTGTAGATGTATTTAATGACGCAGTTCTGAAGGTGAGGGGATTTGGGTTTAAATTGTGAGCGCATTATAAATCCATAATGTAGGATCCTGAATCTGTAGTGTGGCTGCTTATCTTAATTCTACACTTGCAGGCTTGAATAAAAAGCATAGAAGAGTAAAAACTGTCCAATTAGACTATACTGGTTTGTCTAAAGTTCTGTGGAGGGTGAGTGGAGACTCAGCCCTATACAAGTAGCTTTCAAAGGCAGCTTAAATATGATTTTTTCAGACTTTACCCATTTTTTTCAGGCAGACATAACCAAGCAATGTCTAATGCTAATACCCGCAATGCTAGTTTTTGTCTCTTGGTTTATCAAACATCTTTGGCAGCTTTTTATAGGGATCTTGTGTGCTCCCATTGTTTCTGGAAGCTGAATTGCCAGTTTTCAACTTCAGCCTCGTCTGTTTCAGAGTAACAAAGGAAATGGTGTCATCGCAGGAGGTGAAAGCTGAGTTTCAGGACGCAGCCTTGTGGAATAGAATTGCCAAAGAATATAATGCGTGTCTGAAATGACGCTTGAAATTCTGACAGGCTGCAAATTAAAATTCACCAATTAAATGGTTACTGTCTCAGCGTCCAGCCTGATGGACAGTAGCGTTTTGGTGTTGTGGGTATCTGATCTGTACCCACGCACCTCCACAGGTTTCAAATCTGCACGTTGAGGAAAAAGCGACTATTTTGGCTCAGTTCTAATTTGCCGAAGAGAAAATTGCAGCAGTTGAGAATCTGACTGACAAATGAGTCTGACACCTCTGCTTTGTGTTGGTTGGGGTGCCAGAAGAAGCTTCAGACACAAATTTCTGAAAGGCAAGATCCTGAAATCTCCTACCCAGCTCATATAGTCCTTGTACATGTGCTGTGGCTGCCTTAGTGGCCTGTCATATAAGACTGGAAAAAGGAAGAAAGCCAACTCTTGGAGAGAAGATAGGAAATTGAATGTAGTATTTAAATGGTAGTTATAACGAGTTTCTCTTTGTTATTAATAACTATTTCTGTAATTGTAGGCATGAGTTGCTGGAGGAAGCCAGAAGACAAGGTTTGCCTTTTGCCCAGTGGGATGGGCCAACTGTGGTTGTGTGGCTGGAGGTCAGTGGTCCCTCCAAAACAAATAAGTGACCCCCCCTCAGTGTACCGACTTGTAAAGAATTTAAAGTTTCGGAGGCGGGAATGTTTCGCAGCTCCTCTTCACTTCCTTTTCTTGTGTGTTGCAGCTGTGGGTTGGGATGCCAGCCTGGTATGTGGCTGCTTGCCGAGCAAATGTGAAAAGCGGTGCTATCATGTCAGCTTTGTCTGATACAGAGATCCAGCGCGAAATTGGGATTAGCAACCCCCTGCACAGGCTGAAGCTGAGGCTGGCCATTCAAGAAATCATGTCACTAACGAGTCCATCTGCACCTCCCACCTCCAGGACGGTAAGGAGAATGATCCAGCATTAAACGTCTTTTTAGAACCATTGCAATTTCCAAAAATTCTACCGTAAAGATGTAAATGAAAGGATTTGAGCTTCAAATAAGAATTAAATTGTAGAACGCCACATTATTTAAATATAGGATGTTTCTTTCATGGAAATTAAATGAAGGAATAACTATGTTTTCTTTCCTAAGGGAAAGAGAAGTTGATATCAATGTAAGTATATAATCCAAAATATTTAGAGTACGTGTTATTTGCCTCATGTTTTGGCCTCAGAAGAATTTATAATACAGCTGAAGTGTGAGTGTACAGAAATTTGTGCAATAGTTGGGAGGCTCTTTTAATCCATTGACCTCCAAATAATGATTCAGCCTACATAAACTAGGAGTCCATGCCTCTGTCTCTGCTCCAGTACATCTGGACACTCAAAGTCAGTGTGAATTCCCTCTCAGGAGTCTGTCAGCCCTATAATCTAATTTCTGAGATTCCTGGGATTACATCTGAGACCACCAATGCATTTTTGGGATTAGAGCAGGGTCAAGTGTTTGCCCATTAATTGCATCGGTATAAGCTGTTTATCGTGTTCAGTGTTGTTAATATCTTTGAGGAAAAGCGATCCGTGTTAAAGGGTTTTAATTCCATGCCGTTACTTTCACTAGATACACCTAGTCTTAAGACTTACCGTTGCTTTTGCCCGTGCCTGCTCCTTACATGTACCGATTGCTTATATGTTCTGCAACCTCTCCTCTTTGTTACTGCTTTCCTTGCACTGGATGGGATTGTGGGGTCATGTTAGACCACGGGAAATGTCTGGGTAACACACGAAGAAATGGAAAATCTTGCAGCCACCCAGCAAACGGTTAGTTGATAGTGTTGCCGCTTCTGTTCCTTGGAGTGCTTTTCCTGCTTTCTGAACATTTGGATCAAACACCTTTTGGTCTTTGTTTTTTGATTGACGCATTAAAATTCTGGATCATCGCTTCTTCTAATTATTAACCTTGTAACCTGCATCTTGGTAGTTTATTTTTCCAAAAGCGGGGGTGGGGTGGAAATCACCACCGATAACATTGTAAACAAGGCTCTTTCTAATCTGGAAAATGGAGCTCTGATTTGATTCACTAATAGACAAATCGAATTATTTGTGCAGAAATTTCTTCTCTCCAGAAAACTTAATCAGTAGATGGTTTTGCAGCCCCTCATGAGTGCCCTGTGTATTGTTTTTCAATGCATGATTCTTGCTTTATCTAGACTTTTTTGGTATGCAGTAGACATAGTCTTGCAGTGCATCTTTAATTGTGGTCTCCTTACTAAACTTAAATACTAATACACGTGTGTTCTTTTGCTTTTCTAACCACGTAACAGGAAGATGAGGAGGGAAGCTGGGCTCAGGTTGGAAACTTTATGTAATATTATGGACTGTATGTAAACTGTCACAATAATGAGAGGATAAAAGAATCTGGGTTTCCTTTTTTAGCACTTTCAGTGACTCTTGGTGTGGCTTGGGGATTGGGAGAAACTAGAGGCTTATCTCTGTATGGAATGTACACTTTTATATTTAGGTGATTTAACTATTTTACCGTTTTCTGCTACTTCCAAGATTTGGTGATTTGTCCTTGAACATTTGTAAAATACTTCGTTACATAAGGATTTTTAATAATAGGGCTGTCAGGGGAAAGAATGCCCTGAAGTCTTTGTCCTTAGCTTGCTGAAGTATTTCTCCTCTAGCTTATGATTTGCCAAAATGTAGTTACTCTTGCTTAATAAGCATAGTTGTATTCTATTAATTGAACACATTAGATCATATTTTTAAGTAATTTGATACCGTAAAGTGTGGTGTGTTTTGGTGGGGGTGCCTCTTTGGGAAGGCAGAAATCCCCCATTAATCTGGTGTGTGCAGACGGTCCCAGCTCAGCCTTGGCCACCACCCCAGGTGTGCTGCAAGACACACGGAGCCTCGATACTTAATTAGATTTCTCTGCACTAATTCTGTAATCCTCCTTGATGAATTGTTTTCCCTTCAAGTGCTGACAAATCCCAATTGTATTTTCAGGCGTTGAGATAGTTATTTTATACAGGGATAGAAACAAAACTCGGGATTTGCCAGTGAGCCAGATCTTAGGACAGGCGAGTCTCTTCTTGTTTGGCTGCCCCCCAGCTTAAACCTGGTTTAATTCCCATTAACCAGATACTCATTTGCAGATTGTCAGGAATGACAGTCAGAGTTTCCCTCCCTGTTATTACACGAGAGTAACTTGTATAGTAACTAATCTGCAACCCAGCGATGGCTGGAAGAAAGGCTCCTTTCTCCAAGATGCTTCCTCTAGGGGAGAAATAAAGCTTCTGGTTTCTAATTGAACAGTAAAAATGAATTATTACCCTTGACTTCTGAAAAAAAGGAGCTGCCGGTTTCATTGCTCAAGGTTGATGAGATGCATAGTTATAAAGTCTCTCGTTTTTAGAAGTTTTATCCAAAAAATGCCTGATGAATTGCAGGTCAAAACTGCAGCGTGGTTGGTTTGGTTTTTACGATAAGGACTAGCACTTAAAATTATTCTTCAGTAGTGCATTTTTAGCATTTTTTGCTTGCTTAATTGGGATCAGTTTCTGAAAACACTTAAGAGGATTAAAAAAACCCCTGCGGTTATTTTTTTAATGTCATGTATTTATATGGTCATGGGAAAAATAAGACTCCTCCGTCCCCCAGTTTTCAAGAGATACAACTTTTTCAGGATCTTAACAATATGAAATTCTGTGGCTTTTACTATCAAGAGAGCATAGAGGAGTCTCTTTAAATTTTTATTAATGTATTTTTTTAATGCTCTTCAACATAAAATAAAGGCAGCTTTACTTGATCTGAATATCTAAACTTGCTTTTCTTCATGAGGCCGATGACCTCAGAGAGCAGACATGTAGCGTTATGTGCTTATCTTTATAGGCTAAGGAGTAAGCATTACTTTTTTTCTTTAAAATATGTTGTCTAAAAAAAGCTTTTCTCTTTTATTTCTCATTTGAATAAGCTTATTTCTTAATCTTTTAAACCCAGACGTTAGCGTACGGTGATATGAACCATGAATGGATTGGCAATGAGTGGCTCCCCAGCCTGGGGCTCCCTCAGTACCGCAGCTATTTCATGGAATGTCTGGTTGATGCTCGGATGCTGGATCATTTAACTAAAAAAGATCTGCGTGGGCAACTGAAAATGGTGGACAGCTTTCACAGGTAAAGAAATTGAAGTTGGAGACCTAACAGTAAATGTTTCTCTTTTCTCTAAATGATTTTTTTATGCTTTTTTTTCCAAAACAGAAACAGTTTCCAGTGTGGAATTATGTGCCTGCGAAGATTGAATTATGATCGAAAAGAACTTGAAAGAAAGAGAGAGGAAAGCCAGAATGAAATTAAGGGTTAGTGCATTGCGGTGACCTCAGTCTGATTCTACCGTGTTTTCACTGTTCTGCCTCAATTTCTCTTGTTTTTAAAGGCATTAGAGAGAGGAGATGCAAACCCTGGATGGTGCATCGTGAAACACATCATTAAATCATTCACTTGTGCAGAGACGTGCTACAAATGCAGCCGGTTTTGAAGCTCTTGCCGCTCTGAAGTTTGAAACAAAACTAAATGTCTCAGGAAAATGAGGGTTTGCTCCTTGAAATATGGAACTCTTGAGTTCCTCCTGGGAATGGTTTGGGAAGAGTAGGAGTTGACACAAGCCAGAGCCGTGCTGTGGATCGTTATAATAGTTGAGGTGTAGACATTCCTCAGGAGTGTAAAACAACCTGCTTCCAAGAACGTAGTTCTTGTTTTGACGTTTGGGCCGAACATGTAAATGCTGCTTTATAACGTTTTTCCTTGAAAAAGTTCAGAGATGAGAGTGTATTGATCGTTGAACTGCTGCGGTATGAAATGCCTTCCAGCAAACTTCAAATATGTCACTCCCCACTTGAAATTTATGATTGTGGAAAAGCGTAGCAGTATGCAAACAAAAGCTGAACCACTAAATCAAACACCTCCAGAACTTAAAAGGTAGATAAGGTTATAAAACTAATAAATGACAAAGCTTTATACAATAATAAATAAGCTTTCTGTTCAGATCCAGTAGGAAGCGCGTGAGGAAGCGCTATAAGACATTTCTTTTGAGTAGTAAATTTTTTTTTCCAAAATATTTAATGTCTGGGGTGACGTACAAACCCATAAGTGGCCGTGTAAAATATTAATAAAAGATTCTGTCTTCTCCATCTGCGTGAACGCTCTGCCCAGCTGAACTGTGACTACAAGGAGAGAAGATGGAGTGGGGTCTGTTCTTTCTGGGTGCAAGGAAAACTATTGCATGGGAAGAATCCAACACCAACATGAAGTTTTGTTGCCACTTCAGAGCGTTTCATGCACACCAGAAAGCCGGGGGGCAGATTAGATCGCAACCTGTTGAATAACACCATTCCTTGAGGGCTACTACTTAATGCTGAATTGTGTATATGTGGAAATCAATCCCAACACCAGCACGCAGATCAAGAAACTGTGAGTCTTTTGTTCAGAGCAGTGGTTTTGTATAAACCGGGCAACTTTTTGTCTCCACAGATGTCCTCGTGTGGAGCAACGAAAGGATGATCCACTGGGTAGTGTCCATCGGCCTGAAAGAATATGCGAATAACCTTATCGAGAGCGGAGTTCATGGTGCACTTGTGGCCTTAGATGAATCGTTTGATTACAATGCGTTAGCTCTCTTATTGCAAATACCCACTCAGAACACCCAGGTAAGCAAAAGGTAGTTGTGTTATCACCGATGGGTGGAACTGACATTTTTTTAAGTCCATATCTATCTATTCCCGGCTCTAGAAACTTGAAATGGAAAGTTGTCCTTAATTTCATCCTGTAAGAGAAGAACACAAAGCTATGCTTTTCTTACTGGTTTCTAATTGTTAATTCTGGTTGATTAAATTTGTTTGAACAAAAACTATTTTTCTCATAGCCCGTCTTCACATCATGAGTGCGAAACTCATCTGTTTGCTGGGTTTTTATTCTGAAATAGTTCAGTTTGAGCCAGGAATCGTGAACTTTTATATCACAACTAAAGAGAACAGGAACTGTTAAGTCTTAAATTTTTAAAAAGTTACAACCTAAATAGTAACCTTTAAAGTGCTATATTTATTAAGCTGATACGAAAGTATTAAACAATGTGGGTTATAAAAAGTTTTAGAAATTACTATAGGTTACTAATTACTAATCTATTGGAATTAATTTTTGTGCTCTAAACTTTAGGCCCGTGCTGTTCTGGAGAAGGAATTTAATAACCTCCTCGCTATGGGCACTGACAGAAGACTTGAGGAAGTAAGTTACTTGAGCTGATGACCCAAAGAATGCAGACACTTGTCTCTTTCTAAAAGGGTATAAATTTTACCTAAAATGGCATTCAAAGGATTGAATTGTTCCTAAAGGTGGAATTGGCAAATGAAGATGCACAATAGATATATTTTCATTAGCGTAATACCTTCACTGCAAGAGACAGTTTTGGAAGCGGGGCTTAAACTGTTGTATTTAGTAAGTGCAGTATTATATTTCTGAAGCGCAATATTACTTTAGAGATGCAGTTGTATTAATGAGGGGAAGATGCATCTGGGTAATTACAAGTTAAATTGACCTAACTACTTCAGAGAACGCTGCACAGTAATGTAGTATTTACTACCCTTTTATTTTTCCTCACTGTCACTTGCTGTGATTTGTAGCATGAGAAAGCACGATGGCTGTATCATCATTCCTGTGAGACAGAAACGTAGCTTAAAAGCAATTGTTCAAATTTAGCCTCTATATGTCAGTGTTCCCAAAGCGGCTTTTCCGATCTGCTCCGCTCCTCATGTCCCCTACGAATGAGTGATGTGACGTTTCTGAATTACCCAAAATCGTGAAGTACTAACATTCGAAGTACAAAATGTTGTCTTAAATGTGCTGAGCACGTGAATTCCCGTAGTTACTGAGCTGAGGAGCCCACGCTCCAGCAAACACGTGGATTGGTGCAAATGAAAACCCCTGTGGCCGTCGCACCTGAACCGCAAATTAACTCATTCGGTGGTGACACGTTTACTGAAGATTGCCAGTAATCCTTTTAATGTCGGTAACAATCCTGCACTGTTTTTTTAATGGCTAATGATGTTTATCAATGTAACAGGATGATGATAAGAGCTTTAGGAGAGCACCTTCCTGGAGAAAGAAGTTTAGACCAAAGGACATAAGAGGTTTAGCTGCTGGATCAGCAGAGACTCTTCCTGCAAATTTCAGAGTTACAACCTCAATGTCTTCACCCTCTATGCAGCCAAAGAAGATGCAGATTGATGGTATTGATTTTTGTATTATTTTAAGCATGATGCACTTTTTTTGCTTGAGATTACAAAGGGATTCAGTTCAAATTACCTTTTTGCTGCATAAAAGCATCTGCCTTGTGCATGGTTGTGTATATAACACTGTGTTTAACCATAGGGCGCTTTATAATTCCAGGAAGCTGCGCTAGGTGTGGAGTTTTTTTACTTCATTGGAATAACAAAATGAACGTTATAGTTAGAAATGGATTTATTTTAACCTAGGAAAATAAAGTGACGTTTCAGTAGAAGCCTTTTAATCACATGATGCATAATTTCTAATTAGCAGCAATTAGACCATCCTAAGTCTTGCTTCTGAAATGCAATAAAACGCATTCAACAAATGAGTAAACTCCCTCAGATAATTTTGGGATTATTAAAATTCAAAAGATGCGATCTCTCCCCACAGTAATTATAGCATTGATTGTACTTGAAATCACGGTTTAATTCATTGCTATGTACTTAATGATTTATATGTATTAAAAAACCCAACCAAACCCAGAATACCCCGTCTGGAAATGGGAGTTGGTCACCTGTCATATGAGGTATCTTGTCTGTTTAAAAACAGTGTCTTTAGTACCATAATAAACATTTACTTGAGTCTGTTTTACAAAGCACAAGTAAAAATAAATGGAAAAGGCATTCCAATGGAACAGACAGGATGAGAACCTGAGCACCACCTATCAAAGTTGTCTCAGGTTCTGAAAATTAAAGCTCAAAGAAACAAGCTTTACACATGATGTTACTCTCAAAGCTGTTAACTGGTTTAAATTTAGAATATTAGCTCTAGCACAAAAATCTTTTCCAGATTTCACATGGAAAATTATGTATATTAAGTAAAGTCTTTACCATGCAACCCCCCTTTCTTTTTCTGCTAAAAAACCAGGAAAATATATAAACTTTCAGAAATAGAAAATACATTTCTTATAAAATAACCGCTGGCAATTTCTGTGTGCTAGTTGGCATGCAGATTTCTTTTTAGAATTTTTGTTAGCCACTGAAACAAGAAATGGTTAAGATATATACACTGTAAAATACATTCTGCTTTTCTAACTTGTAACCTTAGAGCTGGGTGAGTACAGTAGCTGTAATCACCTTGCTGTGTGGGATGTTTTTGGTGTGGAAAACTAACATGCATGCTGTGTTCTGCATGTCTTCCCGTGCTTCTTGAAATAGGCAGTGTATCAGGAACACAAAGATTGGATTCTGCTACAGTAAGGACCTACTCCTGTTAAAGCCTTCTCCTGGTGAGTAAAGTTGGGAGCTTTCGTAGTAAAGCAGCTATTTATGAAGTAAAATACCCGGTATTTTAATACGGTGACTTTAGCCACAAGATGGTTTCAAGTGTTCAGGGTAGGATTTTCTTTATAAACAGCCTCAAAAAAGACTCATGCAGAGTAGTGTGGAAAGCAAAGGTTGGGTGAAGCAGCTGGTCAAAGTGGGTAGGAGGGAAGGGAACTAAAATTGGCATGTAAAGGAAAGAATTTAGCTGAGGTTCAGATTATTGATCCTTCAGAATCTTGGCCAACGTTATCCCCCTGCAATATACATCAGTATTGAATTCTTATAGGAGTTAGTGCATTGATTTCCAAATCCTGGATACTTCAAACAGAAAATACAGGTATTCTGGCTTATGAAAGATCCATAGTCCTGTCTCACTCCAGGATTTGCGATGATTTTCCTTATTTTCTCAGGGAATGGGATTTCTCCCATTTTGCAAACAAGTCTGGAAACTGAATTTTGACTATATTGGAGTTTAAAAAAAAGAAATCCAGTGATTCTTTGACTAGCTGGTATATTCCATGGGCTATACATTGCATTTTCTGCTTACAGCTTCTTTCTTCTCACCAGTAACATCCCCACCAACTCATGTACTTGCTGCCTTTCCTTCAAATTCAGAACCTTTTTGCACATACAAGTTTATATATGAAAAGCTGAGAAGGGGAACTTGCACATAGCAACTCAGATCGTGTGGATCTGTCAGTTTATAATCTCGGGGGAGATTTAAATTGTCTTTCATTTCACGATATTGAAGTTTGAAGTCTTCCCCAGCTTCTCCCCTCTGTTTCATGATGTTCTGTAGTTGGATGATCCAAGATAAAAATCTGGGAAGCGGGATTATTGTGCTTTATTTTGCATTGCAAGTGAAGATGACAGAAGGCAATGAAACTGTATATGGCATGGCAATAATTTAATGCATGAATGCTGCGCTATTGAGCTGCGTTTGTGAGAAGCTTAGAATGAAATGTTGGTAAAGAAACCGCTAACGGAATTCTTTTTGTTGTTTTGTGTGTGTTCTGTTGTTGTTTTTGCAGTTTACCCACACTATTTCTACCGGTGATATGCAGCATTTTGAACATTTGGAACCCTTAACCTGTTAATACTTGTTAAATGGACACTTTGAGATATTTTATTACAGAGTTTTTAATTAGCAAAAAAAATTCGTGAGTACTATAGAGAAAATATTTTAGAATCTAAATGTTTCTTATATTTATGTGACTTCTCATTTATATAGTTACTTACTTTTTCTGTTTCTATTCAGTCTACAAATCAAATCATTGCTGATTTTTTTATCCTAATTTTAGTCTTTCCAACTGAATGTACTGTAATGCTTGTATGTATATGTCCCTATAAGTAATATAGGGTTTTTGTAAATTATGCAGTTACTGTAATTATCATTGGGTTTTTTTAATAAGGAAACTGAAGGTGAAAAGGATTTTAATACCTTTGTAAAAGTACCACGACACCAAGCAGTATATATTTTGTCTTTTGGAAATGTTAGCTTAGATCTGAAATCAAGTCCAGCTTTTTGGGGGGTAAAAACGTGTGGTGTTGTAGGTCTGGTACATGATTGTTTTCCCTTTCAGAGCTGTACCTTTCCACCGAGAGGCTTTGTCAGGTAGTGGGAATGTCTCTTTATTTAAAATATAACTTGTTTTAAAAGCTGGGAAGAGCTCTAACACTACGGAACACGTTTTAGAAGTGGTTGACTCGGTCATGACACTCTCTGCTGTATTCGTGTAGCGTTGTCTTCACGGTGACTGAAAACAAGCCATAAACCAAGAACTGCTTTTACTGTTATTAGTTTTCTTTTTTCTTCCTTAACCGAGGAAGACAGACTTCATAATAATTCCTGGTCGTGATCCACAGGCCACACAGAGAGTTTGTGTCCTAGATCTTTTTGGTTGTGGAAAGACGCTGGTGAAATTAGTTGGAATGGACCAATAATGAAGCACTGCAGCCCCCGTCAAATGAGTAGGGAACAATGAAGGTACAACGGGCTGAAAACTAAAGCAGTGCAACTTCTAATAAAGGCCTTACTTTTCTTACGTAAGTCATCTTTTGTGTTTTGTAAACTTGTCTGGACTTTAATTGCGATGGTCGTAGCCATTTTGGACTGTATGAGTAGAAAATGTATCCGACACTTGTAAATGGCACATTAAAAAGCCAGCAAGAATCTGTTCAGATGGTGCATTATTTATTATGCAACAATATATATAGCATGTCTTTTTTTCTTATTTAGTTTTCCACTTTTAACTCGCTTGTAAAACTGAAATTCATTGTTACTGTCCTGTTTTTCTATTAATCTTTTGTGTATTTTCAGATTATGTAACAATATGTACAGTCTACTTTTGAACTATTTTTATCACAGTATTATTTATTGCTTTCTTTCAATAAAGTACTGATGCATTTTCCACTGCCAATAAAACACTATTGAAAAGCTACGATCTAATTGTACGCAGGCAGATACTTTTGCAGTGAGTGGATATTGTCAATAAAGCATCTTAATGATTGTTTGCTGCCCTGTAGATTTTGTTTCGAATGACGGCTTTTCTCCAGTAGAAGAATGTTCCATTCGATGCGACGTTTTCTTTGGAGTTGTTCAAGTTCACGTGCGCGTTAATCCATTTTTTGAAGACCAGTTTTCAGGAGAAAACTGCTTTATTGCCTATTTCTACCAGTAGTTAGAGCTGTGATTTGCTTCCAAAAGCAAGCAACAAAGACTATCACACAACTTCAGTGTATTCTGGTGAAGACTGAAGTGCTGTTTCATGGAGCAGCAATGGCTGCTTTGTTAATAAAATGAGATTATGACCACAGCGATACTTGGGGGAGAAACACAGGAGTCGAGGGAGCCAATACAAAACTGGGTCACAATAGGGCTGTTTATGTCGGTCTTAATATATTTGTAAACCATTTGTTGTGTAGAAGAGAAGACAGAAGGATAAAGTTACAGAATAATCGAGGCGGTAGTGAAGCGTATTTCATCTCGTCCTCTAGATCAACAGCGGGATGTGGAATGCATGGAATGGAGAAACATTGTGATTGATGCTTCAACCATTGTTCAGTAATGCATCTCTGTCTAGCTTGTCCGTGTGAGTTGCTGTCTGATCATTTGCAGTATCTTTTTATATTTTCAGAGAATCTATCTTTCTAGAAAAACAAGCTAAAAATGAAACTGCAGAAGGAAATCCTGACTCGCTGTTTAGAGAAAAAAGAACTGCATAGACGTTTCTGGTCACTGATGTGATAGTGGGTGTTCCAAGTCATGTATTGTTGCTTCTCAAAAGTGAAAACAACGCGGAATAGACTTGTAAAATGTGAAAAGAAAATATGTTTATTATTTTAAGACTGTAAAACCTGAACTGTTACGGAACGATGGAATGGAGAGCTAGAATAAATGAGTGAAACAGAAAAAGCTTTCACGAACTGGCAAACCTGTGTGGTGACTTCCTTCTGCGTTACGCAGCAAAGCTTTCTTGGAGAAATGGGGAAAAAACATCTCACTCAATTTTAGTAACGCCCTCAGAAAGAAAAACATGCAAGTGCATGTGTAAAAGGCATATGGTTATGTTACAGTAATATTGAAATAGAGTTTGGTTAACTATTACTTTTTGTAATTTGCCTAATGTCTTTAAAGGCTTGAGTTGGAAAGAGCACTGAAAATTGAAGTATGTGTTATACCTGCAATGAGGAGATGGTACAATTATCTGTGAGAACTTTAAACTTGCAATTTTTTGCATGTTTAGTGGGCAGAGAACCTCAGATGTTATAATTTTAAACTCTCTCCTTTTGAACAGATGTAGAATTAAAAGCTAAGTTGTTTTTGCAGTGTCTTGGGGACAGCAGTGATTTATCACGCCGAAACTCGGGATTACACGTCTTGTAGTTCAAAGCAGAATCCATACCTGGAAGGATGTAGACTAAAGATTGGGGGGGTGGGAAATCAGCAAAAATGAATTTTCAGGTAAATAAAAACTGTCCCAATGTTATATTTGAAGAGATATTTGAGGGCTGATATTTTTGTTGAAACTAAGGAGTTAGTTTGCCTTTAAAAGGAAAGCATTTTGTCACTCAAAAATCCCGTTCGCAGGGTTGTAGTTTGGGTGCACTGCTTGAACTCAAGTTATTCCGAATGCCGTTAGTTTCATTTTTTGTTAATAGTAATTTTTGTGAAAAAAAAGGCAATTGTCTAATGTATGTAGCAGCACCTTGTGGTTTCATATGGGATGGAATGGATGGATGAAAAGTGATATATAAATGTGGCTGGTGTTCAGACCTGTACAGAGGACAGGGGAAGATTCCTAAGGGCAGCAGAGCCAGAAGGACAGATGTTCTCTGAGCTTCCTTCTCCTCTAGACTTTGCTTTAAGAGTAAGTTTTAGCCTACTTTTTAAAATATGTTTGGATTCCAAGGTAAAATTACCCCTTATGTTTAATATAGAAATAAATTAATTTAGCTTATTTGTACTGTGAAATGACTACATTTGGTTTTAGGTGACTGGAGGTAACTGAGAAATGGTTCACCTTGATTCTTTCCTATTTTACCCTTTAGCACAGTTGAATTTGTGTGTTTATTTGTAGTGGTTTTCACTAGAAATGCCCTTCCTTGGACTCAGTTTCCTCTCCAAAAGATACAAACCACCAGCGGGGCAAACAACTCTGTAAGTGTTAAGGCTGCTTTTAAATACCTGATTATTTTCCTTTAATATATATCTATTTAATTTAGTCAGATGTGAACCTTTTGCCTGCTGCTAGATACAGAAACCCCTCAACATGATGTAGTTGCCATTTTCCAAAATATGGTGCAAAAGCAAGATTTACAAAAATAATAATGAAGTCTTAAAATGTGCGTAATCCGTATGCATTTTTAAACTCCTGACGGTGCATTTCTTTGAAGCAGTAGGTGATCAAGCGCTAATTAGTGCGATTTTTAAGAACTAGGGAGAGGAGTTGTAGTTACAATATGTATCAAAATAGCGATATAATTTACTCAAAGCCCCCTTTTTTTGTGTTGAAACGTGCGTCGCTCGGCGAGCCCCGCGTTCTCCCGGGCGGCAGCGGCTGCTCCGCCCCGTCCCGCTCCCACCTGGAGCCGCCCCGGCGGGCGGGAAGAGGAAGTGGGAGCTCGGGAGAAGCGGAAATTGCAGCAGCAGCCGCCGCCAGCCCGAGAAGCACCGGCGGGGAGCCAGGGGCAGCGGCGGCCGGAGAGGAGGAGGCGGCGGCGGTGTCAGAGTAAGGGCGGCGTGGGGTCAGGGGAACCCCTCCACACCCCCATCCCGGCGGCGGGGGAGCCCCGGCGGGGCCGAGCGGCTTCGTTGGGCGGGTTTGGGCTGCGGCTCCAACCGCAGGCCCGGGCTGGGACGCGGCTTCTCACCGGCCCGGGGCTCCCTGAGGAGGCCGGAGCGCGCTGCCCCCCACATGGGTCGCTCTGCTGGTGAAAGGCCGGGGCAGGTTTACCTGACTCATTCTTTTTATTTATTTATTATTATTATTTTAAACTATAAAGCCACCCGCAGCTCAGAGGCCTCTGAGGTGGTAACTTGAAAGAAGAAAAAGCTATAGATTTTTTGCCGCTGTATTGATTGTGCCACTAGGTGAGGCTGCACGTCGAAGGCCGTGTTCAGTTTTGGGCCCCTCGGTGTAACAAGGACATTGAAATATTAGAGGAGGTGGTGAAGCTGGTGAGGGGCTGGAGCACAAGTGTGATGGGAGCGGCTGAGGGAGCTGGGGGTTCAGCTGGAGAACAGGAGCTGAGGGGAGACCTTCTGATCTCTGAACTGCCTGAAAGGAGCTTGGAGCGTGGAGGGGGTTGGTCTCTTCTCCCAAGTAACAAGCAACAGGACAAGAGGAAGCAGCCTCAAGTTGTGCCAGGGGAGGTTCAGATTGGATATTAGGAAAAAATTCTTCCTGGAAAGGGCTGTTGGGCATCAGAACAGGCTGCCCAGGGCAGTGGTGGAGTCGCGATCCCTGGAGGGGTTTAAAAGGCATTTAGACGAGGTTCTTAGGAATGTGGATTATCGCTAGAGTTAGGTTATGGCTGGATTTGGTGATCTTGAGGGTCTCTTCCAACCAAAATGATTCTATGATTTCTTTTATGATTTTAGGACTCTGGGGGCTTGGGGAAGGCAGCGGCAATGAGGGGGAAGGGGGCGAGCCCCACCATGGCCTGGGAAGGTTGGGCCTGAGGTGATTCCCATGCACCCAGAAAAGAAAGGAGTCTCCCTGGATGTCCTTCCCCTCACGAATGTGCCTCCCCTGCCAGGGGGATGATGAGGAACTGGGACAGATGGCAGGACCCCCTCTGGTCCTTCTGCCGCCATCGAGCCTTGGCAGAGAGCTGCTCCTTGGTTCTCTCCACCTGCAGCGCCATGTCTGGGGTGAAAGCCTTGGCACCCCCATTTGTTCCTTCCAGGAGTTTGTCCTTTGGCCCTGGGGAAGAGGGGAGTACCCGGGGGAGCTGCTGAAGGTGCTGGGCAGGAGGCTGCAGCTGCCCGTTAGTCATAAAAGCAACGAAGAACAGAGCTGGCTGGCTAAATTCAAAGCATATATTTAGCCTCGGTTTGCGTTTGAATCGTAGCATTTTCTTTTTCCTTTAGAAATTTGACCATGTGAGTCGGTGACTCATAAATAGATCATATTTCTCCACATTCAGCTCTGGAAGAGATGCTGGATTAGCAAACTGCTGCGGAAACCTGGATTGTTCCTTTCAGCTCCCCCCCAGCAATCAGAGGTCTTGACTGAGACCCCTTGTTACCAGGCTGCTTCGCGCCCTTTTGTAATTCACTTTATTGAATGCAGGCTCGAGGTGTGGAAAAATGTTGGTGTTCATGTGCATAATTTAGGAAGAAATGTGGTGGATTCTGGAATTTGTTAGGGTGTGCATGTGAAATCCTTCCTTTATTATTGTTCATGAGAGTTTGAGGAGGAAGTAAAGAAGTCTAGACGTAAGGATCTAGCTTTTGTTCTTTTAAATGCCTGAGCACAGCTGAACACACAGAGCAAAACAAAGCAATCGAGTGAATGCTTGAACTATGTACTTAGGGGCACAAAGTTGTGTTTTGCCCAACTTAATAGATAGAGTAACCGTGTGCATATACACCTGTGTTTCAGCTCTCGTTTAGAGATGGAATTCAGGTGAGTTGCACGGTGTGGTGGAGCACAGAGGGAGGGAAATGAGCCTTCCCTCTTAGGAGTGACCGTGGCTTTGTGTTTGTACCATGTTAGAACTTGGTGCCTGCTTTGAGTTTCATTGTTGAGCTGGTTTGGTTCTGATTTCCAACAGTTTATATTATGAATATGTAGTCTTGTAAGTTTTCTGGATGTTAAGTAGTTTAATAAGTGCTAGTTCCTTAATTGCAATAGGAATTTGGAGGTGGGAGACCTGAAGAAGCAGAAGGGGAAACGTACTACTGCTTTGTTGGGATGTCATCTGCTCTGCTCCTACACTTTCCTTCCAGACCACTCTTTCATTTGCCACCTTGGTGTTTGACAAGCTTTATTTCAGTTCTCATTTCTCACCAGTCCTGAAAGTTCTGAAACGCTCCATAAAACTGGCTTATCAGTTTATTCTGCCAGGCTGTAGAGCAAGCGGTGGTTTTTTACCTCTGTGCACTTTACCTGTGGATTATTAGTTACTCATTTAAAAGGAAGTTGTCGCTCCACCCACTGGGTTAGGCTTGTGTGGATGAAATAGTCTGTGGTAATCATCCTTGTAATCTATTCTTCGTCAGAAGAATAAAGGTAAGTGGATGGAATGATGGCATGTTAAAGAACTGAACTATAGTGGAATAGCAATGAAGAAAAAAATCCTTCTGACTTGTGTGTCTGAAAAATCTGGGAGAACAGAAACCTTTTTTTTATTTTGCTTTTTAGAATTTATTGTTTTGATTTACCTAGAATAAGGAGTACGGAACACAGCCACCAGCACCAGGCAGGTCAGGCAGGTATTCTGCTCGCCAGTCACGTTCAAAAGTGTTAATTAAAAGTGCCCAACTTGATACTCCGTGGGAGGTAAGGTTTCCAGGAAGTGAGAAGCCCAAAGCTTTAAAGTGTTGAATGTTGTTTCTGGATGTTATTGTTTGCTTTCTCATGAGTTTTGCTTCCTGCTGTCGGTACTCTAGCGCTCGTCCTCTCTTTCTCCTGAAAATCAGACAAGACGCTGGGTTTGTGTACGTATTTCACAAGGAATTCTCTGAGAAACGCAATAACTCACGTACTCCATTTTTGCAGGCAGCTGGACTGATGTCTAGATTGCGTGCGAATTCTGACAGTTGTTTGATTTCTTTTATAATGCTGAGATACGTTACAACACAGTAGAAACGTGTACGTTATGCTGCCTAATGAACAAAATCATGCTCATCATTACTGATGGCTGGGGAAGAAAAACCAACTGTTCCTGTGCCTTAAATATGTGCATTGGATCTAGAATGAGCAGCAATCTTCGGAAGTGAATGGTGGTTTGGAGACATGTTTGAGGAGAAGTCTTTCAGTGCACTGAATGAAGGAAAGATATGTTCTCTTTGAAATTGTGTCAGTGGTTGCTCCTAAGCTTTGCACAGTGCCAATAGGAAAAGTAAAAAGGGTTTACAAACCAGCTTGAAGGCAGCCTGGGAGTCAAGGTCAAATCTGTTTTCATTGCAAATACAGCTTTCGTTTATGTGCTTGAATAATGTACTTTATTGGGAATTTTGGATTGTGTTTTCATCAGCTTATACATAATATACGATAAGTTGGCGTGTAACTGGAGTGTGACAGTGCTTCTTCTGCTGGTGTTGCAGATGTGGAAGGCAACTGCAGGCCACACCGCTTCTGTCCATCAGATTGATGGTGCCGATGACTGGGAGACGGATCCTGATTTTGTGGTATGGCTTTTGAATGTTCTCGACTCATCAGGAGCCTGTTACGTAGCAGGTTAAAGAGTAATTCAGGGTGGGGGGGCTGTATCTCAGCAAAATAAATTATAGGAGCGTGTTCCTGGAAGGAGGGGGAATTAGGGTTTTGAGCCTGTGAGTGATGAACAGAAGTACCCTGGCTGGGTGATGCAGTGAAGTCTGTGTGGAAGAGATTTGTGCGAAGAAGCAGCAGCTTTTTGGGGCTGAACATGTGCTCTGTGCATTTCAGCGGGGGACAAAGCACAGGGCTCACAGCACAAGAGAAGAGAAGGTGATCTTCACTGCTTTTCTAACTTCTTCGACTGCTGAAGGCTTTTACTGTCAGCTCGAAAGTGCAGATAACTGGTGATGTCTTTGGGTTTTTAACACTTTTTATGTGTGTTCTTTGCAGAATGATGTGAGTGAGAAAGAACAGCGCTGGGGAGCTAAAACTGTGAAAGGATCCGGCCATCAAGAACACATCAAGTAAAGCAGCTCTCTTTTTAAATTTATTAATAGTCACAGTCCCAGGCGACTTAATCAGCTCATGTTCTCTGTTACTTGTACCTTCATAATTAAAACAAGAGTCTCTGTAGAAGATTGATTCTTTTCCAGATTGCTGGTCTTTCAAATACGTCAGTATCTTCAGATCTGAAATTAAGATCAGAACTGTGGTGTAGGCACTCAGACAGTTTTTTGGAACTTGAAATGTGATTTTTCATGCCTCTTTGTATCTGGAAAGTTTGTTTCTCTGTCCTGTTTTGGTGCAAGAGCTAATACTGGCCAGGGGAGAAATTTATGTTGGGTCATCAGAGCGGCTCCAGTTTGATACTTTAAGGATACATTTGGTCCCTTAATTTTTAGGCTTTGTTTAGAAAACTGCTACCAAACTCCTAAAAATTCTGGCAAAGTAACAATTGACCCCTCTGTCAGAAAAGCAAACAAATGCGTCACGAAGGGCTGTGTGAGGCAGAAATGATCCATCTTCTGAATCTTGCACTTCTTATGAAAAGTACCTAAGATTTAACTTTAAAGCAAGCTTAGGAAATCTGTGATTGTGATGTTCATTTTGGTTTTGCTTGTGGGTTTCTGGGGCATCACCCCTCATGGTATAAAGCTAAGAATAAATGTCAGCAGTGCTGCAAACTGAATTATGTGGTTTAATTCCGGGCTCAATTTTACTCTAACCTGTTAGGAGTGTGGTGGGGATGCCACCTGGCTGCGTTACACTCAGGTGGGAAGTGGTTTAAGGTATCGATTACCATCTTGGTTTCTCCTTTGTGTATGTCGCCTGCTCTACCATAAGTTCAACTCCTGCCTATTGCAGAGGAACACTTGGGGAAGAGGAGGTGCATTTCTTCTTGCATCTTTATTTCATGCTACAGTTGTGTCCAGAACGCTCAGTTAGAATTAGAGTTTTGTTACCATAGGGACTGTCTGATAAGAGATGATCCCTATTCTGAAAAGTTGCCATCTAAAGAAAAAGCGTTGGAAAGAACTTAAATTAGGACATGAGAAGAAAGTATGTTTCAGGCATGTATAAATTCTAAGTAATTGCTCGTTCAAATAGCAAAATACCCTTCCATGTTAGTCTTAAAATCAATGTGTTCTTTTTTGCAACAGTGTTTTGCAGCAGAGTAAATTCTGTTTCTCAGAATATGATGAAGTGCTTTGCGCACTGAAAAAAATGCAAAGGATTTGAAAAATACAAGCTGTCCAACTTTTAGTTAAGATGATATTTTTGTCATCTTTTTATTTTGCATCTTTTTGAAGTTCTCCTCAGAAACTTTCTTAGGAAAACTTACTGCTTCATTATCTGTCTTTGAAGTATTCATCAGCTGAGAGAGAATGTATTCCAAGAGCACCAGAACCTCAAAGAGAAGGAGCTTGAAACAGGACCAAAAGCTTCCCATGGCTACGGAGGGAAATTCGGCGTCGAACAAGATCGCATGGATAAAGTAAGTATGAATGTTTCCTGGGCTGATATAAACCTTGCTTGTGGCCAGCACAACTACGTATAACTCTATAATTGTGGGTATATATCTATCTATCTATCTATATATAAAACAAGGACACTTGTAACCACTATTACCCAAATCTGTCAGGCCGTCATGCTCTGTTCCCCAATTAAATCAAGATGCTCCTACAGAAAGAATTGAACTAAAGCACTTGAAGCATGAGGAACAAGTATTTCAGGTGGCAAATTAGGAATGTGGGAACAGTGAGGAGAAGTTCTGGGATGTGTGGTGGCCCCACATGTTTTTGTTTGATGCTTGCTCTGTCTTTAGAGTAGGTCTGCTTGCTTATGTCCTGAGTGGATGGCCCCGGAGTCAAGATTCAAGTTTCTTAATGTATATTTGTAAATGAACGAAGTACTTTGTGCATGAAGAAATCCAGTATTGTTTTAATTTCAGTGCTCTGCCAGCTCTTCCATGTATATAGAGGTTGCCTAAAAGTGAAGAAGAGGCTGTGCTGCTTCTTTTAAATTAGGAGGCGGCTCTCAAACAGTGATAAGCTATGAACAGTAACAAGTAATCCAAATATAAAAAGAAATCACTGTACTTCAGTCAGATAGTAATGTTTTCCATAAGGACATGATGGCTGTTTGAGTTACATTCTATTAACAAAAGCACTGATAATTCTTGAGGTAATTCCATTAGCCGTGTGACAGTTGGACAGATATATCAATTTCTGGGTAGTTTCTTTCATGTACTCTGTTAAAATGAGAGCCAAACTCTTTCATGAACAAGAATGATTTTATTTTCTGACTTGATTTACTTTCTGGCTTTCTAGTAATTTGACAGCCTTAAATTTTGCTGGAATTCTGTATTGCAGAGGAAATTGCTGTATAATTCTCAGTGGACCTTTGGAATAGGCTAATGAAACCTTTCAATCTGGGAATTGCTGAGCAGATTCAACCATTAGACCTGTTCTGCAGCTGTGTAGCTCTCTAGTGTCAGCAGCTTGTCCCTCACCTGCCTCCATGGCAAAAAAAGAAAAAGAAAGAAAAGTGAGGACTGTTTCTCGTAGGCTAGAAATAATCATCAGGAAAAATGTAACGCTCGTGTCCATCTGAGTGGTACTGGTGACAGGAGATGTTCATAATTGATTTTTTTAATAAAGCTTTATTCTTTATAACTGTAGTTCTAAGACCTGATCACAGAGATCCCTCGTTCACAGGTATCTGTGCTGTATTAAGGCTCGACTCGCCTGAAGTGAATGAGCTTTACTGCAGCGTTGTCAGTTGTACAGGTTTTTGCTGTGTTCAGGACAAAACCTTGATGCTGACTTAAAACAAAGTTACATCATTCTCTGTGCCAGACCTCCATAAGTGATTTAAAATGTAGCTGAGTATTGCGCTGAGGAATTATGAGGGCAGTTTACTCTGAAATATAGATTTCCAAGAGAAATTTTTTTTCTAAGTCTTGAGGGGGTATGTTGTAATGCTTGGTATTTGGTGAAATGCAGAAAGTTGTACCACATGAAGAAAACAACATGCTTAAACCTCACCTATCCCAACTGGCATAACAACAGAGAGATCACATAAAATCACACAAAACCTAGGATTTTCAGAGCCTCATGTCTTCCATAAATACAGTGGGTAACAGGAGGAAGAAAGGAAGGCAGGAACCTTTTCTGTCACATTTAACAGTTACTCTACTACAGAACACCTGTAAAATCAACAAGAGTATGATTGTTCAGTCAGGAAAAGAAAGGAGCTTTTATATTGCTTGTAAGTTCAGGCAGTACCCTATTCTTGACATCCTTCTTCTGTTAACTGGCAATTACTTCAGCCATTATGTGCAGTAATAGTTTGTTTTCCAATGTGCTGGAAATGTTTCCCCCGCAGCACCTACGTAAAAAAAGAACCAACCAACCAAACACCCCGAAACAAAACAAACTGCACCACGTTTTTGGCTATGTTGTGTAGCACCCCTCAAGGTGCAAGGCTCTACCATCAGTTCCAGGTTCTAGAAGGGTACCCTGGCACTAGATGAGTGTAACACTATCAAACACTATCTGGCTGTACTTCCAGGTGTGTAATTCCATATCCTCGTGCGCCACTGAAGCAGGGCACAGCGCGATGGAGCTGCACTCAGCTTGTGTTCAGCTCGAGTTCGGGGACAGACTCACACTCTGGGGCTGTGATGCCTTTATTTTTGTCTTAATATGAATGCACCGTGTCATGTTGTGATGCCATTTTGCAAGTGAGGAGAAGGCACAGAGAAAAGATTGCTAATTTTGATTCATGCAGAAGATCAGGGTGTCTCCCTAAAAGAATGTCAAAGGAAAACCTAGCTGCAGTTGGATGTGATTGCAACCTAGTATCAGCTAAAACAGATCTGTAGCCACGTGCCTAAGTATGAAGCTTATTTTAAATCCGGTGTGAACACCATCAAGATCCCAGCTGTATCTTTCTGGTTTTCATTACTGTGATTTTGAAGGAAAAATCCAGAATGTCAAACAGTCTTCATAGAACAGTCTTTGCTGTCAGACTCTTTCTTTGCACTTGCCTTGGCTGTATTGGCAGCGTGGTGAGAGTCTTGCAAAGACTTTTCAAGTGAGCAGCAATTACTGGGGAAGTTACTTTCAAAAAGAACGGTGGTGATGCATGTTTGGAACGAAGCTTCTCCTCAGGTTGCTTGGTTGCAGTGTTTTCTCTTATGTACAGAACTGTATAGAACTGGTGGCTGTTTCTGAACTTTCCGATTTCTTCTAGTCAGCTGTTGGACATGAATATCAATCCAAACTTTCTCAGCATTGCTCCCAAGTGGATTCGGTGAAAGGGTTTGGTGGCAAGTTTGGAGTACAAACTGATAGAGTTGACCAGGTAAGCGATTTCATCTTGAAACTCAGCTCCTCGCGGTAGTTGAGATTATAATATTTTGCATACAGCTGAAAAATTCCAATACCTTAAAATGCTGCTGTTGTCTGCTCTCCCTGCTGATTTTGAAGTTTAGCAGGAAACTAACACTGACTGTTATGGAGATAAATTTATGTTTGAAGCAAAACACAAGAAAGCTCTTAGGGGAAACTGGGATGAAAACTGGAAAGAGATGCTAAAACATGCCTTTCAACAAGACTGTGTTCTTTGATGAGGATAAAATCAGCATGAATGCTGTAAAAGGAGAGATTTGGGGATGGTTTGTCCTGTATCACAACACGAGCTACTGGACAGGATAATTGGTGGCCTGTTCCAGGCCTGTGTAACAACCCCTGCATGGAGATGCCAAATTCCTGTTGTACTGAATTGCTGAACCTGGCAAGACTAGTACGATTTCTTTGGCAGGGGCTGACAAAACCCCTTGCCATGAACACGTGTACTAAATTATCATGTAAATGAATGCAGCCTGTAAGTTAAGTAGGTATTTATGCTCCCGATCAAGAAGGTCAGAGCGGTGTGGAAAGATACAGAAGCTTTCCGTGCTGGTCACTGAACTTCACACAGTCTTTCTAACTCTTTATCACACATGCATTTGTATTTCTCTTCCAGTCAGCTGTTGGGTTTGAATATCAGGGGAAAACGGAGAAGCATGCCTCGCAAAAAGGTAAAGTGGTGAAGTGGTGGCCTCTGTAGACACGTATTTTTAAAAGAATAACAGAACAGAGCTCAGTTCCTTTACTGTTTGTAAAAGACCATGTTTAGTAAGACCTCCATGTATTGTTCTCAATGAATCAGATGTTGAGGGGTTTGGGTGGAAGAGATGATGTGAATTTCAAGGCAATTTCATGGGTTGATGAGGTTTTAGGAGAAAAAAATATGCTGTCATCATGAGTCTGACTTTTCTTTTAGAAGTGAGGTTCAAGGACGTTTTAGAAAGAGTGGGAATTGTCCTTTGCTGTATTGCATCCTGTTGGAAATAGGGAGCAGATTTAAGAGGAACTATCATAGTTTATAGGACTTTTGCCCATCTTATTTCCGTGTTTCAAATTAAACTTAACTTTGTGCGATAGAGAGTAATAAAAAGAAGTTGTTTGGGTTTCCCCCCCCCCAGCCCAGTTGCCAGGATGTGATGTTTCCATTCAAAGCTGCTTCATTTCATTTTTATTGTGCTTTACTCTCAATGCAGACTACTCGAGTGGTTTTGGTGGTAAATATGGAGTACAGGCTGACAGGGTGGACAAGAGTGCGGTGGGGTTTGATTACCAGGGTAAAACTGAGAAGCACGAGTCACAGAAGGGTGAGTAGACACACGTGTTCATGTCGCAGACATTCGTGATTGGCAGTGTCGTGAAATACTGATTATTTTTTACATCCGTTGCACTCCCAACCTGCTGAAAGTTACCAACGAATACAAGTTATGTCGCTGAAAACTTTGACTTCTGAAAAAGAAACCTAAAACTTAGCTTCTGACTGGTTTTAAGTGATGATCCAACCGCCATTACTTTGGAACCAGGTTTGCCTGGGGGTTTTTGTCAACTGTTGAAAAACTGCAGATTGAAGTACTGAGACTGTAAGGGGTTCAACCACAATGGAGAAACATTTCTAAAAGAATCCACTGCTTGTAGATTGAAACATTTATCAGAGTTAGTAGTATTTAGAGTTAATACTGTGTTGCTACAGGCGTATCTGATCACAAATTTAGCTTATCCCATAACATGTTACTTTTAATTAAATCCTGTCTACACTCATAAACCAAAATAATCTTTTCTGAAACTTTGTGCATACAGATTATGTGAAGGGGTTCGGAGGCAAGTTTGGTGTGCAGACAGACAGACAAGACAAATGTGCGCTTGGCTGGGATCACCAGGAGAAAGTCCAGCTGCACGAATCCCAGAAAGGTACATCCATTATTGCCGTTCTTTCTGATTTCCCTCATTTGGACTTTTCCCTGTGTGCCCCCTCCTCCCCTGGTATCCTTGGCCACAGCTTTACAGGAGCTGAGATGAGTCTCCTTTTTCGGGGTTCGAACAGTTGCTGTGTGTTGGTTGCACTGGTGGCCACAAAGCAGGTTTAATGCACCTGATACCGAGTCCCTGAAAGTTCAGATGT
Source organism: Patagioenas fasciata (assembly GCF_037038585.1). Classification (NCBI taxonomy): domain Eukaryota; kingdom Metazoa; phylum Chordata; class Aves; order Columbiformes; family Columbidae; genus Patagioenas; species Patagioenas fasciata. The sequence continues at coordinate 3,019,563 of NC_092524.1, read as the reverse complement.
AGTGATAAGTTCTCCCTGGAGCAGCTTTATGAGCCTGCAGATAGCCTGGGTTATTTGTTTTCCTTTTTCATGTAAATTGTGCAAACCACAAATTAGCCATTTTTTGTCCTTTCCACAAATAATCTCCCTTTTCCGCTTTCTGTTTTCTATATCCCTGTTTTCATGCAGGGGAAATCCAATATCTAACCCCGTTTTTTCTCATTGCCTGTGAGGTATCTATTCCTATGAAATACTGGCACCCAGAAGAAAAATTGCAAAATGATGATTGCTCCCCAGCCCTATGATTCTCACCACTCTTAAATACATTATTTTTAAAAAATTAATTCAAAGTGATCCTCAGAACATTGTTCTGTTGGATGCTCCAGCAGCTTCGTTGTGAGAGGATTACTTGATGCCCTTTTTATTTTGTTTTTTGAACCCTCATTTTATAGCATGTATTAAAATGGCTGTTCTAAGGCAGCAGTAGGGAGTGCTCATTGCTTTCACCCAAGAGCCTTTTTCCCTTCAAGCTGTGCAGCAGCAGGAATATTCCTCTTCCTTTAAAGGATGCTGTGTAAGAAAATCTGGAGGATCCTAGTGTCTGTGGACCGTATTGTAACACCTTTTTAAAAGGCAGATCCATAGTGTACAGATGTTAATTGTGCTGATGAAGGAAGCTCATTTTATTCTCTTGTATCCTTTTGTAGGATGTTTTGGCTTAGGGGATGTATTGTGTGTGTGTGTGTGTTCATAATGCTGATCCAATGCAAGTGTATTATGCGGTATTTATGAACAACATTGAGGAATTGCTTTTTTCTGTGACTTCAGGGTGTTGTTGTTAATGTCTGATAAATCCTCCTGACTTCTTCGTGATCTCAAATGGAAACTTGTTTTGAATTGACTCCTACACAAATGTATTGAGATTGGTTTTTTTACCATTCAAGATTATTGGTAACTGAGAAAAACTGCAAACTTTATTTTGAGTGTCTCTGACTAAACAACTTTATTCTCCTCCCTTCACTTAAATGTATTACATGTGGCTTTTTCAGACTATAAGAGTGGTTTCGGAGGGAAATTTGGTGTACAGACAGAAAGGCAGGACCCATCTGCTGTGGGGTTTGATTACAAGGAGAAACTAGCCAAGCATGAATCTCAACAAGGCACCGTTTTCACTTGTTACTTTCTTCACAGTGCAGCCACTTCTTACACAGTCTTCAGTAGTTGTAGATTGATGCTAAAAATGTGCAGACACTTTCTTGCGCTTCTATTCCTACATGATCTAGCACTGCTCTTCTGTTTTAGTCTTAAAATGTTACATAAAGCAAGCCTGTATTCAGGAAACAGATATCCAATGTAAGAGCTCTACAACATTATGCATATACAATGTGATAATAACATTATTAGTAGTGTGATGCTAATGATGTCGTGATTACCAGTTTTAGCATCTAAATGTGAAATTTTGCCTGGATAAATTGGTAGAAGAATATTGAGATAAGGACCGTGCATGTAACCATTAACAAGCAAAGAGTTATGGCAAGATAATTTAAAAACTATTGTAGTCTTTAAAACAAGAAGTAGGGAATGTTTGTGGTTCTTGGGTGAGCAAATACTGTTATAATGCTCTCTTTATTCGTTGTGAAATAGTTGGGGTACAAACCATCAATTCCTGGTTTTCCGTTATCTTAAAGTGAGAAGTCTGGATCAGGAAAATGTAAGTGTAGTATATTTATTCTGGCTGAAAATCCATACAAAGCTGAAGAAAATGAGGTTGTTCATTCTGACAGTCAATATTTTTCTGTGCTACGGTGACTCGAATCAAAACTCCTGGAGTGTCAGGTGTGCTGTAGCAGAGCCTGAGTAGAAACACTAAAATAGCTGGTTAGGGGGATCCAGGTGGTTTTGGGGCTGAGAGGAGGAGGAGTAATTGTATTGCAGGGCTGTGTAGGAAAGCTTGTCTATTTGTGGAGTCCAAGGGCACGTTCCCACAGCTCACTGCCCCCAGAGAGGCGTTTTTCCAGCCACGCACTCTTGCTGCTTCTGTTGCACTGGCTCTGGTGCTCGTCAGGCATTTCTCTGAGTACAACTCGCTGGAAAGTGCAGAAAGCTACTTGTTAGGGTACATTTGTTGGGTTTTTTTGTTGATGCCATTACTGAGTCGAACTGCTTTTTGGAGTATAACAAGTGCTAGAGCCAGCATCAGGTGGGAGGAAGAGTGTGCAGCTCGGGGCTGGTACGGGATAGCGTGGCTGCCCCGTTTCTGTGGCCCTGAGCTGTTGCAGGCTCGTGCTGCCCCTTTCCATGTGTAGAGCAGGAGTTATTAACAACGAGTTTAATGCACATCATTTGGGTATCACGATCAAATCCACTGGAATGAGAAATTAGTTATATTTTCCTGCCATTTGTCTAATTTACCAAGTTAAAGAGATAAAAAACCACCACCTCTGTGGTCACCAAAGACTGGATATCGCTCCTTTGAGCAAAGCAGACTGGCTTAGGTTGTATAATTATTACCAAGGGCTAAGAATTGGTGCTGCGAAAGGCTGTGTTACAGAAGTGATGCATTAGAAGGGCTCATCCCTTATTCCTTTGCTTGATACCTTATCAGTCCTCAGCTTAATGTTTACTCCAAGAATGCATGTGGCCCACAATCTGTCATCTGCTGGTGTACCTGAAGGCTCTTGCAGTTCTGTATCCTTTCTGCATCGCAAACCAAGTTGCATTTTCTTTGGCCGCTGTCACTGTATCTCTGCATGCAGCTGAAATGGCTCTTTGCATTGGAAATGGCTGTTTGCATTTGGCAGAAAGATGGGAGGGATAACAAGCTCTCTGCTCTCTGACTTTTTTTTATCCTGCTTTTAGATTATTCAAAAGGATTTGGTGGGAAGTACGGTGTGCAGAAAGATCGGATGGATAAGGTAAGTTGCTTGAAAGAGCTGTGTCTTAAATAACCTGCAGGGATAAAAACCAGTCTGGTTAGATCTGTAGTGTTCAGCTCTTTATTTCTGGGTACTTCTCCAGTCTAACAATAGAGTTCTCTGCTTTTCTGAGTCTTTAAAAACTAAGTTTATACAGGCAGAGCTGATGCCAGTTTACATACACACGTGTGTGTAGTGTATATATATTTAAGAAGGGAAAACGGAAGCATTGAAATGAAAGAATAGCAAAATCTATATGAAAGAATGAGAAAAATCTATTGATTCCACGTTTTCAGTCCTGTCTGCTAACAACTACCTAATGCCTTATATCTTGAGGATAACCTTTTAGTGGATTGCTTAAAACAGCTGTCCGATACTTACCAATTTGGCCCACTTTGATTATCAAGGACCTTCTCTTTAGGAAAATTTGTTTTAGTATTCTGTAGCAGTGAAAGACAGGGCAGCTGATACCTCCCTGCTACCTCTCCTTTTTACAATTTAAAAAGCTAGAAGATGAAAGAGTCCTCACTGAGGTTTATCCACTGAATACATTTACTCTGAGCGTTATGTAGGACATTCAAAGGTGAGAAAGTAGAGGAGCTTGAAAGTCTGTAGGATTTTTTTTACTTGTGGCTTCAGGACTCAGGACCTTCATTCAAAAAAAAAAGTGAAAAAGGAAACCAACAACTTTTATTTTGAATCCTGTTCTCAAAATACACCCTCTGTTTGAATTATAACTGCTTCTTTAAGGGAACTGGGTGCTTTTACCTTGGTAGAAATCCTGCATAATGTGGATTAGAACAGTAACAGCTACACAATAAATGTTTTGGACGTTGCCTCATTTTTAGTTCTGATGAATCATCTGTTCATAAGCCACACTGGTTTTTTTTAATGAACAGGATTTTAATGTGTTTAAACCTGTTCCTGAAGATTAATTCTTACATAGGTTGACTTACAGAATGAATTATTCCATTTGTTGTGTTTTACTTCTTCCTGATCTTGGTGTTCTGAAAAAAAAAACAGAGGGGTAATATCACAACAAAATGTCACAGATCGAAGCTGTCTGAATGTCTTCTTGAATTTGTGGGTCTTTTAAAGTATATTCTTTTTCTCCTTACTGATAGAATGCAGCAACTTTTGAAGATATTGAGAAACCAGCATCAACTTACCAGAAGACCAAGCCAATAGAAGCTGGTAAGGCCTTGACCCCAGATCCTTTCTTTGGAGGTGATATGGTCAAAAACCTGGGTTATTACCCTTCACAGATTTTTTTGGTTTATTGGTTTTGTTTCATTGCTTTTGTTGTATTCTGTTTTGGTTTTTTTTACCGTGAGGATTATCAGAGTTGAGGAAGGGAGAATAAAAAGCATCGGAGTTGTGTTCAATCGCAGCAGAAATTTGTGCCAAAACCTCATTCCAGGCTGCCTTTACACAGAACCTTAAACAACGACGTTTGACTTCTTTTTAATGTTCCAGTTGCTAATAAAACAAGCAGCATCCGAGCTAACTTTGAAAACCTAGCCAAGGAGAAAGAGCAGGAGGACCGAAGGAAGGCAGAAGCTGAGAGAGCACAGAGAATGGCCAGGGAGAAACAAGAACAGGAGGAGGCTCGAAGGAAGCTGGAGGTCAGTAAGCTTCAGATCCCATTTCAGCAGCATGTCCAGTCTGTTTCAATGCAAGGTTGGGAGAAAAGAGAATCTTTTAAGAAAAGATACTTTTCTTTTTTTTTTTTCCAGCCAGGCTTTAAAGCTCTTTGTGTGTTTGTAGCTGTGCTTTAACTGTTTGCGCCTCCAGCCATCTCACAGCATGCACCAGCTGTGTGTCAGACATCAGATTGGGTGATAGGGTAACACTTAATAGTGTTTTTTCTTTTTTATTTAGTCTGTCCCAAAATCCGTATGCTATTCTTGAGCATGCTATTATGTCTGACCTTTTCCTACTGTACTTTTGCCTTTTGGTAATACCAGAGTCCCTTGGACACGGAGGTGCTCAAAAGGGGACAGAGACGTGGTCCCCAAAAGGCCTTATCTGAATGCTTGTTCAGTACCGTGGTGATAGCTGGGGATGCTGGTTTTTTGGAATCAGTAGTGTGGAAGATGGAGGTGGTGTCAGCCGTTGGATAGCATGCACGCATGAGATTAGGGGAAGAATTCTTCCAAATGTTAACTGAATCTGAGCTTGGGCATGAAAAAAAAAACAGTTTAGCTGATATTTAAATTTCACCATAACCGGATGATTAATGTTTTTTTCCGGACTGAACATCTCCATGGTTAATTGTGTGATTCTGCAGACACTGAGGGAGGACAAAGTTAAGGGGAAACTGAAATGGCACTGGCTGAGCATGAAAAGGGGAGGGCTGGAAGCCAGGTCATCCACAGATACTGTAAAGGGTGGGAATGGGTTTTAACTTAAGTGAACTTTATTTCTTTTAAGTGAACTTCCTTGCACAGACAGAAGCTTCTCTCACTTTTAAGTAAGTACGTAGGCATACATACTCCTACAATGGGAATGTACATATGGACTGCATTTCTGCAGGAGGCCTGTTTACTGGCGATCCTCTTTCTGTTTTGTTTTTCACATATGTCATGTAGTCAAATCATGTTCAGGGAGCTCTTCTTTAACTGCTGGCTGGAATCAACGGGTGCCTCATGATTTAGCCACCCTCTGCTTTAAGAATAAGGCAGGATGCTCTTCCATGTGGAGTTTTTGTGTGGAAGAAACCTTGCCTGAGGCAGGGGGTACTATGCAATTTAAATGTTTTATGGCAATTTTGCCGTGGCTACCCTGAACTGTACTCTGGATCGCAGAGACCCATTTCCTAGGACAAATTATTCCAACCATTGCCGTATTTGACATTGTCAATGCATTAATACTGCTTAATACGTCCCCAAACTTCGATTTGACTTCTAATAAACACTCTGCTTTTTTATCTGTAGCACTGGAGTTAACAGTGGGGAAGGGCTGTTCACATCGGGACAGATCTTTTCCAGAAAGCACAGCACTAAGCTTTGAATTCACTTCAAAGCTGGCTCTGTTCTCAAGACACGCTTTGCTTTCTTTGTTAGATGTATTTTTTCTGAGCTGCGACAAACAAAGGCAAGGCAGATTTTGGTTTGTTTCTCTAGCAGAGTCCTACCTCTTCATCTCTGGACTGGAGTTTCTGCTGAGGATCCTTTGGGGAGTTGGGGCTTGATGGACCTAAACAACTGGAGTGCACAGTCTCCCATAAAGTCTATTCTCTCTTCTTTTTTGCAATAAAGAAGAAAGCTTGGCCCTAGATCTACAGTTTTCTTTTTCCCTATGGTAAAGAGAGGCAAATTAAATAGCTTACAGGAGTTTTTCTATTTTTTAAAGTCACACAAGCAACAGCATTTTTTGTGCTACAGTAGCCTGGCTTCCTAATGAATGGCTTCCTAATGATGATTGTGGATTTGCCCTCTGACTCACAGGTGGGATGGCACAGCGTGAAGTGTTTGACTGCCAGAACACTGAGTTCAGATCCACGTTCTTTGTGTCGCAGAATACAGTAGCAATGCTGCTTTTCTTTCTACCACACATCACTCTTCTGAACATTTGAATCCCCTTGTTGTCAGTATATATTAATTTTGTCCAAGCCGTTCACTCTTTTGCCTTGGCAGGTGTTTTGCAGATCTGCGAGAGATGGGGGATCATTTCTCATCAAGGATAATATACAAGTTGTGTAATTAGAATATGCAGGCTGCAGGTTCTCTAAATTTATGCTAAAATGGGACATGAGGACCAGCCAGCTAATGAACAGAATGAGAATATTGAACATAGAAACCCCACAGCTCCTATGGAAACGGGCCAAAGAACATTGGGTACTCTGTTTTTAAACACACGTGTGCATACATACTGTTCAGTTTTTGTTTCTTCTTTTCTGCTTTGCTGTTTTTCTGAGGCTTTACTGTACAGCCAGTCTAAACCTTCAGGCAGGTCTAAGGATCCAGCCAGTTCAGTCCTCTTCTCTGCTCACATCAGTTTATTACAGAATATGCTGGCTGGTTGTCTTATTGGAGGGTTGTTTCTTGTTCAGTGACGTACATCAGTGATTAAACTGCACTGAAGTTTTTATTTCTCTTCGATTTAGGAACAAGCTAAGGCCAAAAAACAAACTCCACCACCATCTCCTACCACGCAGCCGGCTGAACAGAAGGCACCTTCAAGCCCAGTCTACCAGGTTTGTTATAATAGAATCACTTTAAGTACCTAATTTTTGGTCCTAAGCGTAGGAACCTTTGTTCACAACCCTGACAAACCTGACCTGTATTTCTGCAGGATGCAGTTTCCTTTGAAGCCGAGTCTACCTACAAGAACTCCAGCACAACGTATGCAGCTGCACACGAGCCAGAGTCTGGCTACAAAGCCGCAGAGTCGGGCTACCAAGAAGCAGCGACTCCACGAGAGGCAGAGTATGAGCCAGAGACTGTCTATGAAGTGGCAGGGGCAGGAGACCGCTACCAAGCAGGTAGAGTGTTTGTTTCCCATGTGAAACCCTTTAAGATAAAGATTATTTCCTTGGGCAACAACTTAACGAATAGTTGTGCTGATAGCACGCTGTCCTCGTTTTCTGAAGTCTTAGTCTGATGAGACTTTGTGGATTCTCCACCAGCAAATGTTAATTAGGAAATGAAGATATGGCTAGGACGAGGTTGAAATTACTTAACTTTTGTGAGATGAAGTTGGGATAATTACAGTGATCTCTAGAGTGTCAGTTCAAAAAGACATGTAGGGGTAACCCTTTCCACCCTGTGTAATGCAGCTCAGCTTAAGAAAGCAGCACAGATATGGAGATGAAATGTGTGTTGAGCTGGTGCTGGCAAAACATGCTGTCAACAGTTTTTGGACTTTGAAATTGGTGTGATGTGTTCTGGGCCTGTGAGGGAGTGCAGAGAGGTGTCTGAAATCAATGAAACAGAAAGAATACATCATTTTCAATTCTGATTTTTCTCATGTCTCCTCGTTACTAAATGAGGGGTGAAGAATGAACCTGCTTGCTCTGGTTGAGAAAGCTGGAAAATTTAAACATCCCCCTTCCCCTCATGTACCTTAATGAGGTGTTAAATAGTTTTTACACTCTGGACTTGGGCTCAGTTGTTCTGTCCCATTTTACGAAAGTGTTACAAGGCTGATCCTTTTCATTTTATACTGTACTAAATGCCTCCTTGTGAGCACTTGCTCTCAGGCTTTGTGTGGGATGTAGAGAAAAAATCCATTGCAGAAGGAGCGTCAGCACTGTTAAAAACTCGTGTAGTTTGTTCCCTGCTTCCCCTGTGGGTTACTAGAATTAAAAGAGGGGCACCAGAGAAAAGAACCAGTAGTGATGGTGTATTTTGTGCTTCTAATTTTTCTCCTTTCTCTCTCTCTCTGTAGAAGAAAATGGTTATGATGAATATGAAAACGAACTTGGAATTACAGCCATAGCGCTTTATGATTATCAAGCCGGTAAGCAAGTTCTCGTTTCTAACTTTACCTTAGAAAACTCTGTTCTGCATAGATAAGTCTGGATTTTTCCTTCACCTTTCATCTTGTAGTAATTTATGAAATGAAGGTATTGAAGAATTAGGCATTTAGCAATAGCATTAAGACACTCTTGAAAGCTACTAGCCACTGGTTCATTCTGAGGAGACATCAAGAAAGTAAAGCGGTTCTCAGGGTGTGCGTTCGGTAGTAAATGTTGCTCTAAGTTAGAAATGCACCCAAAATAGGCAAGGAATTGGTACCTCATCACTCTGGAGGATGAAGAAATGTCTTGTCTTTAGAGATGGTCACTGCTCATTTCAAAGGCCCTGATGGGAGAGAGGAAGGCGATGGGTGTCTGTGTGACATTTAGCGATGCCGGGTCAGTGGGGAGGTCGTAGTGTGGACGTCTCTGTGCAAATCCTGAGCCTCTCCCTCCTCTCTCTCCAGCGGGCGATGACGAGATTTCCTTTGACCCAGACGACATCATCACAAACATAGAAATGATCGATGATGGCTGGTGGAGGGGTGTCTGCAAAGGCCGATACGGGTTGTTCCCCGCGAATTATGTGGAGCTCAGACAATAAAGATTATTGTCTGCTGGTTATGCCTTAATTCCCCAGTCAATAAATCTGACTTAATACACTACAAATCACGATGCTTTTCTGAGGATGGAGGGGTATATACATATTGCTTTTATATTTAATACTTTGCTGATGCTTTTTAAAATGTTTATGCCACAGAAGTCGCTAATATATTGTAACTACTATGTTCTTCACTAAGGCTCTTAAAATGATTTTCATGCATTTGGAAACATTTCCTCTCTGCCAAATTAGCAATTGTCATAAAAAGCCTTTTCAAGGACAATTAGCTGTCTGTCGTAATATTGCATGTTTTACTCATAAGTGAGCAGATGTACTTAGTGTTTAAGTCTAGTTAGTCTTCCAGTAGATGTTTTCAGCTGAGAAAATCATGGCTATGCAGGTTATTTGCATTTCCACTGAGCGGGAGTGGGGAGGAGCGTAAGTTTTTCTTTTCTTTTCCAGCTGGTGTGTGAAAAAGCAAAGAGAATGCTTGAAAGTTGCAGCTAGGGGCAGTTAATCAAATACTGTCCAATATTTATGGAATATTAATGTTATGAAGGAAACAGTCTGGTTACTTTTTCCTTCTCTTTTAAAGTGAAGTTCCTTGGCTTTTGCATTTATTTTCCCCCCTCCTCCTGTCCATGTTATCCCAGAGGAGGGCTGCAAACACTCTAGCACCGATTATCCTCAATTTCTTTGCTTTTTGTCTTTGTTTCACCCTTCTTTTTCCCAGAAAAACTTGGGAAGAATTACTATACAAGTGTTAAGTCACTCAGCGAGATTGTTTGAAGGGAAACTGGCATCCAAACCTGTGTGACTACCTGCAGGAATAATCTCATTGCTTTAAACAGGAGCAAAAAGGCAGGACGGAGCTGCGGTTGTGTTCTGTGTGCAGTAAATCCTTCGTTCATACACAGCAAAGCCTGCTGTGCAGTAATGACAGTTTACATCACCATATTTGAGTCGAGGAATGTTAATACAAGTAATTAGATTTTAAAGCCCATAGAACTGCTCTCCATTTTTAAACCACACGAGAGATAACCAGACTATTGTATGTTCAACAGAAACTGCCAGTAATGTTCTACTAAACAACAAAATTAAACCTCTTCTTTGCCAAAACTGAAATTCTTGTTGTGGGAAGCTGACTTGACTGCAGGCGTAGGGTCCCTACCAAAGATCGCAAGTTGCATCTACTAGTGTTCAATGTTTGTGCTGTCTGTTTCCACCTTCTGATCAGAACAGGAATGGCAGACCTGGTGGTGTAGCTAGCAAAGGATGCAAAGAATTTTTAGAAACTGTAAATTTGGACCAATGGAGTATAGAAGACCTGTATAAAATGGTAATGTATCTAATGTATCTAGGAGGAAGGCATCATGTTGAACCAATTCTTGGATGGTTGGGACAATCCTCAATGAATGTCATACGTGTGTCGTATTTTTTTTCCTTTCCATGGTCTCATTTCTCTGTTGTACTTGCATTACTAGGGTTGGGTTTTATATGCAGTTTATTTTATCCAATTTTGCATAGAACACCTCATAGGGATATGATTTTTGTAAATTAAATATTCAATAAACTTTTTGAACCATTTGCATGGGATATTTGTATTTTTAAATCGCTTTGTCAGTCTGTTACAGATAGTTCCTCTTGTCTTAAGCTTATCTGGGACCAGCTTGTGTACAACGAATCATCCTTCGTACGGAGAACTGCTGCTTGGTGCTGTTGGGAAGGCAGGTTTGCTGCCTTCCATGAACTCCCTTCCTCAGAAACCCACTTGCTTTGTGTTTTACTCCTACTCCCATGTGCAAATGTTTAGATCAAGATTAGACTTTGGATTAATTTAAAGGAGATGTGCTTTTTAATTTATTGTTATTTTTTTCAATTGTGCCTGTTACTTGTGCTGTGGTTCTGGTGGCTTTTGGGAACCCTGGTGGGTGCAGAACATGGAGCGCTCTTGAAAACACAGCCCTTGGTTTAATGCAATATAATTTAATATATCGCTTTAAAACTGTTTTGCTCTTGTTCATGACAGTATCAGGTGCTTCCTAAAACTTCGCTTCTACAAGTAAGTCTCAACTGCAGAAATGCATCCTACCTTGTTGTCTGAGCAAACCCATATTTTACCATTTTTAATCTTGAACTTTTCTGAGATACGTGATGATGCGCTGCTGGAAATGCTAAGAAAGAAATTGCTAATATCCTTTTTTCTAAACATTCTTTAGCACTGCTACATTAACAGGAAATCCAAAGCTTCAGACATCACTGCCTCAAGTCCTAAAGCACAGCAAGGGTGAGCTGGTGCTTTAGCAAGCAACTGAAAAACGAGAAGAAAAGGTGCACATACAGGTAGGCACTGTGCCCTGGGAGGGGTGCAGGTGGGTTAATTAAGCTCCACACATCTAAAGGCAGATTTGGGGGGGGGGTGATGAGGCAGCAGCCCCTGAACCCTCCCTGGGCTCAGCCCAGAGGGGGAACGGGTGGGACTTGTGATGGTTTTTGGGTGATAGTGTGTGTGGTGATGGCTACAAGGGTTGGGCACAGGGGCTGCATTCACCAGAGCCTGCTGAAAGGACATCGGGCCCCAAGGAGGTGGCCACAAGTCCCTGCCTGGCAAGAGGTGATCTCCTAGCAGGAAGGAGGGAAGGAAGAAACGGCACTGCAGGTCACCTTCAGAAACAGCATCGTGGGGAAGATACCACAGTCTGGGGTCCACATCCTGCATCACAAGGTAAGATGGGGATGAACTGAGTAACTATAGAAAAAATTAGGTGACACTATGAGCAATATTATAGGTATTAAGTCTTGGGAGCTTATTTGTGGGTTGCCTCACCTAATGGAGAAAGCTTCATCTCTAATTGAAATGACTGATCTTTCTCAGTGTGGTAAATGTTCTATACTGGATTGATTTAATATCTTGTGAAATATATTTAGGCAGCACTGTTATGACTGTACTATTGCTATGGTGAGATTAGATCCATTCAAGCCTTGAAGTTTTAAGATCGCTGTTATTCAGCAGCAGTAATTGCTCAAGTTATCTGAAATGCTGCTGGGAAAAAAATAAAACGACAACATCCCAAACTATCCGCATTTACCATCAGAAGGGCTGGCTCAGCCCTCCTGGGGGTAACTAATGCGAGCAGTGAGCAAGCCCCTTAATTTCTGTTAATTGATGTCTCACTGTTTCGCTGCCTGACTTTGGGTGAGCCATTTTACTTTCCTGGCATCTTGAATCCATCGTGTTGCTCCTTAATGCAATCCTGCTGCTGCTCCTCAGCCTGCAGCTCACGCAAGGCAGCAGCGGCACCGATTTCCTTCCCTGTAATCAATCCATGATTTTTACCCCTCTAAATGTCATTCTCCTAAACTAGTTATAATGTAAGAACGCTCTGCAAAGTATTTTTATATATATAACATTTTATAATATTTAATTTGTCTATTTCTGTAATAATTGCTAGGGATGATAATAAGAGAAGGACCTACTTAAAAGTTATGTGGGAGGTAGAGAAATTCTTACAGACACAAACACCTTTGGCCATCCTGTGCTGCCACATTGGTGTGGCAGAAAGTGCAGGGATCTTAAAACCTCTTGGTTTAAATCCTGTGCCATAGGGCACTGGTGGCTGTTGATAGATTAAAAATTGCATGTCATACAGACTGACCATATTTCCCTACATACATACATACATTGGTCTGTGTGCACGGGGATCTTCTCTTGTTAATTGTAGGTAGCTAATTGCCTTCATTTTTACTCTCCAAATAAATTGTCTGAATTATTAATAATAATTATTAATAGCTCTGCCTTTCCTCCTAATTCAGCAGCGACTTTGCTGTCATGGAGAAAGAGCCCTTGGCTGATGCAACGTCACCAACCAGCATCAATCTGACGATGCTGGAGTTGTCGTGCCCATCAAACCAGTTGTGCAGAGGCTTGGCTGAGTAATGGGAGGGTGAAAAACCCCTCTGCAAGTGCAGGGTTTGCATCTTAAACTCATCTTAAGAGCCTGGCAGAGCTTCACCAAGGCATTTCTCAGATGCATTTTATCAAACCTCTCCTTGAGCTGCTGCTTTATTTTTAGGCCGCACAGATGGCAGGCTTAAGAGGACAGTGGCGAATGCGCCTGCGTCCAATTTATTTTCTATAAAGCCTTGAAGCTGTGGAGTATTTTGCTCGGTTTTTATGCACAATAGGCCATTACCGACTTGTTAATGTTGATTTTCAATAGCCAGAATCAACCTAACTGGTTTTTGACTTTCAAGCAACGAAGTGGAGCAGGAGACAGGGGAAACTGTAAGGTGAAGCACAGGAAAGTTGCTCTGAAGAGTTGGTTTGGCTCAGATAGAATGCATATCAGAAAAATTTCATATTACACGTGGTCTGCCTGTCCTCTGCAGTTTTTTCCTGAACCTGAAAGGTCGACTATTACAATCATCTCAGCATATTCTCATTTTTAAGTCCCTTTTCTGTCAAGTTGAGCGAACGCTAGTTACCAAGGATATTTATCTGAAGTGCCTGCTTTTAGACAAGTGCTTTTGCAACCGCAGACTTAAAGCCATCTATGTTTTTCTGAGAGACTTCAGCCTGTAATAGCAGCTTTCAAAGTGCAACCCACGGATGCAGCCAGCAAGTCAGTTCCTTGTGGTATATCATGTACTTGTTATACTATTCACCTTGCTGCAGAATTTCTACATTATACAGGGATTTGGAGCATTCAGGATTCAGGCTGATATAACATAGGTATGTATGTCATTGCTTGTCCAGATCTAATGATCAACAGGATGCTAAAGACGTAGTGCTTCATTTTTACTAAATTCCAGGCAGCTTCCTCACATGCTGAGGACACCGTTTCTGCCGTGATCTACAGACCCTGCTGTAAAATTAGTTCCAGAAGGGAAATTGATATATCAGTCCATGGAAAGAGGAAGAGAACAAAAAAAATCAATTGTGTAATGCTAAGTGTATAGAGTACTGCCTTGGATGGCTTCCAAAAAGGGAATGTGAACTGATCAAAATAGCTTTTCTTGACACTTTTGTCCCAGAATCTGGAAAGCTTGGACAACAAAGGGGCTGTGCAGCTTCCACTGGCACTTCAGAGTTAAAAATAATACCCCCTTGTTAGCCTTCAGATAACCCTGGAAAAGCAGAAAATCTCACAGTTGTGCAGTTCAGTGCCTTCACCTCTTCTCTTTCTGCAGGCCGAGGAGGATGCTAAATGGCAATGGAAGAGCCAAAGGGTGGATTTCGGTGTCCCTGCCCTCCAAGCTGTGCCCAGGAGACGGCTACACCCCGTCTGCCCAACCACAAACTTCACGCAAGATCCCCACCATAAAATAAAAATAAAGAAGATGATCATCAGAGTTTGGCTCACACGACTTCCCAGGTCAGTGCTGAATTCCAGATTTGGCGTTCTAGGTGTTTGTTTGAAGCAGCACAGGGTACTGCAAAAGTACAGGATGTCAGAGATGATACTCAAAAGCTGATGAATTATGTGGATGGCAAGAAAAGGGGTCCGAGGCAGAGAATAAATATCAAGCTGACACCAAGGGGCATCACTGAGAATCCTATTTGATTGTCTTTTAAAAGGTTTGTAAGGCTTATGCATACAAAAGCTGCAGAGAAATGATGCAACTTGCTTTCTTGCCCACTTTGGCAACAAGGCCAGAAAGACTAAATGATATTATAACACCTTTGCTCAGACTAGTTGTGAAAATATCAGGTAAAAAGCTTTATAGTTTTTTATTAGCAGCAGTTGTCCTCACTGTTTTGAGCCTGGCAAAGCGGTCATTGAATAATTATTAGAACTTTTTGACTGGATAAAGGAATATTTTGCTTCATTAGCATCAGTGCCAGGAAGCAATGGACAGTGATGCAGGCAGGAGCAAATACGGTGCCAGTGTCCACCCTGCTCCTGTGTCATTCTTTAAAAGTTACATTTTTTGGTGAATTAATGCTCAAAATCTAAGTTCTCGGGACAATACCAGCCTAAAGGGAGTCTGTAGTAAAACCTGTGGAGTAATTGATGAGTGTTCAAATTCATTAATTACTCTATGAGCAAATGACTCCACAGCTGCTGGTTTATTTGGTGGCATCGGAGCTTTTTATTATATTATACTATATAATTATTAATATGTGCTATGCAGAGCGAGACTGTGCTGTCCTCCACATAGACCACATTTCATAACTCACGGCAATGCTGCCTCACCTCAGGCACTGGTATTTGCCACCGTCATGTTAACAGCCTCTGGGTGGTCAAACTTGGAAAAAAAACACAGGTTTTCATTGTGCATAAGACTTCACTTGGGTGCAACGGCATAAGATAGATAGGACCTAAATTGCATGAAAAGCCATTTTTTTTTGCCTTAGAGCAAACTTGTCATGCTGAGCCTTCTCTTTTTGTTACAGGTGCTGCCCGATGTCCTTTGATGTGATGTTTTTGCTGGTGAGGGTGTGCACGACACCCCCCTGCTATTTGGTGCCTCTCCCACAGGATCTGAGGCAGAAATCAGCACAAGATCCCGCCTGACTGCTGCCCCTGCCCCACGTAAGTGCCTCATTTACTGACTTGTTTGGCCTCTTTCCTTCGACTAGTCGAGCCCATCGCTTC
This sequence comes from Patagioenas fasciata, assembly GCF_037038585.1. NCBI lineage: Eukaryota > Metazoa > Chordata > Aves > Columbiformes > Columbidae > Patagioenas > Patagioenas fasciata. The sequence continues at coordinate 3,004,008 of NC_092524.1, read as the reverse complement.
TCTGCTCAGTTATATCTGCTCACACGAGGGTTTTTTGTGTTGAATATGCTCCTGGTAAATGCAGATGCTATTACAGCGGTTTTGGTGATGCTTTAAACCGCATTTCTTTTGCCGGTTGTCCTCCCAGTTTTCACACTGGGATGTGAAGGAAGCCCCAGCTGCTGAGCACAGTTCTCTGTGCATCCCTCCACGTGCCGGTTTCCTCTTGCAGTATTTTTATTTTCTGTTCTCATGTCTTTTGGTACAACAGAAGGGAGCAATGGTGAGTGAGGTTTAATGCTTGAGCTTCATTTGCCCAGCACGTGCTGTGCTGGAGCATCGCCGTCCTTTCTGTGAACTCATGGCTGAGCTGCTGTGTCCTTCCTTGGCAAGATAAGACCATGATACGGGTATGATTTAGAGCAGGGTTAATACAAAAACCCCTGTAACAGCTAGAGATGTCCATATTTTCGGATGGGTAGACCATTGGTGGGTAACATCACTGTGAGAGAAGAGTCAGGTGAGCCAGTTCTACCTGAAGCTGTTCAGATCATTTCAATTTTGGGGTTGTCCTGTGCAGGGACAGGAGTTGGACTCGATGGTCCTTGTGGGTCCCTTCCAACTTAGGATATTCTGTGATTGTATGATTTTTTTATAAGTACTTTTGGCCAGGCTTGTGGTTGATATCTCTGTTAAGAGAATGTTTTGGATCATGTTTAGATCTACAGGGATCTATGACAAGTAGTTGCTGTAAGCGATGCTGTGTTGATTTTTGTAAGGAATGTACACAGTCTAGCATTTAATGTAAGAGAAGTAGAAAGCACTGGTAGAAAAATAATGAATATAATATATCCAGGAAGAACAAGGGATTAAAGGAATGGTCTTAAGTGAAAAATAGCAATAGCTGGCCAGCTAGTGACAGGATTTTTGAGTGTTTCCACTTTTCTTTAATATAAGCAGCTGTCAGGTACCTCCCTGCATCTGTCCTTGCCTGAATTCCCCTGTGATGCTGTTCTAGGTGGCAAATGCATTCAAATGCTTCTGAAAATATTACTCAGATCCCTGGATAGTTGTGATTCACCATCACTCTAAACACGCTGTAGGAAAGTGTCACCAAACAGGGCAGCACTTGCCTCAGCTGGGCAGTGTCCTGCCAGCCTTCCCAGCCCAAATTAACCTAATTAGTATCTCTGAGAAGCATCAAGACTGCTACTGGGGCTGCTTTTCCTCTTTGCTCTGTGTAAGGCAATGTTATAACCCCAAATGTTTGACAGTTTTTAGACTTAAACACAAATAAACCAGGATGAGTTGGTTTTGTTTTATGGGAGGTTTTCTTCGAGGCTCCATTTACAGTTCAGGGAGACAACTGACTCTGATAATAAACCCAAGAGTCTCAAATGTAATAATTAGATTAAACTTGTGCTTTCAGTACTCTAAGTGAGCAAATATATTTAAATATTGTCACAATGCAACTGGATGGCAACACTGATATCCTTATTAATAGGTTACTCTGTCACCCTTCAGTGGGCAGGGAGTCATCTACAATTACATCTTGCTTTCTGTTTGTTTCTGGATATTGTGTTTGCCTTTTAAATCTCTGAAAACCAGCCTTCCTAGGATTTGTTCTTGTGGTTAACTAGATAAGATTTTTCTTATCTGATGGAGCATCCTCTGGTAAGAAAGTTTCTTTCGTAAAAAAGAAGAAAATCAATATGTTCTGCAAGAAATTAAGCTTTCAGGCTTTATAGAAAACGCTACACATTTTTCTGTCCTTGCATACAAGCTCAACTAAAAATCCAACCCTAGTATTTGCTCTGCTTTTATTTTAGGATGAAGGATGACATGACCCAGCACCAGGCAGCTTGGAGGAAGAGAATAAAGCCAAAGCATTCAAACAAAATAGATGAAAATAAATTCTTACCTTTAAACAGTGCAAGGAGAAGATGAACCTTCCAGCCCCAGAGCTCCAACCCCTTCTTGAAGGAGAGGTAAGAACCACCCCACCCCATGGGCCTTCTCTTTTATAAGCCAGGTGGCTACTAAACCATGTGAGCAGGCACTAAACCCTGAGTCAAGGGGGGGGCGGAGGGTGAAATGATGCTCAGGTGTTTCTGTTTGTCATCACTTCTGTTCTCGTTAGCAGGTGAAGGAGTTTGTGGTGGCCTCACCAGGTGCCTGCTGCTGTCCATCACTCCAAATTTCAGTGACTTCCACTTAATGTGAAATACATCTTTGAAGAAAGACGGGTTTGCTCAGGTATTAATATTTTAACATAATAAAGTGGTTAATGGCCATATTGACCCGGGTGCACCTGTGCACAGGTGAGAACAGAGTCATGTCCACAGAGCTGCCTAACAAATGTGTCTGTCAAAAATAAACTTGTTTCTCTTCAATTCAGGCACCACAAATCCTGCTGTTTGCTTTCCTGGCTTTTGTTTTGCAGAGATAGAGGATTTGATGTCAGCTGTGATGTAACACACACAAACACTCCCAGCCGGGGGGACAGGGTGTGAGCAATGCCAACGTTAATCCAATGGTCTTTAGATGTTTGGTTATTAAAAACACCCCAAACAACTCATGAAAGCAAACAAAGCCTGAAGGTGAGGATTAGCTGGTACAGCACCATCAGGGCTGGACGCTGAATTGCTTAATTTTGAATTTAATCCCTAATGGGTTGCAGCTCACCTGATTTTATGCTAACATAACCTGATTTTTATGCTGTTGAGAGCTGGCACACGGCCCCTCTCCCCTGAAATTGATTAATGCTGCAGCCTAGTGTGAGGTTTCGCATCACTCAGATGCATACCCTAAGATTTGTTTCTCTGCTCTGGTGCTTTGGTATTTATCATCTAATTATTAATGTAAAATATATAATCAATCATCTCCTATAGCAGGTATTGCAGCCTATGGAGCTGGGTTTCCCCGTCTGCTCTCCGATGAACGAACCTCGTCCTGTGATCCTTGGCAGCCTCTCCGGCACCAAACCATTTGAAATCCTCCCTGCTTCCAATCTGAATTTATTCATCACCAATTGGTAAAAATGTTGCTGTGGCGCCGACGTTCCTTTTAGTTAAAAATCCCGGCTGTTCACCCACTCCTGTGAGTGGGACAAGCAGACACCTCATTTCCGCCTTCTCTCTGCTCGGTTAAATAGACCGAGCAATTTAAAAACCTGTTGGAAGCCCCCACTGTCAGTCTCGCGTTCCCACACCTCTCCCCATCGTACCTGCTGCAGACGAGCTCCTGGGAACGCCCTTCAGCCCACTCCTGGTAATAGGTCCTTAGTTCTCATTAAAAATGCCTTTTTCATACCTATATATGTATGTGTGTGTATATATATATATAAAAAAAAATGTAAAATATACCTATCTATATGTATATATGTAAAAAATATATATGTAAAATATATATATGTAATATATATGTATATAATATATATCTATGCAATATATATCTATGTATGCAATATAAATCTATGTATGCAATACATAGATTTATATTGTGTAGATATATATTGCATAGCTATCTATGTATGTAATATATATCTATGTAATATAAATCTATGCATATTACATAGATATATAACATAGATATATATTACATATATATCTATGTATGTAATATATATCTGTTATATCTATGTAATATTTATATATTACATATATATATGTAATATATGTATTTTAATATAGACGTACATATATATATATATTTTAAGATAGAGATATCTAAATAATATATATAACGTACATATTTTTAAGAGAGATGATATATATATTCTCTTCCTCTCTGTCACCTCCAGCAGATTACAACGGATTGGTCCCAATGGATTCATGGCGGTTTGTTGGTTGTTTTTTTTCCACTTGGTGCATTTTTGTACAAATAAATTTTCCCTGTTTCCATTGCTCCGGTCTTTTAGGTGTCTGATATTCTCGATAGGCCTTCCCTGCGAATAAACCGGTCTTGTCATCAGCACAAGCAGTTAATACACACAGCATTAGGTCTGGTATTAGTGACTTCTAGGGCTGAAGATCAGCTAAACATAGCGAGGTGGTATGAGAAATGAGACTAAAAGACAAGGTGTGCAAATGAGCCGCATCTGCTTTGAGTACGCAGAGCACACTGAGAATTTTTCTCTGAAAGGAAAGGTCTTGTCTAAAAATTGCTAAAACTATCTTCTACAAGTCACCCACCCTCGTTTCACGTCTCTGTAATGCAGAAAATGAGCATTAGTAGAGATTTCAGATAACCTCGGGTGAAGTGAACAGCATGGGATCTGTTACCAGGTCACTAGAAAGCCCTACAGGTGAATTAAATAGTCCTGGAGAATGTTGCACAACCAACACCCACAGCTTTGTAAAGAAATAGAATTGCTGAGATAGAGCAAATGGAGAACAGGGGATTAAATTCTAATCGCAGTGTCACTTTGTGCACAATCGGACACAGAGCTCAAACTGGATGACGTTCAGATACAAAAGAAGTTATTTACTTATTAATCAGTGTTGAAAAATGAACAAAAAATGACATTGCAAATGGCATTTCAGGTACCTTTGGATCTGTCCTCTCAAGATTTAGCACTCTCACCTTGACTTCACCACCGCACTTGCTAAAAGGTCTGAGATCGGCTTCAAACGAGACCTGAAGATGCACCAACAAGGTCAAAACAAAATGACAAACGAATGACACGGTCACGATAGGTCCTCGCTATTTTCTAGGGGATGGGTCCCGTAGGGAACACTTTGCTAAAACTTCATTATGGACAGATCCGAGCACCCATTTGGCATTCTTTACATCCTCAGAACGAGTCAATGCTTCCCTCAGGACTGGTTTGGAAGAACATCCTTCAGGAAGATGAGTCTAAGGTTTCACCTTCCCCAAACCTCAGTGTCAGCTATTCCAGGGCTTTTTTTTTCCCCGAAGAAGTTACAAGACATCGCTTTACATTACTTTGAAGTATATAAGGGAAGCTGGGAGATCAGAGACAATTAGATAATGTAAAAAAAATAAAAATCAGTGGAAAATAACCCATTAAAACATGAATTACATTTTGAGATTTCCATATATTGTATTCTCTTCAGACTTTTCAAAGCAAAAGCGTACACTGCGACATTGATTCCAATACATTTTTAAGCACATGCAACACTGGTGTCCTATTTGTACATTAATTTCTAATGCTGTCCAAGCACCTTTACATGAGAAGCATACAAGAACTCACACGTGCGTGCACACATTCCTTCCAGCATCTGTCCTGAGGAACAACTTAAACTTGACTTGAGAACCCAAACTTAATTCTGCAAGTACATGTGGGAAATAACCCCCCCAGCTCTTCCGAACTCAGTCCTGACCTGAACACCTTGAGCTCTTCTGCAGTTTGGGTCAGAAATACCTTCAAAAGAGCCCAAGGTTTGCAGCAATGGAGACAAAAAGTATATTAAAACTGATCGATTTAATTATTTAAACTATAATTAAAAAAACGTGCTCGATGCAGGTGAGGTATCACATGGAGATGCTCACACTCAAAACATAAAACTGATAAAACACGACCACATATGAACTAGAAAACGCATTACAATCCTTTGAAGATTTCTCATTCAGTGTAATGACACAGTCGGCCTATTTTTTCCTGACTTAAATATTCAGGCCAACATACAATAATAAAAACTTTCCTGAAATGATTTCTTGTAGAAAGAACGACAATTAAAATAAATACATATTTTGAAAAGATCTATTGCTCTGAGACTATGTCCATCACAAGCCACTAGATGTCAGCGTTATAGAACCAGTTTCAGGCTTAAAAGCATTAAGTCCACTTGGTTGATTTATCATCATCTTTACCGTGCCTGTGAAACACAGAACATGTCAACTGCATAAATAACCAAGCAAATATTTATGGTAGTAAATGGAACCCAAAATAACAGTCTCAGTTCACTTTTTCCCCCCCTTTACTTGATTTGACTTCAGATCGGTCTCATCGCAATGCTGAAAAGGTTTCAAAATAAGATGTAAATCATTTCAGGTTTTCTGACCACTCTTCCTAAAGCAGCGACATTGGGTTCTCACCTCAAAAACCAGCACTAAACGCTCTTTTTGTCAGCTACTGAAATACCTTGTAGATAAAGCTCTTTGTGGTAAATACAGTAGTTCATCCAGGTTGAAAATTATAAGGCACGTACATAATTTTTCTTTAAAAAACCCACGTATGTTAAACACGGTTACAATCGTGATATTTGGGCTGACCCACCGCAGCTCCTGGTTATTTTCCATGGGCTTGGACACACAGAATGCAAGACCATGAAATGCAGGAACATATAGAAAACCAAGAACGAAATGAAACACACGACATCGATACAACATCCGCGACCAAATCTCTTCCCATCCTTCCTTCGACAAACACCGACAATTGCAAAGCGCTCTTTGTTTTGCACTGCAAATACCTGACTTGATTTAGCTACAGGTGTTTAGCACTGAACAGCCACGATACCTGAAATCATTTTAAAAAAGGCTATTTTTTCCTCCCTTTTTTAACAAACCAAAGCTGCCAAGTCATCCTTGTTGGAAAAATAGGAAATACGAGGTAACTACAAAAATGCTGAAATAGAGCAACATCTGAGAAGAGAATGATAGTTAAGGAACATATGAAACCAAAGGTCAACAAACAGTTCTAGGCATTTATTCCAATATCTTAGAAAATAAAAAATATTCTTCATTGCATGACCATTTAAAGATAGAAAAGACAAATTTTGAGATTAAGCCAAAAGAAGATGTGATTTTTTTTCCTCATCTTTCCATTTGAAGCCGTGTTTATGCACAGTACAAATATCCCCTGCTCGTACAGTTTGAAGTCAGAAGACACACAAAGTCAGATAAGGTTCCTTTTCTCCTCCGAAAAGCTGCTCTGCCCCCCAAAAACTCCAACTGCACCCTCCCCAAATTTAGATTAAATTGGATTTTGGACCAGCCCAAATGAGCCCGACACCACCAGCAGGACCAGACTGAGACCATTCCCACACACTCGCTCAACAACGTTCCGCAATTACGCTTGGAAATCCACCTTAAGGCAAATTGAGATCCACCTTAAGGCAAATGGAGACCTATTTTGTTCTCTACCTCCCGCTGAAAATCGTCGCTTTTCAAATTTCAACCACGAACCTCAAGTTTAGAAATGAACCAACGACCGGCATAAAGAATGCTTTAACCAGAAAGAAATCAAAAGGACATGCTTTTCCCAACAGTATTTTCCCTTAACTCTCTACATTTTGTTAAAGCATTTTATGCGCTTTCGATAACATCAGATTGCAAGCTTTTTGGCAACTTTTTCCCCCTCAACATTCAGACAGTGTTCTCTGCAATCAGAACCACAACCTTAGTGCAATATTATATTTATTTCTTACAGTAATTTTGGTTGCCATACAAGAGTATTAAGGATTGGGGAAAAGTGCAAGTTACAGGAGCTTGATTTTTTTTTTTAATCAGTCGAAATAAGAGGAATTAAAGCACAAAAATTACAGCAACATAGATAACGTGAACACAAGTTGTTACACAAAGTATAGCGAGAAACATATTAATATCTAGAAAAGAAAAGAAAAAATGTAATGGGAGAAATCATCAATATTTGTGGCTCATACACATAATCATCGCCAGATCAACTGGGTAATTAATGCTTTTTAAGAACTGAGGAAAAAAAGAAAAGTCACTATTTTTATTAACTTAAGTACCACAAATAATTAACTTTTGTGATATGTAAATTCTGTAAATCAACAGTCACATCTAGTCATTTTATAATATATGAATTCAACTTAAAATGTTCTCAGACACCTAGGGCAAGGAGTCTGTGCAGTTATACACAATTTACATCTTGTAAGATTTTGGTATTGTATACACAAATATTACAGAAACTAGGCATGTAAATGCAATTTATTTAAATTACAGTATATAAACAAAAGTTGATCCTAAAACCCAGAATATCAGAACGTGTTTCATAGATCTCTAACAACTTGGTTTGCACTATCGTTAAGTAGAATGAAACAAATGGGTCTTCTCCCCTTTTCCCCCCCCAACATTTCCAGAGTGATGAAAATACTCGGAGGCAACGGCGTCTCTGTTACTATTGCTCTCTGTAGTAAAATCCTCACCCAGAGCTAGAGACCAATTCCTCTTGGCGGAGGTGGATTTTATTGGTGAGAAGCAGGTCCTCCCAGGTCTCCTTACCTTTCCTTTGTAAGACACAACGCAAAATAAACAGCTCTTGAGATGCGTTAAACCCCTCTTTGCTTTCCCCACTCGTATCGTACCGAGTCCTTCAGTACCTGAAAAGATTCACCAGCAAGAAACACACCTGCGTACCGAAGGGATGAGCCGGGGTTTACTGGGTACGTCAGCACTCGTTCAACGCAAATTCAACAAGGTTCGTGATTAAAAAGCAGCTTAAAAGTCAACTTCTACATTTTCTTTTACTACCGCGTTTTCTAATGTATTTTCTGGCACGTATTATAGAGGTAATATCATGTACCCAAAGAAACAAAAAATAAAATTATATATATATATAAAAGAAAAAAGAAACAGCATGGCATTAGTGGTTTATTTACTGAATTCTGTCGTATCACCAAATGGAAGACAACGATGGCTAAATTACCATTTTTACACTTCTTGAAGTATCTGATGGCCTCAAGTTGCCTGCATGGACTATCTGAACGAAACTGCCGTTTTTCTACACCGCCTATGGAAAAATTCAGTACTCTCGGAAGTAAAACGCCTTAGTGCTTGAGTTTTATTACAAGGTTACTTGGAACTTTCAAATACAAATAGAGCGTAGCAACAGATGTTAAGTCAAAAGATTGGTTGTTCCGTAAAGGGGGCAGGAGGCTAAATAAGTTGCTTTTTATGAGTATCCAATGCGTTGGTAACTACAACCACTTTTGAAGAAATATTCACCCTCCTTTGTAGAAGTTCTAGCAAAGATAGAAAATATAACACAGCTCTGCTGGTTCAGATGCATCCAAATGAGGTTGATTTTAAAAAGGTCAAGACTTTATAATTATTCCACAGAAATAGTAGTAAACCACAAAAGTTTTTTTTTGTCTTTTTTTTTTTGTTGTTTTGTTTTTAACTTTCTAGCACTGAAGTGGCACAAAGGCTGCCCAGTAGACCAGCCACTTATTTTCTTAAAATATTGTGCTTATAAACTATCTGTACAACTATTTAAACTTGCAGTAAAGAAAGATATTTAAAATGCTAAACTTTATGTACTCATACTAGGGCTGTTGCAGACCTAATTAGACACTTGTTTGTGAGCAAAAAATAATCACAATTAAAAAAAAAATTAGAGATAGGCTGGACTATATCAAGGACCATATCAAGGAAAGAAATTTCAGGTACCTTGCGCAATGTAAGAGAACCTGAACGTATGGTAGGTAGCCAGTCTAGCCATCCACACACAATGGACCCACCTTGAATAGTATGTTAAGAAAGACCTACAAAACTCACAGATATTAAGAGGTGTTAATTACAAGGGGAGCTCAAACATGCAGAGAGAGACTTGTTAACTTGAAAAACAAATGTTTTTAAAACAAGAAGTCAGATTAGAGTCACCTGGAGCTTTGGTACCACCACCCCGTCCTTGCTGGGCCACGGCCACCTGGTTTCCAGCAGGATCCACGTTCTTCCCCTGCGACCTCCCAAAGAGCCACCCCAAAAAGCTGCCCCTGAAGTGCTCATTCTGCTGCCCTTGTCCAGAAGCCAAACATACCAAAACAGCCTTAAAAATGAAAGCCTGGAAACCTCCCCAGTTCTCCTGGCCCTTGGAACATGTGCGTTCCGAAACGCTGCATAACCCTGCCAGCTTGCCATTACCTTTTTACCTCTTTCATTTCTCTTTACCTTTTTGGTTCCTTTTACCTTTTTGGTTCCTTTTTGGTTCCTTTTTACTTTCATTCGTTTCTTTTTACAAGCTGAAAACTTTCCATTGCTGCTAACAGGTTGAAATTCCTCTCTCACTTAAAAACCCTGGCAACCTTCCCCATTGGGAACGTTCGTCTCTCTTCTTATTCTTTCTTGGCCTGATGTTCAAAACCACTCACTGAATTAAACAGCATCTCTCAGGGTTCAGCACACTCGAGTATCCGACTGTGAAGTCCAAAAGATGCGTCTGTACACAACCCCAAATTTCTGCTGGCTCTGTAGAGTTCATATTGCGACTTGGCAGTAGTTTAGCTGGTTGAAAACTGGGGGTCTCAGGTTCAAACTAGCTTCATTTTGTTGTACCTCTAAGTGTGCAATCCTCCTTGTTTTGTTTTGTTTAATGCAACATCTGCATCGTCTTACAGGTCAAGTCAATGGAGCATGTATTGAACTTGTTCTGCCACCTTGGAAGAGCGCTAAGTATAACTGCAGAAATAAAGAAATACCAGGTAAAACAGAGCAAGGTTACCCTTGAACTAATTCCAGCAGAACAACCAGCTTCACTGCCAACAAATCAGAGAGCTAGACTAGTAAAAACCAGTAATATGAACTGTACCTGTCTTAATATTGTGCCTCTGCGACTATTAAAAATGGCTTTGAATGGTAATGAAGCGCTCTGGCCTCTTCAAGTGGACTAAGGGTTGGGGAAGGAATCCTGCTCAGAGACTGAATGGCAATAATATTGCGCTTTTCAATAAAAAAATGAAACGTTTGCAACTTTAAATGGAAAGAAAAGTGGTATGTGATGCTTCCAGCGGAAGGGCATTATCGAGAGATCATATTTTTGAAGTTAACAATTTTCTCTCTCTCATATCTCCCCACAACTTTGAAATAAAATGGCCCCACTCGTGTAACAGGTTCGGGTTTATGTTTGGGCATGTAGCATACAGTCTGCATTACCTGAGTACCAGGAATTCAACTGCTTTCCCCCTCCCACCCCCAATTTTGCTGGCACTCGCAGACAGACAAGGCATTTGGGGTATTTCAGTACCAGCCCATCTCTAGTTATCAACAGAAGTTTGTGAGGCAAAATAGCTATTCTTATCTGTCCAGCAGCTGTTTCAAAGCTCTTTCTATGTTCATTCTGTGCCCAACTCTAGTCACTCCAAGGTCTATCAGATCTTCCTTTTGTAGATTTGGTAAATGAGTGCCATCTATTTCATTGTCCATAAATGTTTCTTTATGTTCACCTAAGTTTAGACTTTCCAACCAATCTGCCACATCTGGTTTAGTCCACAGGTGGACAGGCTTAGTTGTAAAAGGCTTATTTGAGATTGGCTGTTGTAATATTGAGGGAGAAGGAGACCTGCTGCGCCCTGTGGTCAAGCCAAATAAGTCCCCAGAAGGGGGCTGGCTGGGTAGGCTAAATACATCGGACAAAGTTGGAGAAGGAGATGAAGCTGAAGCAGAAGCAGTCAGAGGAGCAGGCATGATGTCTTTATTAATCTCTGTTGGTGAAACCACAGGGCTTGGAGCATGTCTTGCTCCTGAGGTCCTACTGTCATAGTCTGGGGACCTGCTCTGCAGTGTGATCGGTTGGCTGGTTCCGGGTCGGACAGTAAAAGTGATTGTTGTACTTCGTGTACCTGAGACAGTACTCATGACTTCCGTGCTCCTGAAATCGCAAACAGACACGGAGAGTTAGATAAAGCAGCCGCCAGCTCACGGGCTGTCCATATCAACGCGTGGTAAACGTGGGTTTGGAATGCTCAAACGTTTTCATTGCTTAACGAGCAATAACAGGTTAAAAGTACTAAGATAGTATCATCGAACCTTTCCCATAAAACAGTCATCAATGGTAAGCCATACTTAAAAACAAAACCTTTGCTTATGAGCGGTTCAGAAAACACACTTTCCAGAGCACATTCTTCCTTTTGAAGGCTACACCAAATTCAGCCACGCTTAAATGAGAAACACCGGGTGGAATAAGCACACGGGCACTTGGAGCTCCCTGTGAAGTGCAATCAGGAGCTGATCCTCCCCTCATATGGAGAGGTAGGATCCCGCATTTCAGTTTTAATCTACCAGTTTTAAACACTGTTAGCATCCCTAACGATAGCAGTTATGGAAAATAGCAGCAGCATATCATTAACTTGATTTTGGATCTTTAGGCCTCAACTCAGTGAGTTTTAGGGTATGTTTGTATTCCCATTTGTTCACAGAACATGCTCCACAAGCTCCTCATATTTCCATTTCTGTTCAGCCGGCCTTTTCGTGCTTTAAAAATGAAACAGACCTTCTAAGGTGCATAAAAGGACTTCTGTGTCCTGTTCTCTCTACACTCTCTACTTTGGCAGTTTCACTCCAAAATGCTGGTTACTGTGCTTGCCCAGAGGTGATGTAGTTGTGATCAAGTCCCTGGCACTTATCTCTTGCCTAAAGGAAATTTCAGATTACAAACTAAGGCGGCGTGAAACCTGCCGAGAGGGAGCTCTGACGCCGAGGCTGAGCGGGTGGGTGAAGGAGCAGACCAGGCTGCTGTTGTCGAGTGGCTACGGAACGGATTTAGAAGGAGAAGATCCAGGTTGAGGTCTGTTCATTCATAAAATGTTCAACTCCACAGCCCTCACTTCTCAGGAGAAATCTCTGCCAGCCAGCGTGCGCACCTCAAGATCTTCCACTGAATCTCTGGGTGGCTTAAGCTCCGGAGATTTCAGTTTTAAAATATCCTGTCAACTAGGAAAACCTTCAGATGAACAATTTTAGGCACTTCCCGAACAAAGTAAGGATTTATTTATCCTTGAAGTGATGCTATGAAGCACCTAAAATGACCCACACAGCAAGGGTCAAAACCCACATCTGTTGTCTCTGAGGTATGTCCCTCACCACTAATCTGCTTTATAAATGAGAAGCCTTCTCCTGCTCCTCTGCCCCAAGTAATCGTGGAGGCTTTGTTCTTCCTGCGGAGTTCTGCCACCGCAGGGAAGGAGGATGAAACGTGTTGGGTTATCCTGGGTCTGCTCGCCAGTGCAATGTCATTGTGACCACCCATGGAAGGGGAGTGCTTTGACTTTCACCGAATCCCAGAATGTCAGGGGTTGGAAGGGACCTGGAAAGCTCATCCAGTGCAATCCCCCCATGGAGCAGGAACACCCAGCTGAGGTTCCACAGGAAGGTGTCCAGGCGGGTTTGAATGTCTGCAGAGAAGGAGACTCCGCAACCTCCCTGGGCAGCCTGGGCCAGGCTCTGCCACCCTCACCACGAAGAAGTTTCTTCTCAAATTTAAGTGGAACCTCCTGTGTTCCAGTTTGTACCCATTACCCCTTGTCCTGTCATTGGTTGTCACCCAGAAGAGCCTGGCTCCATCCTCCTGACACTCACCCTTTCCATATTGATCCCCATGAATGAGTCCCCCCTCAGTCTCCTCTTCTCCAGCTCCAGAGCCCCAGCTCCCTCAGCCTTTCCTCACACGGGAGATGCTCCACTCCCTTCAGCATCTTGGTGGCTGCGCTGGACTCTCTCCAGCAGTTCCCTGTCCTTCTGGAGCTGAGGGGCCACAGCTGGACACAATATTCCAGGTGTGGTCTCCCCAGGGCAGAGCAGAGAGGCAGGAGAACCTCTCTGACCTACTGACCACCCCCTTCTAATCCAGCCCAGGTACCATTTCCCTTCCTGGCCACGAGGGCACAGTGCTGGCTCTTTGGTCCTATCTCGGAGAGAACGGTAGTTAAAACTTCAAATAAAAAGAGAGTGGTACCACCACTTCCACATCACTGTCAGGCTGGACATGAGGAAACAATTTTTTACACTGAGGGTGGTAAAACACTGTCCCAGGTTGGCCAGAGAGGTGGTGGATGAATCATCCCTGGGGACACCCCAGGCCAGGCTGGACGGGGCTCTGAGCAACCTGAGCTGGTGAAGATGTCCCTGCTCATGGTACAGGTGGCACTGAGGGAGCTGGAAAGGTCCCTTCAACCCAAACCATTCTGCGATCATCTACCCTAACTCGCTCACCCTATGAAGCACTTGTCCATCACCAAAATGAAGAAATGTAGACAGCTCACCTGATAACGGGCTATTAATCCCTTCCTCTCCTATAAGCCTCACTGCAGTCCTGGTAGTGCTGAACTGGAGACGTTCTTCAGCGTTTCCTTGGGTTGCTGCTGGCTGCTGTGAGCCAGTTTGCTCCGTGCTCCCCGCACCACATCTGGGGCTTTGGCATGTAATTACCAAACCTAAACACCAGGTAACCTACCGCACGGCTACGCCGAGTCTCGTTCAAATAAAGCTCCAATAACGTGTTATTAGAAAAGCCCTAAGAATAGCTTTTTGGAGAACCTACATGTTATTCACATGAGCAATCCCACTGATTTCCCACAAATTGTTCCATATATTTCAATGGGAACAGGGGGATCTTTTTAAGCGCTGAAAGATCAGCACTTCACTTACAACACAGTAGGAACAATACTTTTAGCACTTATGTCTTTGTCATTTAACAAAGAAAGGAAACACTTGGCAAGGTTTTGAGTGTTTCCTGTGATTTGTTTGGAGCTTAATGGCTCTTATTGTCTTCCAGGACTGGAGCTAAGCATTCTTACAAATAAAAAGTCTAAGAACTATTAAATTCTACTAACCAAGAGGAGCAAGCTATTTCTACCTACTTTAACTTAGCATTAGGAGTCTCACACACTTTAATAAGGCACGATATAATTTTAAATCAACAAAAAACGCGCTTTGGAAAAGGCTGGGATGATGCTGTCCCAGTGATTGCAGGAGGAGCAAGATGAATTTTGATACGTGCGGAAATTTCTCCCTCTCTCTCTCTTTACCTGCAATTACCCTTGTACTTAACTTCCCTGTCTTGCAAATGCTTGTAATCACGGGTTTGTATTCCCACTCACTGTGGCAATTTCGAATGGATGATGGAAATTTATCTTCTATTAGCTTAGATGCTGAAAGATCATTTCTGTCCCTCGACTGAGCACTCCAGGCTCAGTGTGCACCTTCTGCTGCCTAACTCAATTTGCTGCTGCTTCTCCCCGCTGTCCCTTCCATAGACTCCCTGTCCCTCTCTGTTCAGGGAATCATTGTCACTGCTCCTTTAAAAAAAGTACATTAAGTATAAAAGTGAACTCGTGTTTAGACACAGGGATAAGCAAAGCAATCCAGGCTACGTTGTACTTTGCTTTCCGGCAGCCTGGATCAAGCCAGCAGCTTCGCATGGCTACAAACAATGTTAAAAGATCTGTGGGTATTTTGTGGGTTTTGTGGTGTTGTGGCTTTTCCAGATTTGTAATAAGAGCAATTTCTTATGCCTTATTTGATCATCTGTTACACTAAACACATTAAATCCATATTAAAGCTGCCTAAACCCAAATTTCATTTGAAAAAGGTGAAAAGTCTGATAATTATTTTAAATAAAATTTGCTCTATTAGGATCAGCATATGGTAGTAATTTATAAACATTTGGTGCTGTAGGACTGCAATGCCCATTATGTTGCCTCGTATTAACATCACAATATATAATTCCTGTGCCACAGTGATGGGGCCTCCAAGTATAACAGCCATCAACACAGCTTGTAGGCTAGAAACTCTTTTCAATTTTGAATTAGATTTGCAGGATTCAAACGCACTGGTAACTGAATAGCAGAAGCAATTCAGTGAAAGACTGCACACTGAAATAGCTCCCGAGTAAACAAAAACCAAACCAAACCAAACCAACAAGAAACCAAAACCAAACTAAACGAAACAAACCAGAACAACATTATGCTCCTATGAGAGCTGTTTTATCCTGCAACTTGCCAAAAAACCTCGCTGTTTCTGACAAAGCCCATTGTGTCAGAGAAAAAACCCCTAACAACCAAGACAAGCCATGAGTGAAATGAGTCCCTGCACGGAGGTACAGCCTGAAATGAAGTTTTTACACGTTTTTTGAGAACGCACAAACCCAAAACTTCGCCTTCATCTCTTATAATATTTGTACTTGATTTTTGGATTGTCAAAGGAAAATTGTATGGTGGCAAAGTAAGTCAATTATTGTCTGTTTCGGGGGAAGATTAAGAACAAAGGCTGATGTGATGACTGGCAGGATACAGAGCTTCTTATAATGTTATTTTAGCGAGAAGAATTGAGAAATGGTTAGTGTCTGCTGCAAGTAACACTGTTCAGTCAAAGAATAATCATTAAGGTCTGTGGGAGTCTGTTCGCGAGCCACAGTTTCCATGTCTGGAAACGGGCAATGAGGGAAAAGTGGCTCTTATTTCAGCTTGAGGTGACATCCTACTTCTGGTTTTCGAATGGCTACCATTTCTGGATTAGGATGATCTAATCCACATCGCACTTTGTTACAAAGTCAACACCAAAATCACTAAAATGCAATAACAATGAGAGCGCGTTAAAACAAAGCGGTATGTACAACATAGAATAGTCTATGCTTTATGGTTGGCACTTACTTCAGAGCATTTCAGCATGACCCTCTTCTGACAACAGCAGTCATGAGAGCAAATAAAAATGACAAAATGGAATGACTGAAACACGGCAAAAATTACTGACAAAGCAAGCAATCCTGTGACATTGGCTGACAAACGGTTAACAAAATGAAATGAATCTAATGGGACAGCAGTAAACTGAAAAACCAAGGCTTGAGAATTATATCATTAGATTAATCTTTCATCATCTGTGAAACCCAGCCGTACTTCCAAACAACCCAGCGCAGGACCAGTCCTTACGCAGGACTCACTACTCAGTTCAGTTCTGCGTTACCGGTTTGTGAAAAAATAGGAGCTTCTCCAGATTGTCACGAACAAAACTATCCAGAGATGGACAAAAACCTTCACCATAGGCAGTTTCACTTTTAAACCTTGCTATGCCAACACAGTACAGGTTATTTTTCCCAGAGGGAAACCTGCATGGTTAAGCATCCTCCGTAACTCCTACGTTTATCAGGAGCATTTCCCACTAGAAGGAGTGACGCTCAACCTGCCCCTAAGCCACGGGGACATTGTGCAAACGCAGCCAGAGAAACATAAGCACCGTTTGAAATAGAAATCCTATTCCCCTATGGCAAAGCTGTTGATCATTTTGGTTTGGTGGTGGTAGGGAGCGGCAGCAGTTGCTGTGCATTACTCTGTATTAGCACACGGGAGTCGTGCTGGAAGGAAGGATGCTGTTTGCACCGGGGGCTGTGTTTGTGGTTTTAATTCTTCGCAGCCACCGGGTCTATTCTGCGCTAATCACGCTGACATTATTCAGCCGATCTCGCAGGCTTGATCATTATGATCTCGTGCTTGATCGTTATGTTGCTTAGCGACCGCGGGGTTCACAGACAGAGGCAGCGCTCCTCCCTTACCTTATAAAAACCCCTACATTAGTCTTCTCCCCATTCCTTTTATCAGCTCCATATAAAAGTAAGTAGCCTCTCAAGTGAATTTATAGCACTGCTGTATTTATAGCATCAGGGCTGATGCTGCCGTTACACGCCCCGTCCTCCCCGCCCGCTGACAGCGGAGCATCGCCTGCCAAGGGCTCCCCGGGCTGGGTATTCCCATCTCCGTACCTCTGCGGATCCAAATTTAGGAATGGGAATGGCAAACAAAGCCCATCATTAGGGCTTCAGCGCTGGGTATTTGGGTCAAACGGAGCCCTGCAGTCAAACATCCTCATAGAATCATAGAATCATTTGGGTTGGAAAAGACCCTCAGGATCATTGAGTCCAACTGTTAACCCACCCCCTGGCACTACCTCCATGTTCCTGAGAACCTCATCTCCGCATCTTTTAAACCCCTTCCAGGATGGTGACTCCACCACTGCCCTGGGCAGCCTGTTCCGATGCCCAACAGCCCTTCCCAAAAAGAATTTTTTCCTAATATTCAATCTAATTGGCCATTTCTATAATGAAGGACGGACAAAAATGGGGGAAGTGACGGTCAAATATTGTGACTTGACTACATGGACAGACCAGATAAAAACCTCTATCGCCAGGGCTGATCTCCAAAATTTCATGAAGTAGATGGTGGCCAAATCTGGGAGTGGGATTAGCTCTAGTCTAGAACCTTCTATCAAACCTTTCAATTATGGTTTTGTTAGTACAAAGTAAGCAAACGCATCCTCTCCTCTTCCTCCTTCCCCTATCCCACAGCTGGTCACTGCTGCTGACAAGCAGATGGTTTCCACTTAAATGTTTCCCTGCTCTATTTAAAAATCGTGAAACTTGGTGTCTCCATAAGAACCACAGAAAACTATAAATACACCATATAAAATTATTGCTGAACTAATGTGCAGAGAAGAAAAGCAAGCCTAAGGTCATTTTTTAATGTAATAATTGAGAGAGAAATGCTGCTCAGTGCTGTAGAACAATCTCTTCCTAATTCTCATTTATCAAAAAAGTAGAAAGATGGTATTTGTACGGGTTTCTGTAGCAAGCCATTACCCAACTATCTACAGTTTAATTCACCTCTATGCTACCTTAATGGAGCAATTGCCATCAGTGAACTACAATTGTCTTTCTACTGGCTGTGCAAAAGTAACTCCCAGTGATACCTACAATTGCTATCTGAGCTATAATTTCATATATGTCCCAATGAGCAAAGATGTGTTTTTAATTCCGTCAGGCTGCTAGTGCTGTGAACATAACCCAAGCCAGCCTGCGAACAATGTTCCTATTTATAACACTTCCCAAAACTTCTCTTTGGCTGAAGGGTATGAACAGGCGTACTCGGTTTTTATCCCTTTTCCTTTAGCAGAGCTAATGGGATGTTTTTTTTAATTTAGCAGAAGCCCTGCTTTCCATGAGCTAAACTTCCTTGCTCCCTTTCTAATCCTGCCTCATAGGAAAGGGTTTTGGCAAGATGGTCTTCCTTAGTCATAGTATTTGACAGCTTTCTAAAAAAGATGTGTCCGTTGTGTAAATGGGCTAGAAAGGCCGTAATTTATTTAACTTTTTAAAAGATAGGGCAGGAGTAAGAAAAAATGCCTCTGTCTGGGAAGCATTTAACATGCACCTATTGCTTTCATGCAGGGACCTTTGAGAACGGAATTTAAATTTAAAGCAGACAGTTCAGGGCATAAACAGCCATAGCGCAACAAAAAGAAATCAGGGCATTTTCTCTGCCGTAGATAAATTTGCTATTAGCCTTTTGCTCCCTATTTCACACTCTTTATCAAGCTCAGAAATCAATCCTGTCTCATCCACCCCCGGAATGTGGTTGAGCTCGGAGAGAGGGGAAGGTGCCGGATTTGCTCCAGGGCCAGGTAGAAACCACCCCCAAAAAACACTGTGGGGCTACAAGTAGAACTTCTGAACCTACAAGTGAACTTCTTCATTTACATCTCTCTAACCTCACTCTCATTAAGACGAACAGGAATTGCCTGCAGTGCCTTTTAAAACACGCTTTTAATATCTGTCGATGGTTGGCTCTCTTCTGCTGCCTCTGATTTATTGCTTAGCTTAAAAAAGAAATCCTGAGTAACCTTTGCTGCTCGTTTTAGTAGCTCCAATTCATGGAAATTAAAAAAGAATGTAACCACATCAGTTTTGAGAACAGAAGGAAACAAAATCCAGCCCTCTCACCTTCCGTTCCCACCGGGAATCCTGTGGAGATGTGACTTTTTTCCACAAGGAGCAGCCAAGAGTTGTGCTTTTCCACACCACTGTCAGCTTTTCTTATTCATTATAATACCTCCTAGGCCTTTTGGAATTGCTATATCCCAAGATCCTCTCTTTAGTTCGCAAAGATCCCCATTCGGGTTTGCTTTTCAGGAAAGAAGTCGGATTTCAGCCACACCAAAGTAATGCTTTTTGTGGCTTTGTCTCCAAACTAAATCTCTGTATTCCATGAACAAGCCCGTGTAATTTGACAAGGCCGAGTTATAAGAATTTAAAAAGCTAAAAGACAGAAAAGCAACACAACTTCTAACACTGTCCAAATCAGATCTTTCTCTGAAATTTACAACATATGGGATACTCCTGCTTACACGAGCGTTTGCTTTTTCCAATCAAGTGACTTAGTAGTTTTTCATTTTTTCCCAGCTTTTATACCTGTTTAAATGTCTTTTCACAAAAGAAGATATATCTCTATTCGCTTCTGCTTTCCTTTTTCCTCTCCAAATGCAGTACTTGACATATTTACAGTGCATTGTAGTTGCTAGCCTCAGTTATTTTCTAATAAAATAGAGAAGATAAAGATCTCTACTGTAACCTGGAAGTAACTATCAGTTTGAATATCAAAGATAATAAATAACATTATATATATGAAGCTAGAGGCAACGTGTTCATGTGGCTTAACAAGATGATCAACCTCTAACAAAAATAGTATTCTTGAAGATATAAGAAAAATCATATGAAATGAAACTGTCAGAGTCACCTGCAAGACCAGACATGTA
Organism: Patagioenas fasciata; assembly: GCF_037038585.1. Lineage (NCBI taxonomy): Eukaryota > Metazoa > Chordata > Aves > Columbiformes > Columbidae > Patagioenas > Patagioenas fasciata. The sequence continues at coordinate 2,983,752 of NC_092524.1, read as the reverse complement.
ATACAAGCTTAGTGCACAAGAACTGATTTTGTGCTTGCCTGAGGTGTTGTCAAATGTACAGTGTTTGGTCGCTGCGCTAACTTTGCTTAAATGAACAATCATTTGCAATTAACAGAGCTGCCCTTCCCCTGAAACCAAATCATCTTTATGCATGCAAAGAACAGGAGCTTTTCAAAAGCTGAATTAGTTACTATCCAGTAGAATAATTCCAATATAATTTATTTAGATGGTACCTTTAAAAAAAAAAAGTCAGCACTGCCTTTCTGAAAAATAAAATGTATGGAGCAGTCTGGGCAAAACAATATGCAATACTTCAGTAAAAGGTATATTTAACCTCTGTATATAAACCAAACCATTCCACACTCCAAAAAGAAATACCTCGGGCTCTCAATAAAACTAACAAAATCACCTTATATTTTTTTATAAGTCTGGATTTCATGATATTATCTCCATCTGCCACACAGATGTGACTACGTCATTATTTCCACATTTTCCTAAAGGTTTCCGGCTACTTATAAGTAACTTTTAAGCTATTTATCACTTAAATACCTTCCACAAACCACTTAAATGCAAAGGCATCACCCCGCTCTACCAGGGATGCCGCTGTTGGGAGAAACGAGCCACATCCTTGAGCGTGTAAACATCATAGACTATTCACTGACAATATAAAGAACTTAAAATCCATCATCCTAAGTGTCAGAGATGCTAAATTAACTTTTTAATTAGAACATGAAGAGTGCAAACTGATTTCAATTAGCGATTTTCTAAGGTAGCTTTGTACCTCATGATAAAGCGGCTTATGAGAGGTATCGGCATGAATCAAATGACAGTACATGGTGGATGTGAAGTCAGCCCAGGCAAAACCACTTTTTTACCCATTTGAAGCCAAAATAAGATATGGGACTGAAGAAAAATTAAATCATCACCACATTTGAAAAATGAACCTTTTAAAAGAGAAAAATGCTTCTTAAAAATGAATCTAAGTAACTGACATCAAAACAGCTGAAAGGTTCATTGAAACTGTCTGAAGTTGGAGAAGCCCACGGCAGGGGGTTGGACTGGGTGACCTTTGGAGGTCCCTTCCAACCCAAACTATTCTATGATTCTATGAAGACTGAGAAAGTTCCTATGCTACAGTGCAGACTACAGAAATGCTGACAACATAGGATATGCTTTCCCTCTATAAAATTGTTTGTCATAGATTATGCATTAAGCAAATGTACATTGAAGAGCACATTCTTCTTTCATCTATGCGATTCACAGGGCAAGCTAGTCAAGGATCGGGAAAAAAACACAAATCAAGCCTTTATTAGAAACTATTTGGTTAATTACGTTTACCTTGTACTGAGACTTGCAGTTTTTGTTCCAGTAGGTGACTCCAATCCTTCCCCTGGCTTTGAGGATTTCTCTCTGTTCATTTGCTGGAGTAGTGAGTTCAATTCACTAATCACATTAGCCTTTGGGCCTGAGAGAATGGGGCTTTTCACCTCCGGCACGTCACCCCAGAGCTTAGATGTCCTTTGGGGAACAACTTTAGCCATGTTGGGCTGAGCGCTGATGGGAGGCGGGGGCGGCGCGGGAGGAGGGATAACAAAGCTGTCTACAGTTTCTTCAATTAGCGCATCCTTGTAAAGTGCATTGCTTTTGTTGATTATGGGCTTCATTTTTGGCTTAGGAGGTACTGGGGGTTTGTCCACCAGAAATGTTTGCCCATCTGCATAGACTGTACAAGTATCCACGTTCTCACCCCCTTCCGAGGATAAGGTCGAGATGCTGGACACCGTTGAGATAGTGCTGGTTGTCTCTAAGTGATGGTCACTACTACTACGGCTGTCTACCTCCTCAATCCCAGAGTCAGTGACGTTATCAAAGCTGTCAGGGGGTGGCAGAAAGGAGGCAGGCAAACAGTTTGAAAGACCCACTTGCTTTTTACTGTCTAAGGAATTTGTGGACTGGCTGGGGGCGAACGGCGCGGGTGAAGGCGAGCCATTTTTCCTTTGCTTCATCAAGTCTGTTAGAGCCGAACCGGGAACCGCACGGTCGTCGGGGATATCAAAGCTGTTGGCGAACTCTAAGGGGGGTGGCAGTGGCTCGGTAAAAAGAAACTCTTCATCGATATCGACCGACGCTAAGGGTGGCGGAGGGATGCGGAATGGCAGGATGACGGGGTCGTCGACCGAGCTCGCCGCTACGATGGTTTTGCAGGGAGATGCCGGTGGCTCCGGCGCTGCAGGCACGTTCAGCTCGCTTTCCGCTTCCTCGCTCCCCTCTGGCCTCTCCGGCGGGGAGTTTTCGGGGTTCGTTTCCATTTCATCTCTCTTTTCCTCCTCAACTTCAGGCGTTTCGTCCGACTTTGCCGTGTCCACGGTATGAACCATTAACAAGCCGGCTGACTTTTGCTGTGAAGTATCCACAATGTTTATCAACATGTTTTTCTTCTCCTCGGCTTTCTTTTCTTTCCCTGCGTCTGTTTCATACTTGTTCTCGGTCTCCTGCCGTCTCAATGGGCCACGAGTATTTTGCCGAGTGACGGTAGCAGTAACAGGAAAAGTCGTTTCAATATTGGGTCTCAGCTTCGTATCGATGTAAAGTGGTTTATTCAGGTCAGCTTTAACAGCATCTCCTTTGCCTGGAATCTGCTGTGTTTGTTCTTTCATGGCTCTGTCCCTGGCAGAAAGAGCAAGGGCTAGTGGTGAGTTTGGATCTAATAGCTTTCCTGTGACAGGGTGGACGTAACTATCTGAGCTGGGTGCGTTCGTGGGCTTAGCTGCCACTGTACTGTTGTCAGTACCTTTCGTTTTGGACGAAGCGTTTAATGTCCTTGAATCACTCTGATTGCTGGGTTCGCTGCTATTAAAAAGATTTTCAGACTCTCTAGGCGCGGGAATCGGAGACGGCGACATCAGCTGTCTAAACCCATCTTCACTACTAAACACCGCGTCGTCGGTAAATTTGGATTGCCTCATGCGTGGTGTTGGTGGTGTTAGTCCAACATCCTCATCCCCTAGGTCTGTGGAAAGGAAGGCTGGGGAATTCCGCCTCGCTTCCAGCCTTTTTTCCCTGTCCCTCACTGCTCCGGCAATGGCTGCGGCGAAGGGGCTGCTGACACCTAAGCTGTCGTCAGGTCGGAGCTGCCCGGGTTGCTCTGAAGACTGCGGATCGATTTCCATGCTGCTCCCTTGGCTGCTTTTCCCGCTGCTGCTGGTGGATGGCTCTTTCACGATGATCGTTGGGATCGGGATGGAGCAGGTCTTCTCCGGGCTGTCTTCAACGTTGGATTGCTTCACCAGCATCCCCTTCCTCCTGGCTGGTTTGGCCGGCACGTAAACCGCTTTGCTGGCGATCTTCCCAACCTCAGAATAAGGGTTTTCTGGCATCTGACCCCTCTTGTTCCTGAAATTTGCCTGAGACGCAGCGCTCCGACTGTACAGGTCTTCAGAGTCCAGAGAGTATCGGTCCAGTTCTCGCCTGTAATAAATCCCTTTGTCCCTTATCATCGTTCCCACGTTCTCAGGCCTCACCAAAGAAATTTTTGAACCTGAATTCTGATTAAACGGAGGTTTGATAGTTCCATAGCTCCTTGACGTCGGGGATTTGGGAGAGTTGTACAGAGAGGGAGAAGGTGGCGGCGGTGAAGGAGGTAAGGACTGTGGTGGTGGTGGGATATCTTCAGAGGTGTCAGGCATCGAAAGACTTCTGGTAAACTTCAACATAGGAGGAGCCAAAAACTGCCGTTCTTCCTCTGTTATTCCTATAAAACAGAAAGTATATTCAAAACACTGCCTGCCATAGGCGTCCCTCATATTGCATGTTTTCTGTATCCAACCCAAAACGCCAGGGCGCATTTCACACGACACGAGGCACATGCAAAAACTACGAAAAACCTCTTTCGGTTGATTCCTGCCATAAGCAGTTTTTTCTTGTTGAACTTCCAGAGACCCAGATGCCAGAATTAAAAAGGATGCTACAGAATTTTAATTAAACTGATCATCGATGTGTAGGAAAATGTTTTGGTTTTATGTATTATCAAGGTAGCTGTAGGGAAGCACATTTTCTTTGAAAATTATTGAACAGGGAAGACATTCTGTGCAGCAGAGTGGCTTGTGCCTTGCTTTAGCACTCTCTAAATGCATTCGCTAATGCGACTTAGGAATCTAATGAATTTTTAAGATGCATTTGAAACTTAGCAAAGGGACTGCAAAGATTCTACTGGGGAGAGAATCAGAATGTTTCATTTCAAAAGACGACATTACTCTGTTACAAACACGGCTTTTAACATAAATAAACTGGCTAATATTGGGATAATTCAGATGCTAATTTTACATCAGCATGATGCGTTTCTAAATTGATAAATATCTCTGTTAAGACCACCACCAAGAACAAAGGAAGTCCAAATTTGGCCTGCTCTTTTTTTTTTATCTTCTGTAAAATCACCTATTGATATAATTTGGAATGAAAAAGAGGCAAATTTTATTCAATTTGATCAATAGGGATCCCTTTGTAAGCTACACAGTGTTATGGCGTTTTTGTCTCAACAATAAAGAAAAAATAATAACATTTTGCCTTAGTAATGCACTGCAAAAGACTCGTACTGATCTTTTTCTTTCCCCTTCTCACTGCCTTTCCTTGTTAGAGGGAACATTCTAAAGAAAGGAATTAAATTATAATTCCATAATACTTGCCTACTGCCATCAAAGAAGAATGTGGAAATTATAGCATCTAACACACAAACTTCTTTTTCCATGAACTTTGTATACAAATTAAACAGTCATTCACTGAGGCAAAGATGCTGGAGAAATACGCTTTAGGGAAGAAGCAAAGTTACTAAAAGCATGTGATTAATGGCACAAGCAAACCATATATGAGAAGCATTTTACCTATAGATTTTTGTCTTCTCATTGTACCCCGAGGTATACCCAGAAAAGGACCTTGAGGACTCCCCGGTACAGTGGGCGTCATCACAGCAATACCCTGTCTCTCATACATGGACTACAAAAAAGCAAACACAAAACCCCACAAGCATTAAAGCGTGCAAGTCTTTCACATGTAAACAACTCTTCGGTCCTACCTACTAAGCCGCTATTCCTTTTACTTAGGATTCTTATGGAAAACAACACATTTGGTATTATTTTGGGGAGGAGGGGAAGAGAAAGCTGGGCTTTATTTAAATGCTATTAAAACACTGGCCGTCAGCATCCCAGCAAGGAGCTGAGGAACATCACCTGAACCCCATCACATTCAACCATTCCTCCTTGTAGGTCACCACAAAAAACTTCATTTACTGCCCTAGAGCAGCCTTAATTGCCTTCCAGCCCCAGCTGCTGAGAACAGCAAAGTGCTTGTTGTATCAGGACTGATGTTCTTTTGGAGGGGTGGGTAGTGGAAACATATATCTAAAATGCAATAAAACCAATTATATTTTCATATGCGAAGTTTTGTAAGAGCAAATTCTGCAATTGAGTAATCAGGTTTCAGAGCTCTGGAGTTTAAATTTTTAATACGTGCTATAGTATTAATGTCAATTCTTCCCTTACAAATCATCATGCATTATTTAATCAAGATATTACATATGCCATCAGGAATAATAAAAAGAAACCTGCAGTAGGAGAAACTTTCACATTAGTGCGAATTGCGTGGCTGCACTACTTCTGGTGTTGAAACTGAACTAGTATACCTTGATTTTCAGCAAAGTTTTATTAGCTAAGGTTTAGTGTCGTACTGACACCTTCAAGTTCAGAACTTGCTGGCATCTCACCAGCTCAGATTACGGGCAGAACAAATTTCTATCTGTTTGAATTACAACATTGTCGATGTGACGGTCTCAGAATAATAAGGATATAATGAGAAAAGTTTTATAGGGGCACGTAGGCTCTTCTTTTAAAAAAATTATTAGGAGAAACAGAGCAGATTATGCCTTAATAAGGTAATAAAAGTAAAATGAGCATATAAAGCAACGTTCGTCAATTAGTTTTCTGGTTTATGCCCTGCATGCTGCCAAAAGGCTCCCTCCAAAGAGTTTCAGAAATGAAAGCAGTACTTCATAGCTACCACTCACATTCATATCTGTAGCTGAGGGAAAACATCTACTAGAAGGCCGCTGTTTAATAGTTGCCACTCTTGAGTCCACAGTTGCATTGTCTGCAATTCTTGATGGCTTGGAAACTGGTACTATTTCATCCACCTTATCTGTAATATAAAAGTATTCAGTAAAATAAATATCATTTGTCCAAAAAAATGAAACTTTAATTATTGCAAGGTCAAAGGAAGAGATTTACTTCTCAAAAAAATGCAAAGAAAAAGGTTTTTTGGCAATTTAACAAGGCAACGCTTGAGCATCGTAAGTCGTGCAAGCCGAGCACTTTTTATTGCTGCTACATAGCATGCATGCTTTAGTTTTAAGCCTGCATGCATTTAATGTTTACTTAGTGTGACTCGAAAAACAATCCTCTTCTTCAAACCTTCAAAATGTGAAGGGAGAATATCTATATAGAAATGGAAAGAAGACCTTTAGAAAAAATGAATCTGTACAGCACTGTTTCAAATAGAGATAAGCAGACTGTACTTAGTCATCAAAATTTCAGTGATATTTTGGACAATAATAAGTGTTCCAGAAGTGCTCTTTTATGCCTATTTTCCTTAAGTAATCACATCCTAATTGATTGACGCTCTTGGATTATTAGATTAGCATCAGTAACTGCATCATCGGTTTAAATGAAACTTTGCTATGTATTTTATATTTTAATAACTGCGCAGTCTGGGAATGTATTTAGTTGTGGTCAGAAAACGACCAAATAGGCAAAGTCCAAATCTGAATGAGAACTTCAACATTTGAATTTGGGATTCTGATCTACCATATGACACAATGATAAAATATAGCGGAAACTTTAATCGAGATCTTGTGGAGTTTAGAGTGCTAGATTAGCCGTGTCTTCAACTGTGGTCACAAATAAGGTTCATCAGTACTTAATATATAATGTTACTCCCTCAGACTGAAGACCTCAAAGTACCATATAATCAACTAATTATAGCCTGACAGCTCCTTTATTGCCACTTCTATGAAACTGAGGCATGGAGAAATTAAATGACTAGCCTAAGCTAGCAGAATGGTTTGATTTTTGAACCTGTACTAGAATCCAAACTTGAATCATACCAACCAAGAATTCCTTACTACACCTTCCATTGCGTTTGCTTTCCCAAGAAAGCACAGACTGCACTGTATCATGTTAATTTAGTGTCTTTTGCTTTGATGTTTCACCAAAGTAAGGATTAGCTATATAGCCTGTGGTATTTATGTGAGCAAAATACCTGAGCCTGGCTCCTGGGCTTCCACAACGTGAGTCAGAGCAATGTCACTTTTCAGCAAATAATCAATCAGTTGGGAGACGGATCTATTTGCTCCGGCAAACAAGGGTGGCTAATTCATTAGGATACCATAGACTTAAAAAAAAAACCCAACCCAGGTTTTTGGTGGTCTAGAGGTGGTGTTACTATGCCAAGGATCAGACTGGGGGATTTAAGCTTTACCTCTCACTGGAGAGCAGCGCACTCAAGGCCCTGGATATGGATATGGATGGGAATAAGGTAGGAGGAAAAGAGCTTTTGATCCCTCTAAGCAGTAGATCTGGCTGATGCAAGGATGGTATTTTAAATGGGAGAAGAAGAGAGGGAAGAACTTTTAGCCTTCTGGTTGGGATGAAGGTTGTCCCAGAAGTGGATATTTCAGTGTCACAGGGGGTCAGGGAGCAGGCAGGAAAGGTTGAACAGAACCAGTAAGCTGAACACTGTTGAAAACTGTCTCACAAGAGTAGTGTTGCTGTTTCTTTTTCAACTGAAGTTAGCATTCAATTCTTTTCATTGGTCTGCTTTATTTTTTAATGTGTTTTAAATCATCCAGTGGAAGGAGAAAAGGAAAAAAAAAAAATTCTTAAAATCATCACATGTATTCAAAAATAAAACAAACTTCAAGTCACATTTCATAAGACTTCGTAATACAAACTGTGAAATTCTGAAAGAAAAAAAATAGCTGCACTTCTGCTCAGCAAAAGGCATCAGAAAGCAATGGTGTAACCATGAGCATTTGACCTATACAGCAAAAATATGGCTAGACTGTAGAATCGTACTCAGGGGATCTATCACCAAGAGCTTCAACCGGGCAGAGATTTCCTGTTAAGTCTCTCCCACCCTTCTTACCATCCCAGAAGCCAAACAACTGGTCTTTGGGATACACAAAGAAGGAAGTTTTGGAAATTGAAGCACCAGGTACTCAAAATCCGTAAATAAGAAATATAAATGTACCACGTAAGAGCTGATCCCCTCTAATTTTAACAGACACATGTAACCGTATACCCGTTCAGACAACAGAAAGCTACAGGGAAAGAGCGATGAGGCTATGACAGACACTTGAAAAGCATGAAAATATTTGTTTGGGGATGAAACATATACACCCTCCAACTGCATTGATTTTACTAGACAATACTCCAAGTCAGATCCTCATTTTGGATCTGACCAAAATATCAGTTGGTACCCGTTCTCAATACCGTCTACTATTTCCAGTTAGAAAAAACCCTTGGTTTTGCATAAGTTTATTGCAGGTTTCTTGTCTGTAGACAGGTTCTCAAGTCCTTCTCACCCTATAGCTGCTCCCATTCAGGTGGTGCTTTGTGCTTTGCCAAGTCTGGCTGGAGCACTTAGAAAAGGGAGAGGAGAGTGGGTTAAAGCTGAAGCTGCTTTGCAAGGAACTCTTTAGGGGTCCCTCGCGTTGTGTTTCCAATGGTAGCACCGCCACATCTGCGCAGCTTCTTCTTCTGCTCTACTGCCTTTGATCAGAAAACCAAGGTGGAGTGGAGGTTGTCATTTTAAAACTACAACAATAAATTGGAAGCTACAGCAGCAGCCAGCGTGTGGAACGAGATTCATTCTAAATGGCAGCAGCTACATGGCGGGTCCTGCAGAATATGACAAAATCTGAGCAGCAAATGTACCACACTTTGGAACTGAAAGCACTGTGTAAAATAAAAACATTCCCACTGCATTATCAGACGTGCTAATTAGGCCAAGAAAATGAACTGGCTGAATTGTATTTAGCTGCATTCAAACTCATTCCAAAGAAATAAGACGTAAGCATATTGGGACAAACTTTCAGTTGCCTTTGACTTCCACTAGGCTGTTCATATCCACAGTACCAGTGTGCAAACCATGTATGCACCAGAAACACACGTCCAAAAGGCCGCACATACTGGAATAATGTGTCAGGCTCACTAATCGGCTCCTCTCCCAACCTCCTCGTGATCTTAAATACTCTGCAGCATGCATTTCTCATACCAATGAGAGGGGAATCTCACAAGCTTGCGTTGGAAATTCTCTGAGGATACCTTTACAAACAGCTTTAATAAAAGAGGTATAAAAAAGCGACAGAACGGGTGCAAAAATTGGTACCCAGTGTATAGAGGTGTGTCGACAGCGTGGCCAAGGAAGAACGCCTCCAATGGTATTCTTAAAAGGAACGCAGCTGGACGTAGGTGGAAGGGAAGAAATATCCCGTAGTGGAAAAAGCCTACATTGGAGGTTGGCCATGCCAGCTGCATTTCATCGGTAAACCGGTCATTTAGCAAAGTACAGCCACAAGCACGCACGCACACACACTCATAAGGGCAAAAAAATGTGGCTGACTGGTAGAATAACAAAATACTATCTGCTTTATTTTAAATAACTTCAGTCTTGCAGAAAGACAGGGAAGAAGAGTCTATGGCTCACTGGACGGAGAGCACAGCTCTGTTGTTAACATAGAAGAGGATTTTTAGGCCTACAATTATTCTCTAGTATTTGCCAGAGGAGGAATTCATCACTGCTTTGCCGTATAAACTCTTCTGAACCTTTACAAGAAGTTACAATGGTATGTTGAGAGTCAAACACAGGAGCCATGCTACACCTGTGATAATTAGTTACCACCGCTCAAGGGCTCCTGGTCAGAGCATCCTTTCGGAGAACTGTCAGGGATACCACATGGATAAGCCAGTCTGATGCCTCTGCATGCATATAGCAATTTGAGTGCCACTATATTAAATTCCCCCGAGAGAGGCAGCACCAACAGATATAAAATAATTTATTGCAAAAGTGCGTTTCCATCTGCCCTGTGGGTTATCAATCGCACCCGTGCTCTGCTCAGGGTGCCAGCCCTCAGGAAATTAGATGGCCTAAAGGCACAGAAAGGAGTTGCATTTTATCAAACATGTAGGTCGTCTCTGATGAAAAGCTCTTAATCACAGACATAGGAGCACAGTACCCAACAGCATGTCATGACTTTTACATTCTCAAGAGGTCTGGCTGCTAGGCAAGTGGCTTTTTTTTTTGTTTCTTAAATAATTAATATCTGTGATAATTACAGGGGACGGTCTCCTCCTAGTAGATTTGTTGCAGGAGAGGGCTCTTATCCCCGCAGAACACATTGCTTAGCGACTCCTCTTTCAAATCCCCAGACTCTCTCAGAGGAAAAATTATAATGCTGCCCATCAAACCACCAGATCCATCATAAAAGGAACTTTGAAAATGAGAGTCAGGTGCCTAGATAGATCTGGTGGCACGTCACTATACAGGCCCCCAAAAAGGTAAACATGAGGTATGATCCTGGCAACATTACTTATTGTACGACATAGCCAAGACATGTGGATTAGCTCCACCGAGGGTCTTAGAAAGTGAGTTTGTGAGACCCACAGAGGATAAGAATGATCATGATCCGGTACAGGCTAACCCCAACACCTCAGGCTGGCATGCCAGAAACACCAGGCAAAGACTGATCGAACACAGTTTTGGAGGCGAGTATTGCCAAGACCTGTATACTTACCACCAAGTCCAGAATGCTTGCTCAGAGGGGGTGGGATAATGGAGAAAGAAAACTCAAAAAACAGCTGCCTCAAGAAATGACTTGTATTTGTAAGAAAAGCAATGAATGCCTGGCACAGAGTAAAAAAATGCTCGTATGAAGTTAAAGTGAAAGAACAGAGGCAAATGTTCTTCAAATACCAGCAGCACACATCGTTAACAGTGCAAATATAAACTACAAAATGTTAGACTAATCTAGTCAGCCAGAATACAATGTTAGCCAATGTAGGAAATGGTTGAAATTCTGCCACTGATGGCCTTATGGCTAAGAATTAAAAGGACAGGCACATTAAAAAAAACCCTAAAAATCCTATGGTGTGGTTATTTTTTCTTCCCTCCCCCTTTTGCCTGGCGTGGAGGCATGGGCAACGAGGCCCTCTCGGTTATGGCTCTCTGCAGCCGGCCACTGCGACAAGGCAGGGTGGCCTGCGGTGGTTCTCGAGAGTCGCTCGTCCCTTCGGCCCCTGGTAAGCACACAGTGGAGGATGCCACTGCGTCCTCACCGGTCCATGTCGAGGCACAGGTTAACTCGACATGGGGGGTGGCTCTTTGGGAGATGCGTGTTTCAAGGACCTGCGTCCTTGGCTGCTTGAGGAAAGCTAAAATCTCTGACAGGTAGTTATGGATGGCTCTTGTGGAGGTAGCCACAATGCCCAGCTGCAGCTCCATACGGCCCATGGACTGTGACATGAGACCCATGGACTGTGCATGCTCCCTCTTGATATTTTCCAGCAGCTGCACAATCCTACTGTTGGTTTCCATCAACAGCTTCTCTCCCTCTGTTAGTTGGGGCTGCCCTCTCCAACCCCGATCCCTAGGGACAGGCTCAACACCGCGGTTCTCTTCATTCATCTCATCATTGCCCTCCTCCTCAGGAGAGTCACTTTCAAACTGAGGAGTCCTACTGAGTGACTGATCCCCGGGAGACTGTATGTCCATGGTACACTCCGGAGTCCGCGCCGGCGTTTGAAATCCCTCAAAATCCTCCCCAACGTTGCTGTGCGTTTCAGACGAGGACAACGGCCACTGCCAGCTCTCTGTGGTCCTGGCCGGCGAGTCTTCGTCAGAGGCAGGCACCGAGGATTCCTGTTCTTCGGCCGGCGTGGACGGCGAGCTCCCTCGGTGACGGCTGGCTTGCCCCGAGGATCCAGGAACCTCCCCATCTTGTTCCCCAGTGACATCTGGCAATCAAATAGAGGAGCAACAACCACTGTATCTGAGGCCAGGTAGATGGAGGTATCTACATGCATTGGACAACACATAGAAAGAAGCCAGTTGGGAAGCCAGAGTGTATGTGTTTGGGCAAACGGAAGGGCGGACTAAAGTTTAGTGACTGCATTGGGCACGTGGCAGTTGACATTATTAACTGCTTTTGGTAAAAAAAAATGCACACTGTCCTGTACCCATAACACACACAGCCATGCTGCATCCCACGGCAGGAACTACCAATTCACCTCATCGTGACTGTGACAGGCAATGTCAGTGACCCTAGCGAGAAGCTCACCTATGCACTGCAGTGGTGTCAGTCAGAAATCCCTGGGCCAAGTGTCCAATTGAGCTTCCTGGGGTGCCAGATGTGCTCCACCACTGGCTGAGGGCAGCCCTTTGTGTTGTTCTGAAGCACTGCTGGCTATCTTCGCTTTTGTCCGACGTCTCACGTCATCCCCACCCCCAGTGCGCTCTCTCCCAAATCACTGCTGCAGCACGACGGTGGCCGTCCCCAGCATTCATCCCGCGAGCAATGCCCTCCCCAACATTCGCCGGATTTTCTTGTTCTAGGTAACGCTAGGTAACGCAATCTGAGGGCATTGCTCGCCAGGATCTCATCGTCTTCTGAAAACAAACTTAATTTTGCCCTCCCCTGGCTACCTCTTCCCTTGCCTGAGGGCACATGGTGGAAACCTGGGTGCAAGTGCTTCCCTGTGGCAGCGTAGTGTGCAAAGAGGCATCATCACGGATCTTAAGGAGGAGGATATTATGTTTGTGCTTAGTCTAAATCCTCCCCTACAGAAACTGCACTCCCAAGGGCTAGAGATGGCCAAGCTTTTTGCACCCACAGCGATCACCGGCTCATAGTAGAGCATGATCTGCCCAGCACCTTCTTGATTACATGAGTAACTCTCACCCTTTCTGTGCTTTAGATAAAAAAAATGAGTCCGCCTAGGCTTTTTGGGGGGGGACAATTCGGTCATCAGAAATTAATCTGGGGCGGTCTGGCTAAAATGTTGCAGCAAGGTGGCCCAAAGAACCTGCATTTCTCGTACTCAGGCAAGGGATATGTGAGAGAAGTGCTGCTGTCGGTCTGACTGTGACCTGAACAGCAGCGTCCGACTGTTGCTGGTTGCCAGTGCTGCTCGCGCTACAGGGCTCTGAATGCCAGCTCCGTGTCGTGTCTGTTCTCTGGTATCCCAGCCCTGAAAAATGGTATTCTTTAAGGATCAATTTCTGCCCTATGAAATACTCGATATGCTGCTCTTCGGACCTCAGTTAGAAGCTGTAAGCTTCCATCTGGAAGGCGTTGCTGAGGTCATGGTAAATGATACTTCTAGTTCTGCTTATGAATCAGGGCTTTTTTGATTGATTTTAATTTTTTTTTTTTAAATTTTATATGGTTTTAAATTAAAGCTCCTTCTGATAGACCCAAAGATCCCTCCTATATATCCATCCCTGTCTGTCCTGATCTGGCACTCATTATTTCTGCACCCAAGTGCCTCCAACATTATACTGCTCTAAAAGGAATTCTTTATGGCTTGATATAATTATGATTTTTTAAAATGCTGAAATAATGGATATTATTTGTGCATTTAGCATATTCACTACTTCAAAGTATTCACATTCAAAGTATTCACATTCTGTCTGTGCCTGGCTGGACTGTCCAGTTGCATGTTTTATGGAAAGTGAGGATGAGATTGTATTTGTAAAAAGGCATGAGCTCCTTATGAAAATGAATTTGGGGGACAAACTGTCATGCAATCATTGGCTCTTCCACTCCATGGAGATTTGAAAGGGACTGTATATCAACTTAACTGTAATAATTCCTGCTTACTTTGCAATTCCTGTCCCCCTTTGCTAATACAGCCATAGCTGCAAGCCTTCATTAACAAACCTCTCTTAACAACTATAGTGTAGGACCATGAAATGATTTCTCTGCATTTTCCTACTTGAGTACACATGAAAAAAGAACAGAAAAAACAGGGGACCTGCTTTTACCACACATAGCAAACACACATTTCAGTTAAATTCTACGGAATCAGAGAAAGGTAAGGGATCATATATATTCACTCTGGTAGAGCCACTGGTCATACAAAATCTCTTTGTATTTCTTTTGAGATGTCATCAGAAAATTCCCCATATTTGAAAACTCCATTTTCCTGGCAAGTGTTCTAAACAGAGCCCAACTAGCAGCTGGTAACAGAACCAAACTAAATTAAAAGACAAAAACTGAAGTAAAACAAAATAAAAAACTCCAAACCCCACCTTAATTTATGAATATTTCTGTAAATAGTATCGCTGAGTTTAGTTTCTTCAGATTCAGGGGGATTGTAACACTTTTGTTATTTGTGCATGTTTACACATTTGCCAGAGGCTTGCAAAGAAAAGATTCTATGGAAAGGCATTACCAATTTTTGCAAAGCTCCTAATTCTCTAAGAAAATTTACCATTTTGTATCCATCTAAGTAGTTGTTTTCAGCCTTTCAGAGCTGAGAG